>NC_081250.1:124089935-124438941 GCF_030490865.1 Poecile atricapillus | reverse complement strand
TTTTCATACTCTGTTGACTCTCAATTAAAATGTTCCTTATGCAAACAATCTATAGTATATCTTCTGTCAGGCTCTAACTTTATAATTATTGTAGTAGTTTTGTGAGAGTGAAATGGTTGCTTTCTACTGGAGTTTCGGGTTTGGTTTGTATTTTTTTTTCTGACCCATGAATGTTAAGTCTGAAAGCTGTATTGAAGTATATGGAGAGTATATTGCTAAAATAAATTTCTTTATGTTTTATTGTTGTTGTTGTTTAAATACATGTTGCTTCAGGTGTATTAAATTTGTGAAAAAATAATTTTTCATCAACTTTTCTTTGGTGCTTAATCATCAATGCATTATGTCATTAAATAAATGGGAATGGTTCTCAGTCATGTAAAGTTTCTTCCAATCCATCTTCTTCCTCTTTAGAGAGACTAAAAATTGCAGTTTCTTCTCTAGGGATAAATTTAATATTGGAAAGTAACACAACATTTTAAGCTGCTTTCAGCTGCAGAGATAAAGGGACTCACATAACTTTTCTAAGTGTCTAAAACTAGCAAAATGACATAGCTCCTATTATCCTGAAATTCTGGAAGATGAGAAAGAAATATGAAATCTAGTATTACATCACTGGCAGGATCATTTTATGACTTATAGTGCATTTTGCTCTGTAGGAAATGGACAATTAGCTAGAAGTGAATATTTGTTTTTATTCTCCATTAATTTGCAGACAGAGTAATATCTCACAAAGATGATGGCTGCCCCAGGAGAGTCCCAGCCCCAGTATCCAGGCAAAAAATCCATCATCATGACTCACTGGGAGTAGGTCTCCATCTTTCAGTCTGGGAGGACTCACTGCCTTGTGGTGGGACACGTGATGGGATGCAGAAGAGGAGCACTTGGGATGAGACAACAGTCATGGGATTCCAGGCAAGAACCAGTGATGAAAAGGGAGGGACTCAGGAGATTTGGGGAGGAACAAGTGTGGAAAATAGGGGCATAAGGGAATGAAAAAGGCTGGTAAAATATAAATGTTTGGGTGGTTGGTGCATTTGTCCAGGTGTGCCCTTTGCTTTATCAGTGCAATCTGAAATTCTGAATTTTTTCTAAAATCGATGTTTTGATCAACTTTCTAAAAGAGGCATGTGGTGTTATTTAGATACTATAAGCTACACATTTCTTTGAGCACTGGATAATTTGCCCACATTTTCTTGATGTTAGACCACACATTACTCCACTTCAGAATTGCTGAATCCCATACAAAGATCATGTAGACTTACATTAGCTAACAACCTAAAGCAATCAGAAAAGACTTCTTGGAATATCCTGGAGAGGAAGAACGCTTTCAAATTAGTAAGGCTAATGTATCTGTTTTACTAAAAACTGTAATACCTTTCTACCACAAGACTTGCAGTTAGCTCTATTTCTCCTAAATAAATACACAAGATTATACATGCTGCCAATAACCCAAATACAGTGATAACTTGTGATTAAGTATTTGATGTCAAAAAGCACCATAATTTACATCAAAAGCAACATCAAATTAAGTCATGGTGAAAATTAGAAAGTTGATAAAACAGCCCTTTATCAATACTGGAAGCTGACTAATGTTCTGATTTCCAAGAAGGGCACGGAGGACCCCAGAAACTACAGTCTTGTCAGTCTCACTTCAGTGCCTGGTAAAATCATGGAAGAGATTATTCTGAGAGGTATTGAAAAGCACCTGAAGGACAACCCAGTCATTGGTCGCAGCCAGCTCAACTTCATGAAGGGAGAGTCTTGCTTGTTGAATTTCCTTCTACAATAGGATAACCAACTTAGTTGATCAAGGAAAGCCAGTAGTTGTAATTGTTTTGGACTTCAGCAAAGCTTTTGTCTCTTACAATGTCTTAATGAACAAAATGTCCAGCCCACATCTGGATAAACACATCATGGGATGGGAGAGCAGCTGGCTCATAAGTCAGGCACAAAGGGTTGTAGTGAATGGGGTGACATCAGACTGGTGACCTGTCACTGGTGGGGTTCTGCAGGGCTCCATCCTCAGCCCTGTGCTCTTCAATGTCTTCATAAATGACTTGGAGGCAGGACTTAAAGGAATACTAAGTTTGCTGACAACACCAAATTAGAAGGAGCTGTCAGCGCACTTGAGAGTAGAGAGACCCAGCAGCGAGACCATGAAAAATTAAGGAACTTGACAATTGCCAGCTGTATGAAGTTTAACAAAAGCAAGAGCCAGATTCCTTATCTAGGACAGGGCAACCCGGGTTGGATGTGCAGACTGGGGAATGAGAGGCTGGAGAGCAGTGCTGTGGAAAGCATCTGGTAGTCCTGGTTGGTGGCAAATTGAATCTGGGTCAGCAGTGCCCTGGCAGCCAGGAGGGCCAAGCATGTCCTGGGGTGCATCAGACACAGCATGGCCAGCTGGGCAAGGGAGGGGATTGTCCTGCTCTGCTCTGCACTGGGGTGGCCTCACCTTGAGTGCTGGGCACAGCTTTGGGCTCAGCAGTACCAAAACAACATTAAACTATTAGAGAATGTCCAAAGGAGGGCAATGAGGATGGTGAAGGGCCTTGAGTGGAAGCTGTACGAGGAGTATAAGGAGTAGCTTGGTCTGTTCAGCCTGGAGGAGAGAGAGGGGAGATCTCATTGCAGTTACAACTTCCTCATGTGGGAAAGTGGAGGGGCAGGCACTGATCTCTTCGCTTTCTTGACCACAGGCAGGGCTCTAGGGAATGGCCTGAAGTTGTGTCAGCAGAGGTTTAGGTTGGATATTAGGGAAAGGTTTTTCACCCAGAGGGTGTTTGGGCAGTGGAACAGGCTCCCCAGGGAAGTGGTCACAACACCAAACCTGACAGTTCATGTAGTGTTTGGACATGGCTCTGAGGCACATGGTGTGACTCTTGGGATGGTGCTGTGCAGGGCCAGGAGCTAGTCTAAGTGATCCTGACGTGTCCCTCCCAACTCTATATATTATGTTTCTATGATTATAATACTGTGGAAACAATATTAAGTTCAAAATTTTGAACACCATTTTTAACTATTCTTTTGTTGGTTTATTTTTTTTTTTCCAAGTTAAAAATGAGCTATAATGCTTTGGGAAGCATAAAATTTATTATTTCTCAAACTAATATAGTCACTCAGTAGATGAATCTAATCCTGAAGCATATTTTAGCATGTTAAAGAGGACCATAGTTCTGCACAGAAACAAGTATTGGAGCAAGTATTGGAGAATCTGATTTATAAGTTATAAGGAAGAGGAGTTGTATTTTGGGGCAATGTGGTTTTGTAATTTAGAGTCTTTAAGAATAATTAAGCTGGTGCTTAGTTGTTATGCAATATAAACTATATTATTCTCAGTACTGTATAAACACTTTAAAACCACTTTTCTTGCAAAAGTATTCAATTGCACCATTGCTGTGGCCAAATTCCAGGGTATTTTAACAATGTAGGCTGTATGGTCAGGCTGACTATTTGTGTTCAAAATGCTTCCCCACCTCTTTTCAGAGCTTTTAGAAGGTCTGTTCCTATGTTTAACAGTGACCCTCCTTCATCTCAAGAAAGACTGCAGACTGTATTTAAAAACACTATGAGCCACTGAGCAATGAATCAGTATAACTGGGTCAGCTCAGAAAGTATAATTCTTTAAAATATCAGTGCTCAAGTATTTCCTGGGCAAGGCAGTAATGTCCAGGCATTACTGGGTTGGTTTGCCTTCTGGTGTCCTGCTAAAACCGTGTAGCTCTCAGTCTTACGGCTAAATCACATGAAATTCTTTTGGTGTGGGATAACAGAATGAAAACCGAACAATTCCTCTCTTCTCCCATGCTCCCTCCCTGCCTCCCTTCCTGCCTCTCTCCCTTCTACCCTTCCAATGTTCTGGATAACCTTGATAGGCTACAATTGCAAATATAATACAGATTTTAATAATAACAACCCTGCTTCATATTAAATGTAAGTTCCAACTACAATATGAATCCTATCAGCTTGACTGCACTTCATAAGATCCCTGAGTCCTTTTGAAGAGGAGATATCTGATATCTGCAGTGTCAATAAATGTGATGCTGCCTTCAGTCAAGATCTGCTCAGCCTTTCAGATGCTTATGGCACTCACACTGTCACAAGCTTTCTTTTGTTCTTTCAAGAGATTTTCTGAAGGTCATTTAAGAACTATAAAATACTGAACATCTTCACTATAGTCTGATTCATATTGTAGAATCTGGTTTCTCTGTAGTAAAAAAAGCATTTGTCTTTTCAGCACAATATTAATATTTTAGTAAAATGTATTACTACTCTTCTTTCAAAATAGTAGTTTTGCCATCAGTGGAACCGAATTCACACTTTTTAAGCTACAGTAAGGATCAAAGTTCAGAGCAGTTTTTGTCACTGAAATGAAGGAATCTTTGTCATCCATCCACCTCCTATTGCTGCCTTCTTGTGGGCAATAGAAGGTGTCAATAAGTCCTTTACAGCAGCTTCAGTATAGAGAAAATGATGAAATTCAAGCACTACCCTCACTGAATACAAATGCAGTTTACATTTATCACAGAGCGCATACAAGGGTTTCACACTCATGGTGTGAGGAAGTATGTACAAAGAGAGCAGTCCATTAATTGATGTGAAACCTGAGTTTGCTTAAAAAATTACTTTGGCTGTCTTGCAGAACAATGCATCTTTCTACTGAAAATTTTTTAAAAAACAAAATAGAAAATAGCAAGAAGCCTTTTAATTTAAAGGAGTATCTCAGTGTAAAAGTATACAGAATTTAAATTACATAACATGGGTTCATAACAAATGGCATGTGTTCAACTCTCCGTCAAGATACGTGAGATTTGTGGGGATTGTAATGCAGAGAGAACAAGAGCATCTAGGCTAAAAGGAGGGTTGTTTTCTGTGGATGAATGAGTCTAAGAGTAAAGCAGAAACACATTTTGAAAAAGAAGCTGGAAGCATAGAGTGTGGGCCTTGCAGAGTAATTCAGGACGATCTTGTGTTTGAATTAATTCTGTGAGACAGTGGCTGGAGGGGACTTCTGAATGAGAGCAGAGCAGGAGTGTTGGTTGAATGCAGTGACAGAATCAATGGGAAATCCAAAATATGTCCTACTGTTGAAACTGTAAATTATTCGTTAACTTTTCTTTATGTACATATTTTCAAGCATGATTTTTCTAGACTATGACTTTAGCTAAACCGTGATTTCACAACATTTTTTCACTAAAGCTATCTGAGCTATTGTTGACATGAAAAAACAAATTATATATTACGCTCAGTTCTCCATTCTTTTTTCATGAGACCCTGTATTCTGTCATGGACGACAACTAAGTTGGTGTGACAAGGTTTTTATCTAGGCAGCCTAGGTTGGCACTTCCTCCTTTCCTTTGTACTTTTTTCAATTTACTTACAAATTTCTTTATTGTTTGTCAGTATTTTATAGTTCTGAATTGAGATGGCTAGTCTAAAATAATTTGGCTTCTCCTTATTATGCCCTTCTCTCAAGATCTCCCACATGTTTTTTATTTTTCCCTTTTTTTTAAGGAATGTCACCCATCTTCTATTAATTTTGTTCAACCACAGCTATTAAAAATGCTGAGGTTGCTTCAGGGCAAGTCCTTCAGGATTTGCTTGCAGTGTAAGTGTAATATAAGGCACTTATATTTGCTTTTAAGTGCATTACATACTTCAGGACAAATATTTGAGGCCCAGTTGATTGAAACCATCTAATTTTTCTCAGTATCCTTTAAATAGTTCCTTTTTTGAATTCTCATTTGAGCACTTATCCTGTGATTGTGGATTTTGCCACAGCTTATTAGCTTTCTCTCCCTATGTCTGACTGAGATGAATTTCAGATCAAATTAACTATTCAGAAGAGGTAATTTGTGTTTGTTTTCAGTATCTGTGTATCAATGGCAGAGTTTGGCTCAGAACAACCTAAGTGCCAACATGGGAAATTGCTGCTAAATCACCATTTTATTACAGGACACGAAATGACTGCCCTCAAGTGGCAAAGCTGGAGTAATACCACTTGTGGTACGTTTGTATCTTTATTTGCTCCAGACAAATTTTTTTTAGTAGTGAGGATCAGAGATTTGAATTAAAGCATTAATCAGGGTCTGACAGCTTAAGCTTCTGTTTCAAAGATTGCCAAAGGAGCATGCAGTTCTGAAGGGGCAGGTTCTCTGTAAAAGCTGCTGTGTCACACTCAGGTAGGGTTTCTTAGAGTTTTTCTATTCTGTTTGGTTTCCTTTTTTATAATTTATTAGGGCTTTTTAAAACTAATGTTGAATAAAATTATTAAGAACAAAACTTCTAAGACTTATTAGTAAATGAATATCAACATGAAATTGGTCTTCTAAAAATGCCAATACTGTTTGTTGCTGGAAATTTAGAGAAAGGGGACATTAAAATTTTATAATATTTTCAATCAGGTTTTTTTATTTTCCCTACAATGTAGAAAGTAAAGGCTTTATGCTGTTAAAAAGAAAATAATATTCTAGCTGTAGCAATACTTGAGCCCCGTTCTCAGAACCACAGCACTTTATCCAGGCAAATTTGAAACACTGAAAAGCAAGTGAACAAAAATCCATGGAGAAACTTTTAAAGTGTATTCTTCTACAGCTTCTTCATCCCTTCATTTTGGACCTTCTGTGACCCACCATTAAGCCATGATTCACAGTAAATAGCAAAGAGAACAGAAGATTCTGGCAGGGCACATTGGGAGTCCAGGCTTTACAGCTGAGGCTGATAAGTCAGGAGAACAGCACTTGTGGCAGTGTGTCTTTCTGAGGCGAGATACAAATAGTGCATCCTTATGGACAACTTGGCTTTTAATTGCCTTCTTCTTGTCATTTGGAATGGGGTGTTTTGTTTCTGTGTGTGTGGGAGTGTGGGAGTGAGGTTGGGAGGTAAAGTCATAAGTTTTTTATTGTCAGGACTTCTTTAGGATGAGGGCTGTATGCTACTAAATATTCTTTATTTAGAGAAATTGTGCACCTGAGGTGACATTAGCAATGTACAGTCAAAGTGCTTTAGCCATACCATTTGGGAATTTTCTCTAGTGCAAACATCTGAATAACATTTTGACCAGATATATAACGCATGAAATATGCATTTATTTTCTGTCTATTCAAATGTCAAGTTACAAGTGAAAACAACATTTTCCAGTAACTGAATTTTCCTTGTAACTCTACAGCCCAAGCAGGCAAATACTGTTCATTTACTGGATCCGCTATCACTGTCCTGTTTTCCTTCAGCACAAGTGGTTTTTGGGAACAAGCAGTTTTGTATTGTAATTCCTTTTTCTATCTCCTTTTCCAACAATTGTTTTTTTCCACTGGACCTTCAGTCATGTCTTGTCAATCTAGAGCACCTGGCACTTTCTAGAGGCTTAAACTGCCTGAAATTATGTTACATGAGATGATGCATTTCCCCTGGGGAGATGAAGGGTGACTCTGTTTGCCGGTGATATCTTGAACACAACTCTGATTTAGCAAATCCTGCACAGTGATTTGACTGCATACTGTCTACCCACAGTTAATCTGAGAAAGCTTTTTTAACTGATTAGAAGCCTGCTTCAAAGTAAATTAATATGATGGAGGGAAGAGATTGATATGCAGGCAGAAAACATAAAGCAACTGATGTGTGGTTAGTTACCTCCAGCATCTTCCTAGTTAGTTAATCAAACACTGTACTTGGATCTTCAGACCCTGAAAGACCATGCTAGATTCATGTGAAATTAGACAGAAGCTGGAAAAATCAAAGGGCAGTCTTCCCAAATAGATGGAAATTGATTTAGAATCACCTTATACCATTGTATTCAGGAAAATTGATCTTCAGCTAATTTTAACTTTTGAAGGTAATATTTTCTGCTTCTTAGATAAGTCTACTTGAGTGCTAAGGGTCTAGTTCTAAATAGGTGTGAAGGACAAAAGGTGGAATTCATAATGATTATAGACATCTAAAAATTACTCAAACACCCCTTTATAATAAGCAACATGAATATCAATCACATCAATAATTAATGCTAATAGCTGTATATCGACTTGGACTGTAAACCTTTTTATTCTTTCTGGAAGCTGAAAAAAGTCTTGTTAATTCTCATTTCTACACCTTGCAAATCATAAAATATTTGATTTATGACTTGGTTTGAAGTCAGAGCTAAATGCTATCCATTCTGGGTGAAGTTAAGAATAGTTTTGGGACAGAAATGTGATGTTTCAGAATGAGACAGAAAAAATACATTTATCCATTTTTAACTGAAGGGAAAAAATAAAGGGGTTTTTATGTCTCCAGCATCTTAGAATGATTGAAGTACCCTTGGCTGAGATAAATTCATTTGCAGTTGGAGCAGCTCAGCCCAATGATAAAAACAGCTTTTCATAGTGATAATTATTGCTTCATTTTTTTGCGTGTTCGTGCATTTGTCCGTGTATTGTTACAAAAAATATAATACTGTAATGGTGAAGTGCTGCCTGTAAAAACCACATGTAAAGACCACGTGGGCTGTAAAAATCAGGATGATCTTGCCTTAGAAGTAATGATTCCCAAAAAGCCTGTCTTCTACTGAGTCAAATCTTAAAAAGGAACACAAAGTCAAAATAAAGCATTCTAAATCTAACTGGCTTTCCGTAAAATGTCTAGAGACAATCAATATGCATGAAATTTGATATATGTGGAAAATTATATCTTTATAAAGAAGCTAGAGATGCATTTAAGTATCTGTATCGTTTTCTCACAATACTCTGCTCAAAAACACACTGGGCCAAATGCATTTGCCTTTATCTCATGAGAATTTCAATTACATTCCGTGAAACTAAGTGCAAAAATAAACTGAACAATCTGGGGTCTAATATATCTTTCTACTGGCATCAAAATGAAAATAGAAAAGCTTTTTAGCCTTTTTTTAACTTGAATTTCCTGACTTTGAATAGTTTCATTTCTGAATGTTCGTGCTGAATTAATTACAACCTGTTTCATGATATGTCTTTGGAAAGAAAGTCTATAAAACGTTAATAAGCTTCTATCATACCAGAGCAGGAGAGTACCTCTATACACATCACAGTGCATCAGTATGCTGCATCTATTTCTGTCTCCTGCATGAGAAAAAGTACCCTTCACTGACAAATGAAGACCATACTGGTAATATATATGATAGATTTTCCTGATCTTCTTCCCCAAATTTTGACAATCATATTTTCTTCAAGTCAGGAAAGCTGTCAAGATCAATATGTTTTAAAAAACATCTTACTGGAAAATAAACTGTGGCTACCTGTGTATTATTCAAGAATTCTGGTAATGTGAAGTATTAAAATGAGGCAGAAATCTTAAGTAATGGTACTTTTCAAAAGTAATCTGAAGAATGAAGAAATATTCAAATAAACTGGGGAAAAAATAGTATGTAGGAAAAGCTATGAAAGAATTCCAAAGGAGTAGATGGATACACAAATGCCATACAACTATTTTTTTCTGAAAAATAATTTTGTTTTTCTCTAGTTCTGAGGATAAGATTTGGCTTTACTTTTCTTCCATTAGAATATCTAGGTATTGTTTTCACAGTGCTGTGTTGTATTTGCTCATCTTGTTATGATATGAGGCTCAGAACTAAAAGTTAAATGGATCAAGCTAGATCTTTTGAGACATTTTTATAAATGAAAAGCCCATTTTTGAGTCCTGTCTTTAATTGTGTAGTAAAAAAGAACCTTTCACTAGATCATGTTGCTCAGAGCTCCATCCAACCTGACTTTGAATACTTATGAGAATGGGGCATCCACAACTTTTCTGAGCAACCTGTTCCAGTGCCTCACCACCCTCACACTAAAGAATTTCTTCCTAATTTCTAAACCTACTCTCTGTTTCAAGCCATTCCCCCTCTTCCTGTAACTACATGACCTTGTAAAAATATGCCTCTCCATCTTTCTTGTGGGCTGCCTTCAGGTACTGGAGGGCTGCAAGTAGGTCTCCCTGAAGCCTTCTCTTTTCTAGGCTTTCAGGCTTTGGTCTCAGCCTTTCCTCATGGGAAGGGTCCCTCTCGTCATCTTGGTGTCTCTCATACGGACTTGGTCCAACAGGTCCATGTCCTTCCTGTGCTGGGACCCCAGAGCTGGATGCAGGGTTCCAGGTGGGGTGTCAGCAGAGCAGAGCAGAGCAGAGCAGAGCAGAGCAGAGCAGAGCAGAGCAGAGCAGAGCAGAGGGGCAGAATCCCCTCCCTCCCCTGCTGCCCTCCCTGCTTTGGATGCAGCCCAGGACACATTTGGCTTTCTGGGCTATGAGTGCCCATGTCTGGGTCATGTCCAGCTCATCCACCAGCATCCCCCGAGTCCTTCTCAGCAAGGCAGCTCTTAATTTGCTTATCCAACAGCCTGTGTTGATACCAGGAGTTGCCCCAACCCAGCTGCAAGGGCTGCAAAAACATGAGGCAGCAGAGAATGAGGCAAGCAGGTGCCCATCTGTGTGAGCAGAAGTCGACGAATTTGAAAATACTGACTCTTGTCTTTAAAGCAGAGCTTCCAAACAGACACCTTGTGTGTGGGTACATGTGTTTGAATATGCTGGATTTTAGTTACAAAAAGATTGCATGAAAAATAAAATTAATAAAACAAACAACTTCTTTGAACATCATTTAAAATGCTACCCTTCCCTATAAAAAACCGTTATGTGTTTCCCAGTACAACTTCTCAAATTAGTGTGTTCTTTAGCTTATTAAATTAAATGGATATATTCCAATGATGTTAAAATTAAAGATTCTCTTCTTTGTTACTTTATTACTGAGAAACACAAAAATTTAGAAGATTAAGAGTTATTAGGTAGTTTTGCATCTTTCTCTTTTGCTGGTCCTGTAGCAGCTTGGGAAGTGAAGACAGTCCAAAAAAATAAGGTTTCTATTGAGAATCATCATTCAGAGTTTCTACCATTCCATCATAGATGCTGAAGTTACTTCTACAATGCAGAAAAGGCATTAGACATCTGAGATGGGATTCATAACAACTGCTGCCCCTGAGCAAGGGATCAGCAAAGCCAGTCAGTCAGGAATTGGCAGAGAAACAGCACACGAGTGGCTCCCTGAGGTAGCAGTTAGGCTAGGATTCACACATGTGGCTTAAGTCTCCTCCAGCTTTCTTATTCAGGAAGGAACAGCAGCTGAAGGTCTCTCTCTCTTTATGACAGCTTAAGGAAATGGCTTATTTCCTTAATTTCAATTCAATTTTTTTTTTTTGTTAGGGGACATGTAAATAATTTGCCTTAGAGGTGTGAGACCTACAACATAAAATAAATCTCTTATATGTTGTTTGCTATGTAATTTGCTCTATATATTCCCATTATTCCTAGTAATTTATTTTTTTTTTTACTTTTTAAGGAGGATTTGTTAGTATTCCAGGCAGAAACCACAGTTAAGGGAGCCCTCACTCAGGGAGGGAGATGTTTCAGCTATATCGACATCCTGTGTGAAGACTGCATTTGACTTCAGTCTCTGTTCTGGAAAATTGACGGCTGCTTTGTCTGTGGGCAGACATTTATCTCAACTGGGTTGAATCAAGTTTATTAGAATCCTTATTTGGTTACCTGTACAAAGGTAATCACTGCTCTCTGAGGCACACTGGGGATTTAAGGCGTCTGCATGGATGGCAGTGATGACACAGAACCTGTGGGAAGCTCTAGGTCATCTAGAGAGGCATCTTAGATCCAAGTGAGGCATCTGAAGATATCACAAAAGCATAAATACCACTGTCTTGCTCTCTGGATGGTGTAGATGGTCTGCCAGGTTGCAAGGTCTTATATATCAGTTCAAACCTTACAAATGGGAACTAGTTCTGGACTAGAAGACTGAAATGTAGTTTTTTATAGGTCATTGTCTACATGAGTCCTTGATACCAGTAGAACCAACTATTTAGGGCATGGTTTAGGGCATGATTCTGTTGTTGAAATGTAGGTCCCATGTAGACCTTTTGATTCAGCTATAGGTTCCCTGTAGATTTGTGTTATATTTGATATCATCATGGTGGTGTTTCAGAAATCCTGTGGTATCTCAAAAGTGACTTCCTTTTCAGGGTTCAGAGTTTTGAATTGAGACTTTTTGTTCATATTGTTGATGGAACCTGAAAAATTACTCATCCCAAACCAGGTACTTGCACATAGGCAATAACAGTGAGTAACCTTGTCTTTGTTTTGAACTGAATATTCCTTCTGTGATCAGTGTGGAATGTACTCCTTAAATTGTCTTTTTACTGTCTGTGCTTTGGAAAATGAGAATGGGATTTGAAGTAGAAGTAAGGTAAACCTCGTTACACCTCATTTCACCTGACTTCTTGCAGGCGTTCTGGGGGATTAGGAGATGGGGAAAACATCAGATACAATGTCTGGATCAGCTCTAAGTTGGGGACAGATTGGTGCCCCCAACAATTCAGGATGAATGGAAATAACCCAACAAGCCACACTGCCAGCATACTACCTTCCTTATTTTCCTACTTACCTTTACCTTCATCCCAGAGGTGAAGGTTCCACTGAGAAGTTTTTGGGATTTTTTTTGGGTTTGTTTTTTTGTTGTTGGTTTTTGTGTTTTGGGGTTTTTTTGAGTTGAAGTGACTCAAATCTTTGTTCTCCAAGAGATGACCCTGCACACCAGGGAACTGAGCTGAGGGTGAAAGAATACAACTTCTGTTGAACTTGAACATATGGATCCATAACATGGGGATGGGACCATCTGACTGGGAAGGGAAGGCCTGAGTTCTGCTCTCTGCTCCCCGCTTACTAAAATTTTTGATAAACAGGCCCCAATTGCAATGTGAAAACAATCCGTCTCCCTCTTTCTTGTCTGCCATTTCCCTTTCATTCCTTCCTGCACTGTCCATACTCCATCCTCACTACGTGCCTCTACATGGTGGGAGTGGAGTACTCCTGGAGAGTGGATCCCTTTGTGGAGGAAGGAGTCTGAGGAGTCTAGTTCCTATTTCTGGGAGAATGCATTAACTGATGCATGTGATATGAGAACTGAGACCTGTAGTTTCACTCTGGTTCCCTTATCCAAGAAGCCATGACTGCTACTGTGGTTTGCGATCATCTTAATACTTTCAATATGTATTAAATGATTGCTGTGAACTTCTGTTTGGGTCCCTTGAGCTCCTCATACAGTTAGAGGTTTTTTCTGGGCCCCACATGACACTGATACATTTTATAGATGCTGAAGGTACTTAAGTTTAATTTGCAAGAACTGGAAAGAAATTAATGATAATGAAGCTATACCTAATTCATATAATCATCAATACCACTGTTCTTATCCATCACACTCTGTAATTTCTGAAACTCTTTTACATACTGGTATATACTAAGGACAGAAAAAAGTCAGTGTGAATTCCAATGCTTTGGCAAGCCATTTGTGTTTAATTTGGAATAAAACCAGTGTTTTCTCTGGCTGAATATATGAATTCTTAAATTTCTAAATTTCTGAAAACTTAATTTAAAGACACATTTGATAGCAAAGATACTTGTGTGATTTTAGTGTATTTGGGTTCTCTGGCCTCATGGTGGCACAGTTGGTTAAGGAATCACTTGTTCCTGCAGTCACGAGTCGTTCCCTGAGTTTGCAGGAGAGGCGCAGATGTGTGCTGGAAAGCAATCCTGCCTGCTTCTTTCTCTATACAGAAAAGGATATTTTTCTGAGTCAGATGCTTTTTGGTTTAGAGAAAGCTTGTGAAACATTAGCTTTGAAAACAGAAGTGCAGTGCCAGGCTAAGAAAGCCGCAGCAAACCCATCTGGTTTTGCAGTTCTCCTCAAGGCTGCTGTTTGAAGAAACCTTGGTGAATATATTAGTTAGACAGCTAATATTTGCACTGGTTCAGCTACCTGTATTTTGATATATTGTTAATTTTAGAAGTTCTGAAACAATAAGTATGCAAGATATTTAATAAGTACCAATGATGCTCTGTTAACTGCCTTATGTTTCATAACAGATTGACTTTTGCAAAAACTTGGCTTTTTATCTGCCCTGGAAAAACACAGGTCAAAGCCCCAGCCCCTCACTGATTAGGTGTGATTAATGCATTATGTTAAAATATTTTCTGTGTGTTGTGAGACTTTATTCTTTGGAACATTTATCTCAAATTATTAAATAACATTTAACTTCTCTTTTGAAAATAATTTTTGAAGTACCACTTTTAGTATGAATTTTAATAAGATTTCCCTTGTTTTGTTACACTGTGATTTTCACTGTCTGCACAGATAAATGGTAAAACAGTTGTTAAAGTTTTTCTTCTTTCCTGACTTACGTAAATTCCTGGCTACAATGATGGAAGTTTTTCTGGGATGAATACTGTTGGGGGCCAAATCTTGAGAAAAAAGCCAGGCCAGCTACTCCTCCCCAGCATTGTGAGGGAGAAACTATCCTTTTAAAAAAATTATTTTTTATGATTAAGATTTTAATATCAAAATAATCTCCAAAAACAAGTGAGTAATGTTTGTGGGACCAGGACTTCAACTGAAAAGAAAACTGATTTTTTTTAGAAATTTTATTTTCACCTGCATTAGTTTTCTATTGATCTTGTACCATGCATCTATACAAATTCTAGGAGAAAGGAAGAAATGCAGACACCTGAAAGAGAAGAACCAAGGATTGTTCTTCTTGATGGGCAGCTCTGAATTATCTTAAACAGTCCAAATGGATCTCACAGAGTTTCATAGACTCTTTTTTTCTCCCTTTTTTATGAGTCACTTACTTAAAAGATTTCTGCGTGGTTGCTGCCAGGGAGATGGTTTTATTCTGAGAACTGCAACAAGAAAAGCTGGTATGTTTCTATCCCCAAGGAGAGAAAGAGTTAGTGGGAGGGGAGAATAGGAAGGACATTTTATTGAAAAGACCTTAATTTTCAAAAGAGGGAAGCAATCTTATGTTTTTGTAGTCGACAGGAAAGCTGAGATTTGGGTTGAGAGTGCCTCAGGGATTTGTTTTTCAGTAGCTTCACAAAAATATTTTTTTTTATTTCTCTGCATCATAATGCACATGTAAACTATTTTTTTTCCTCAATCAGATTGTGTTCAGACTCAATATGTGTGCATGAGGGTGGATACATAAAAATACAAAGTTTTGAGAAAAATCCTTTACATGCCACACATGACAGTGCATAAAGACTTGGAGTTTTTTCATGAAGATGTATTTTGCTCAGATCAGTACATTTTTATTTTCAAAGCAAATAATAAATAAACTACTTTTTGTTTATTCTTTGTCTTTTCTGTTGGGCAGGGAGGAGTCTTTGTTTTCCACTGGAAATCTATACAACAAGAACGATAAATTTCACTCAGGAATGATTTCGTCCTCAGCCGTGCCTGACTGTTATGTGTCATGCCACCAGTCCTGCCTAAAGGACCACGTTCTGCTCTTCCATAGCATATCCACCTCCGTCAGGTCAAACACTAGAGCAGTGAAATGTATAGAAAGATCCTCACTGATTTGAGCAGGCTCATGACCAGGCTGTCCCACTACCTGCTAGACACTGAACAAGGCCAAGAACATTGAATTGTGCTGAAGTGCCTGGAGAAGGACTTTGACTGTGTGCAGTAAATAAACTATGTGGGTCAAATGGAGTATTGAACAGATTATGGCCCCTGAGCACAATACTCCCTGGCACTGAGTGAGAAACCACGGGGCCTTTGTTTTAATAAGAAGAATAGGTAGTTATGTACTGAGAAGGACAGTGCTCACATACAGAAAGGGCAGAGTTAAGGTTATCTGGTACTTTTGTAGTAAGTGCTTCCTTTTGCAAACTTAATGCTTTTTAAATTTTGTTGCCATTTGGAAGCTTTGTAAAGGCCTTCTTTGTCATGTTATCCAAAGTTATTGTGACCTCATTTAAAATACACTGAATATCTTGAGTAGCTATCTTAGAGCAACTTGACTTGTAAAAGGGGATGAGCTTTATAAATAAACGGGTAAATTATTAATGCTGTGTCATATGAGTCTAGACACTGGTGTTTGAGTAGGACCCTGTAATAGCAATAAAATTTCATCAGAATCAGGAGATCTAGGGATCACAGTAGCAATGTTTTTCAGCTCCATTCCTAAGCTGGAGAAAAGTGTTCTGTCTCCTCTGTTACATATTAAATTGTTGATCTGCGGATATTTTTTCAGTCATCTGATGCATCTGGAAGAACTGTCTTTTGTACTACAAGGACCACCTTTTATAGAATAAGTAAAATTGGAAAGTTGTAGAAATGTATCTTAATAACTCAGCTTTTCGTGGCAACATATAGTTAAGATTTCCACTGGGAATGTTGGGAATGAACCTTTATTCCCATAGAATGTTAGGAAATATTAAATGATACTATTTTCAAGCAAGAGATACTGAATTTCAGTGAGATAAACACAAAAGAATTTTTTTTTTTCCAGGAAAAATACCCTTAAATATAAATTTGTGAGAACCATCATCCAATATAGCATTTGGGAATTGCTTGTTTATGATTTCCTTTCTGATTCTAGGTGGAAAAAAAAAAAAAAAAAAGGAAAAAAGAAAGAAAAAAAAGCCTGATCTCATTTTGTTTTAAAATGAGTATTTTTATATAAAGCAGGTATTCTATTCCATTAAATCCCTAGGCATTGTGCACAAATGACAGCAAAAGTGTGGCTATTGGTCCATTTCCAGGCAAATCTTGTATTGGCTGATATTCACTCAACTAATATAAAGCCTTTAAAAAATAGGATACAGAATGGAAAAATGTTCAATCAAAACATGTATAGAATACTCTTCCTAATGCTCACAACTGTCATTACATATCAGTTATTTGGATTTGCAGACAGGAGGGAATCATCTGAAAAAAACATATTTCAGCACCAGAAATTGAAGGGAAACAAAAACTAAATAATAATAATAATAATAATGATAACAGCAATTGCAATAATAATAATAATAATAATAAACTCTGGGTTTTGGAAAAGAAGCATCTTTGAATCCATTTTTAAATCCATTCTATTTCAGTTTTATTTTCATGTCTTCCCTTTAACTAAATTAATTTCTACATGTTGTTGCAGAGAAATAATGTCACTGAAATCCAGGCAGTCCTTCCTTATCAGTCAACAGCTGTCCCCAGATGCAGCATTTTAATTTTGAAAGGAATATAAGAGCAATACATTTTCACTGACAACCATGCAGCAAACAACCCTCATTCTATAATAACTTGTCTACAGTGTTTCTATTCATAGTGGTTTTCTGCCTATTTCACATAACTGAATTTTATATTCACCTTTTTTACATTGTTTAAAGAGAAGGTTGTCCATTTCTGTTTATAATTTAAAAGTTCATTATTTTTGCTGGCTCTTTTTCTCTTCAGTACTTCTTCTTGTTTGATCTGTTCCTGTTGTCCTACCAGCAGGAATTCCATTGTAACCAGACTGCTGTGCTCAGTGTTCCTGCTGTTTTCCATTTTAATTGCTATTATTATGTTTGCCCCTCTACTATAAGACTTGGTAAATAAAATAGTTACTGTACACCTTAATCTTTGCAAATATATAAACTGTAATAAAAATTCTGCTTAAAAACTTTCACAGATTCATAAGATCTCTTCAGAGAAAACAGTAGGTCCTTTAAAAGTCAGAATAATGAGACATAATCAGTTTGCTCCTAAGAATTTACATACCTTTTAACAAAATACTGTAAATCAATTAAAGTTATAGGAGTGTTTTCCAGAGGAAGTTATCATGATTGTTATTAAGGATTCTTTAACTGTCATTACTTGTCATTCATGCACTGATATAAATGCAATTGGTGTTTCTAATCCTTTGTATGCGAAACTATCAGGAAGCCATCTCATTAGCAAAGATAATACTGCTAGCTAGGTCTTTACAGCAGACTGTAAGGAATTTCAGTTAAGTAGTGTCTAATTTTGTAAGATATTATCTCCAGTTTTCTTTATGTTAGAATATACTTGGAAGAGAAAGACTTTTTTGCATATTTCTAACTAAATTTAGTTTTGTTTGTCTGGGCCTGGAATAAAGAATATTATTGAAAACTAGAACCCTCAAGCCCTATCTTGTATCTCCAAAGCTAGAGAAAGCATTAAGGGTGAGCCAGAACAGTCACTGTGAAAGCCAGCTGGGAATTTGCCCAAATGTCAGGTCATGACTTGACTTAGCCCAGTGTAGATTGGTACCAGACATTAAATTTGGGTCAAAATTCAATTTCTCTCCAAGGGCCTGATGTGTTTCCAGTCAAGCTTTCCTATTTATATTACAGTCACTTGTCTGAGTTTAATGGTGAAATCCATATCAAGAATAACACTTGGAATACAGGCTGTTGGATTATTCATGTCTGTGGAATTTGGGAATTCCTGCTGTCATGTCACAGTGACACCACTGGAAAACCAATGTACCTGATTGATTTTGCGTAATTAATCTGATCATGGATTTCGTGTTTCAAAGCATTCCAGATTTGGAGGAAAGAGCGTATGCCAGACAAAGAGAGGATTCCTTGTAAATGCAGCTGTCTCATTCTAGAGAACTGAGCCAGGGCTGCAAAACTAGTCTAAGAATCAGGGGCCAAGTCATCTAGTTTTTTCTGGGTACTGACTCTGTGCTGTGCTGTGCTGAAGCAGCCATAAGACTGCAGTCAAGGTTTTCATGAAGATTTTCAGTTTCATAGCATAAGGATTTATTTTCGCATTCCAAATTGTTTGAAAATATTGTATACTAGGATTATTATTTTGAAAGTACTAGAATTTTTGTGCCTGTTTTTTTCCCTTCTGTTTACACCCATGCAGGCTATGGTAGATATTTGTGAAATATTTTCCTGAATACATCATGAGAAATTTGAGGCCTCAAGTGTTCAGCTAATTAGATACTGCTTACAGTGTTCCCTGTAATTAAATACACCAGAATGATGTCGTTCTGAAATGCTGGGTTTATGCTTAAAATGCTTTATCTCATCACATTTTAAAACCTCCTGTTTTCATACCTTTTTCTTTGTGAATTTTTTTGCGCAGGATGCATGAACACAGAGACGTCTGATTCAAGCAGAGATGCAGGCACTGAATTTTAAGATTATATTAATCTACCCAATGGAAAAGGACCTGGGGATACTGATGCATAGGTGGCTGAACATGAGCCAGTGTGGCCAGGAAGGTCAAATGGCATCCTGGCCTGTATCAGCAGTACGGTGTCCAGAAGGATGAGGGCAGTGATCTTGCCCTGGTACTCAGCAGTGGCAAGGCCACACCTCAGGTCCTGTGTTCAGCTTTCTACAGGAAAGACATTGAGGCGCTGGAATGAGTCCAGAGAAGGGCAATGGAACTGGGGAAGGGTCCAGAGAGTAAATTATGTGAGGAGAGGTTGAGGGAGCTGGAGGTGTTTATCCTGAAGAGAAGGAGGCTCAGAGAAGGTCTTCTCACTCTCTACAACTACCTGAAAGAAGGCTGTAGCAAAGGCCAGTCTTTTCACACAAGTAGTAAGTGAGGAAATGGCCTAAAATTGTGGCAGGGGAGATATAGATTGGATATCAGGAGAAATTTCTTCCACGAAAGAGTGGTCAGGCATTGGAACAGGCTTCCCAGGGAATTATCTGAGTCACCATCTCTGGGGGTGTTTAAAAAGGACATAGATGTGGCACTCAGAGCACAGTTTAGAGGTTGCCTTGGCAGTGCTGGCTTAATGGCTGCACTCAACGATCTTAAAGTGCCATTCCAACCTAAATGATTTTTTGATTGTGCATGCATAAATATGGCTGATCAGTCGTTCATATGAGTGGTTCTCCATTAATTTACAAATTTGTAATAATCCTATGGGCAGATTAAACACATGTAACAGGCAATGAACACCCCAGTTGGGCTGCAACTGAAATGGAGGTTTACTCAGTTATTCACTGCTTTGGTCCATGCTCTGCTTGGTATGTATATTATTTTACCAGACCAATATATGGAAGTGACTGTGTATAGGCAAGTAATATTGTCAGTGAAACTGTAGGTAATCCCTGAGTGAACAACCATCTTAAATTCATTTTTTTCAGGACAAGTGATGTCTTTATGGTACAACATACAATGCTGCTGTGACCAGAAAGAAGAATTTCCCTCAAATTAGAAAGTATAAATGTTTTCTGTATTGTAATTTACTGATGAGCTGTGTAATTCAATAAGAGTCACCCATCTAGGCTTTTAATAACTTGTCTTGTGCAATTAACCACCCATTGTTTATTCTTTTTGTAAATTTTTTTTGCTCCTTCTGACTAGGATGTTGAGCTGGAGGATTAATGACATTCAGATTAAAGCGGTAAAATACAGCCTCTGTTAGGCTTTCACCTCATTTTGCTTCAATTGCAGGACCTCTCATGGATCTGGATGCTTCCCAGGAAAGTAAAGGTGTTTTCCTGTGTGTTTAAGGTTCCATTATTTTTGGGAGTCAAGTAGTATTTCTGAAATATAATTCTGATAGGAAAAGGAGAATCTAATGTGAAAAAGATTTTTGCACATGTAATTGAAGAAAATTTGAGCCAGTGGGTATTTCTTGGATACTGAGTTGCAAAGAGCCTGGGTAAAGCAGTAATAATTCAGAATGATTCTAGATGCATAGTGACTGTAGTGAAGATCCTTTGTTTCACATCTGTATATATGTATGTAAAGATATAAATGTATATCTATATATATATACACATATCTCTGTATGTAGATAAGTATAGCACACTCTTTTACTGAGAGACAATTCATGTAAACTAGGTATATGAACATATGTTTAGAGATTTGTGGCTCAGTTCTGCTTCAGCCTTCTGTTCTGGTAGCCTTTTTTTTAATTATTATTTTTTATTTTTTTCTTTTTTGAGGGCATAGACATGCTATCTGAACATATCCAAATGTCATCATGGTGTTGAGTTTAGCTTTCTACCACCCAGGAATAGAAATGTTCATTGCAAGCTGTAACCTGACTGCATGAAGCTAAATGATCTTTAAAACAGAATAGACTCACAGACCTTAAATAATTCCTTTTCTTCTTTGTCAGCATTCACACAATGAAGTTAATACGAGTAATGACATCAGATATGTACAGCATGCTCTGAGTACAGTCACATGCTATAACCGTGTCATGCTTGTGTTCATTTATATTGTTTTAACAAAGGCCATTGCCCCTCTATTCATTTTATACCTGGCTGCATATTCTCACTTAGTCAAAGGAAGCTTGAGGCCTGAATCATTTATAAAGCATGTATTCATGCTTTTGGTCAGTTACTTTAGATTTCACCAGCTGCCTGTAGAAGCCTGCAATGTATAGCAGTTCAGGAGTTTGTGGCGAATTTATTATACTTGACAATATTCCCAAGCATATTTGGTAGAATGGTCTGAATATTAATGCATCTCCTGAGTCAGTACAATCCCTCACTGTTCTGTTGTTACTGCTTTCTTTGAAATTCAGTCAACAGCCTGCAATACCAAAACAACAAAAATATGTGCACTTATCTTCAGGCCATTAAAATCCTACAGCTGTGTTTACCTTCCTTTTTGTGCAAGGAATGAGTAAAAAGCTTTCAATCAAATGCATGTAAAAAAGGGGAAGGACAAGGGAACTCCCTAGCAGGGATTAGAAGCTGCTGCCTTCCTGGCACATGCTGCAGAACAGAAACATCCTGTATAATGTTAGCTGCCCTTTTAATTTCTGTTGAAGCAGTGACAGAGTTTCTAGCACCCCCTGCTTAATGGCTAAGGGGCCCATGGGTACAATTCTGCAATCTAATCATTCCAGGTAATTTGCTGTATGGATGGTTGGGTTAAGGCAAAGTGGTCCAGAGACCTGAATTCATTTCAACCCCGACTTATCGTCACAACTGGAATGAGATTCATGTTTTAATCTTAACTTTGCCCCTATATATTAATGACTTCTCTCCTACCTCCCACACCATGTGCAATGGAAAATGATATACATTTGTTGTTTTAATTTCAATTTGGTTTTGAAAGGAGACAGGAAATCTAATGTATGTATGAGAAGGGAGAGAGACAGCTCTTTAGGCTGATTGGCTCTTTGAGTTAATTAATACCTATATAATCTATAGCTATACCTATATATAGCTATACCTATATATATTATATATATATAATATATACCTATATACAAAAGTATGTGCTTCCCATGCATGGATGTTGTTAGGAGCTATGACTGTCATTCTTGCAGGAACCTTACATGTTCCCTTCAGAACAAGAACTATTTTGGTCTAGACATGGGTTTTTTTATTACCTTGCCTTTTCACAAAGGAAAGCAAATGGATTCAAACACACATTTTGAAAACTGAAGCAAACAAATTACATCCCTTCCCCCCACTTTCTTACTGGAGTGATCCACTGTGGTAAAATTTTATTCATAAAAAATTATTCAGTCTTTCTGCCCCTCTTTTATTTCCTCACCCCAAAATAACAGAAAGACCTAACTTCTCACTGAGCAATTTTTGGAAGGTAAAAAAGGTCACTCATTTCTCTTTTCGTTTTCAAATCCCAAGAGGATATTTTCAAGGATACTAAGGGCTGTTAAGCACCCAATTCCCACTGAGCATCAGAGAGAATTGGACGACTGGCTGCCCTTTGTGTCTTTGATTTATTTCCCTCTTTGGTCTTTACTAACAACAATTTTTTCTCATTTGGAACACACTGATTGAAAACATCCAAGGTCAAATTCATTTTGTGGAATTCTACTGAAGTCAACAAAGACACACACCATGATGGAGTTGAGTCTATAGCTGTACTTTTAGCCTCTCATTAGTACCAAATCTTCAGATTTTTTTTATCTCCATTGGAACCACTTGGAGAAAGAGAGGAAAAGACAACTTAATAAATGCTTAAAACTGAAGAGGAATGAAAACTAAATTGAAATAGGTTTTTCTGCAAATTTTGTTTTTAAAAATCTTATCAGGAAAAATATTTTGCTTTTTTTCAGGTTTATGTTCCTGACATAAATGTTTCCTTAGAAAAAATTACAAAAAAAAAAAAAAAGGGTTTCTTGCTTAACTGGGTTTTTTTTAGCTCCCTTTTTCTGCATAGCTTCCAGTGGTTGTTAAGAGTGGAATTTATCTCACATCACTTTACAGGTCTGCAATCTAGCTGTCTATATTTGAATTACTTTTCCTAGGCTACATTTACAGTCTTAAGAAAGACAAAGGCACTGTGGGGCATAATTAATCTGACCTATCCTAAATAAGATGTGAGGAATAACACCCTATGTGTACTTGTTTTTCTCTACTAGCAAGAAGGGTAATCCAGCTGGCTAGATCAGATTTGCACTGTAGGAGTCTACATTTGATCAGATGAATCCTCCCCTGCTGTCATCCATTTCTTCTTCCTTCCAAGGCTAACCTTGTTCAGTCTGGTGTGACTGTGGTTTGTTTGTAAGATTAATTGCATTTGTGAATCTTCGCATGTTCTACTTTCTCTGATGTTTTTGCATTAAAAAAGACAAATTCCAAACTCATGAATATGATGGAACAGATAATGTAAAATGTGGCACATTTGTCTGTCTGACATATTATGTTGGCCTTTGTCACAAAAACATATAAGCACTTAAGCCATCTCTGTTCATTAATACACTTAATTAAAAATAATTTATTTTCATTCAGGTGTAGTATGTTAGTTCTGATGTAGTATAGAATTATCTAGGTCAAACTAAAATACACTTTCATTCCTATCAAGAGTATACTGAGAGCTGGAAGGATTATGGTTCAGGAACTAGTAGCATTTGTCATGGTAAGTAGTACAAGTTCCAGGTGACTGGAGACTGGTGGTTCACATCAGATTGCTGAGATCTCCCTGAACAACTACTTCAGAAATGCTGTTACACGGGATTTGTTACTTCCTGGGGCAGAGTTTCCAAATTTCCCAGTGAGGTTATTGAAGGTGCTGTCCATCATTATTAGCCACTTCAAGCAAAACTCCATATTTTCTGATAGCATGCCATAATGAAATCACACTGCAGCTGATAATCTGTTGTTGCTGTGCTGTCGTTAAGGTTAAAGTGTTTTCATACTTAATCTTTGCCTTGGTATTTTAAAATACAATTTTGCTTAGTTAGAGCCATTCTCCTTTGATCATAATAGTAAGTGCAGAGAGGGTAGGGAAATGGGTTTGTCTGGAGCTCAGAAACAACCAGGTTTAGAGAACTTAGTTTTAATGACTTGGGCCTCACTCAAAAACTGGACAATCAGTAGTTAAACCACTATGTGTGCTCACTGACTGCAATATCTGAGTTACAGCTGCAACTGAGAACTACCCACCTAGGTAATTTAGGGTTTTTTGTGAATATCAGTACATGGCAGGGAAAATGGAAGATTTACATGACTACTCTGCTGTCTACATGTTTGTTTTAGCTCTACAGATACTGTTGAGCTGAAATTCAACAAAGCCACAAGGATGATTGAAAAGGTCTGAATTCTTTCTGTGGATCAAGAATATATGTCTTGAACAATTTAGTTTTAATCATCAATCAGTTATTAGAATATGTTTCATAGGTAGAATTGTGAGAATCAAAGATTGTTTCACTGAACTGTAGTGCTTCAAGGTAATTTGTCAGATTGTCTCATCAATAACTCAAACATAATCAATTTTACTTACATTTTTCTGGATGGTTCCTTGTTTATACAATATTAAAGACCTCCAATTATGAAGATTCCACAACTTCCTTAGCCCATCTTTTGCAATGCCTCATTTTCTTTTATTACCATACAGGCTTTTTGTCTTTTTACCTAACCCAAATCTTTTTTTCTACCCTTTGAATGCAATCCACTGTAAACTGAGACAACAGATTATTGTGATCTTAGATATTTTTGGGGACATGTTATCATGCTCTCACTTTCTCTTTGGTGTAAACCACTAAATGTATTCATTCTTTCCTCCAAGGTATTATTTCTAGACAGCTGATGATTCTTACGGTTTTTCAATTTCTGTTTGGTCCACACCTTCCTTCAAGTGCAGGGAAACTAGCTAAGATTTACCAGTATGGTGCTTATAATTTTTTTGCAGCAGGATGATGCTGTTGACACTTGCTGAATGTGTTACCCAAGTCAAGGCCCCAGTGCTTATTTTTTGATTAATTTTTAGCATAGATGAACAGCCAACATAAAGAATGACTATATGGACACATAATATTTGCTTGGAGTCTACATGAAGTACAAGACAGCTGCTTTGTATGTAATCTCAAAATGCCAGGCCTTTTAGTATTCTTATGGTAGCCTTAAAATCTGTATTATTTTTCCACAGAGCTTCTGATTAGGTGTTGTTCTAGCACCAGGGACAGTTTGTGAAGTTGATTCTTTCTGACACTGTTATTATTGACCGGTTTTCAGGTCAGACCTCCACCTCTGGTTTCTCAAGGTGAGTTTTAATTCTGGCTGTCCTTCCTATCTTGTTATCTGAAAATGTAATTATCTGCACATTAAATAAGTACCCTCTTTATTCTCTCATCCAGGTCAATGGATACCAGATCTGGAGCAGACTCCCATGGATACTCACACAGTGTGTTCTGCTATTTTTTGACAATGAACCATTCATAACTAGAGTACAGTTACACTATGGACTACAAAGGAATACATTGAAAATGAGACCAATGAATTAGAAACAATTGCTGATTAATATTTTGACAGATCTGTTTCAAGTTAGTTACTTATCTTCATTCTTAGTGTAATTTTTTTCCTTTTTTGTTTACCAAAAAAAACCCTAAACCCACCCAACAAGAACTCTAAATGAACTAAAATGCTTGCTCATTGAAAAGAGGCATTATGAAGAGCTGAATCACTGTTACGATATATTTCTGTTGTTTAAGGCTGTTTGCTACTTTCAAGTTAATTTATATGTCTATCAGGAGAACTTAACATTTTGGGGAAGAGAATACTTCTTGCTCAAAATGTAAAGCAAAGGACTCACAGAAATTCTGAATTAGTAATGGAATGAAGATTCTGATGATACTGGTAGACCTTTTATCTTAATGGAAGAACAATGCTACCAAGAGTGTCTCTGGGATAATCACCGACCAAGCATAATACACTTCGGTTTGTTTTGTGAGCTTTTCGCTTTTAACTGAAATTCTGATTTGGTTCACGACTTACCTGAGGATCTTCTTGTGTATTTATGCACAAACTCCAAAAGAAGTGCACACACATCCACACAGAGGGCCCAAATTCTGTCTTTTTCTGTATTTTGCATAAACCGCATTTGAGTCTTTGTTGGGTTACACAATCATAAAATTAAAACTGAAATTTACCTTTCAGTGTATAAATAAATATCTTAGTCTACAAATGAATAAAATATAAAGTAATATGTATGAAAACCTGGTAGATGAAGCTGAGCAAAGAACCTTGTCTCTCTTATTGCTTATAGAAACCAGAGTGCAGATGTTCAGCCCTGGCTGCTTATTTGCAACGTTACTGTTTGGGTCATGGGTGACCATCTGTTTCCTTTCACTTTATGACACAGCACTTGCCCTCCATGAATCTTTCTGAGTTTCCTTCTGATATGATGGCAAAAGAGGAATGAAAGAAATACTTATTTGGACAAGAGGCAGAGGAGCTTGAATGAATAATATTATTGTAGTAAAACAGTGTGATTCTTCTCTTTACTTTCCAAGCATCCCTAACAGCATCGTTAACTACTCCTCAAACAAGACGAAAAAAGGATCCACAGCCATACAGGTATGTGACTTTAGGCCTTGTAGGGCTCTGTTTCTTCCCATTGACTAGATTGGCCCCCTTTGGGAAATGATAAACAGAACGGTAAGTATCTAAATTAGCTGCCATGGTATGACCACCCCTCTAAGGAACTGGACAAATACTTAGAGGGAGCAAATGTTTGTCTAAACTTTGTAGCAGTAAAACATTAGCTCTTTCAGAAAGCTGCACTGGCATTCAGTACAGTTTCATAAATCAGAGGCCTTTTCTGTAACACAGATGGGCATTTTTTTGATTAATTCTAACCCTATATTATGAATAGTTCTCTTCATGAGTGGGTCTGGGTTTATTTCTACAGGGAAATAGTATCTTTTCTTTTTTGAACAAGATACTTCTAAGCATAAGGGGAGAGAACAATGAAACAATGTTGAAAAGAAAAAACAAAATGCAAAGTTAACCACAAATTTCCATAATGAGGAAACAAACCACAATGTTCTCTGAGATGGTGCCAGCTAGTCCCTCACTGCTTTTAAATATAAAATAGAGGGTAAAATAAAAAAAGTTAAGGGACTTTCAAATGATTTACATGTCCTGTTGATTTTAAGTCCCAACTTCTTTTGTCATTCTTTTGTCAAATATGTGTATGCAATACAGTTGCATGCAATTGTGCACACTTGAATGAAATGACAACAAAATTATGTCCAATGTATACATTGTGTAAGGAAGCTAAATCTTATGCCAGTATTCTGACTTTCAAGAGCTTGCTTAAAACCCAAACACATCAACAGACTGGAAAGATAGATTCTATTTTTTGTATCTTCCATAACTGTATTGCAATATGTTGGGTTTATAGCGTAGCCACTGTGCTCAAAAGTTTGGTACCTTTAATGTTTTGAATCAGCTTTAAATCAGTTTAATTACTTTAATCATGACTCTATGTACATGAGAAGAATTTAACCTATTCTTTCCCACAAATATTCATTCTAATTAAAAGTGTTTCAGATATTAAATATGCAATTTAAATAAGTGGCTGAAAACTCTCATATATCTTCTAGCTTACCACAAGCTGTCTTGGGTCATTATTTGGCTGTCAACCGAGTGAATGTACTCAAATTTGAAACCATTTAATTCCAAAACAAATCTTTCCTTTTATAAGTCTTGCCATTTTTAATTCAAGTCCAGAATCCACAGACTTTTTCAAGCTAATTTTTCCATTCTTCACAAACAGTAGATCTAGGTAAAAGTCAAAATGGACCCATTTAACAGTGGGCTCTGTCAGCACAAACTGGGACTTAATATACATCAATAAGGATTTCTGATGTCTACTGTCTCAAGAAAGAAGTCTGACAGAGGCTTCTATATTTCTCTACCATAATTTTGACTACCACACACAACACTTCATTGAAATAAATAAAAAATGGAGAAGAATCAACAATTCCTTTGTTTTTGTGAACACTAAAATATTCCTTTAATAGAAAAATGTTTGAATTAAAATAGCCCATGTATGAACAGAAAATACACTCTTCAGCTGAGATTTGACCCTCACAAGATCCACAGTCAACACCAAAATATTGATAAATATTTAACCCCAACAAGAATGGTTGCTGATCACTGTTTTCCTTGGAAGAACTAATGTGAAAGAAGTTGATATTTCCGGGAAGGTTCTACAACTTTCATTGGAAAATTCTGGAACTTTCTCAACCCCCTTATGTATGGCCCTGAATGTCACTAATTCTGTTCTATTTTTGAACATATTTACCTAGCAACCTTTTTCTTATTCGCAGAAAACTGTAGAAAACATGGTATCTGCTAATTAACTCATGTCTCAAATAGGAAATGGTCTTGACTTGGGTTTCATTTGTAGTATTTCCATGTAGTTTTTGCTTTCACTGAGCCAAGAAATCAATTTTAGTATTACACAATTGTGAACCGAATCACCTTTGAACTGTAATGCTAAGTGCAGTGAAGAACAGAAAACCTTCTGTATTTTTCCAATCTATGTGTACAAACTTAGAGCTGGGGAGGAAGGTCTCAGCACCCTGCAAAATAGGGTACTGAATTTTATTAAGTCAATACATTTCCTACAGATTTATGTCACTATAAATAAGTTAAGTGAGCTGAGTTATTACTCAAAACACTGAAACAGAAAGTCAATGCATATGTGGAAAAGTAGTACATTTTCTTCTTTAATCTCAGAACATTTGATATAGAACATTTGCATTTGACTGGACTTTGTATAAAAATGCAAAACAACCACCTATTACTTCCCATGGGAAATTAGTCAGCAGTCCAATAGTTCTAATGCTCTGGGTGCTTTTTTCACTTCATCTTTCTAATTCTTTATTTCATTTTATTAATTCTCATTGCATGGGTACTGTTTTAAATTATTCTTATATCCCTTTGATATTAATGCTGCTATATTTTCAGCTCTCTAGCCTACTGCCTAGAAGCATCACATTATATTCTTCTTTTGCAGTAGAAGGGACAAGTAGTCAAAAGCTAAAAGAGCAGTTTAGGCTGCCTATGCAACTTTTTGGTATCCACGCTGTAGACAGAATAAAGCATTTATAGACATTTTCACATATATTTTTAACTAGATGTACAGTCAGACTGTCACTTAAACATAATACCAATGCTTTTTAGCCAGAATTGAGAGTTTAAGAAAATCTTATTCAGATGTCCTGGGGTTTATGAGACACCCTAGATAAACACATTGTCATGCAGCAGCTTATGTCAGAACCTGGAGAAGAACAGCTAATTAGAATCCCTGAGATGATATCTAACTTCATGGGTGCAAGGGGAAGTTGATGCTTCTGGACACATTTGCATGAGAGCCCAATAATTCAGCTGTTTGCCAAAAGGTCCTCTTTGATCCAGCGCCTCACTGTAAGAGGATTTGCACATCCAGCTTTTGTTCTAGGAGGGCATCTGTACTGACGGTCCCTGGAGTGATTTGACCACAACTTAGCTTGTCTTCCTATTATCACTGAGATACATTACAGCCAGAAAGGGAAAGGTGATCAGACCAGATAGTAGAAGCCTTGCCCTGTAAATAGTTGTTTGGGCATGTGGCCAGGAAGGATCATATGGGGTCAAGTCCTGCACAGTCTCTTTTTTCTCATTTTTGTCAAAGGCCAAATGCTTAAACTACCCTGGGAGCAAACTGGTGTCTAAAAGCAGGAAATTATATCAGGCCCTTGGAACCTGGAAATCTGAACAGTGACCATGAAGCAGGTGTTTAAAGCAGGCAAGGCATTTTAGACAAACTGAAACTCTAAGATAAAGTGAGATCACACGTCTTTATGTTCCACATACCCTCTGCCTTGAATCCCAGTCTACAGACTTAATTTTTCCTCCAGACAATGTAGGAAAAAGCTGGATCTCTGACTCAGCTTTATGAATTTAATTTTTTGAATATGCTGAGTGCATGACTTTAAAGCATTGCAGCACTGAACATTATTATGCCAAAAGCCTTTTGTTGAGTGATTACCATGGTGAAAAATACTCTAAAATTATGTTTCCAGAGTGATAGAGAAGTATTTTCATTATTTGACTTGATGCATGGCTCTCATTTCCTGCTGATTATTTGCACCTTCTGCATGTAGGGATATGTGGTACAGGCTGATAGCAAACAGTTTTCCAGGCTATAGTTACCGCTGTCCAGGTTATTGATACCCATCTTGTGTCCTGTCTTCCATTTTGTCTTAGTTTCCTTCTTAAATAATTTCTAGTTCATTCCAGTATCTAATTTTTTTGTTCTCCTTTTCCCTGATTCTTCCTTGATTTTATCTTACTGTTTTGTGTTTTATGCTTGTAAACCAATCTACTTTTTTCAGTGCATTTCAAGGTATGAGGTCAAGTCTCCAATACACCATTCAATGTCTTAATGGTAAGATCCCCCTTTGTCTCCTCTTTAATCATCTTCCTGTGTTTGTAACACCTGGATTACCAAAACCACCCTATTTTATGGTGGTTGGCTCTAACTTAGGAGAGTAATTCAGCACATCTCTTCTACTCTTCTGATATTCATCCACACATTTTCAAAATGCAGTTGTTCCATTCTATATCATAAGCGATATGTGAACAAGGGCTGATGTGTGAACTTCCCTACCTCCAAAACAAAACCCTCTCTTTTTGTTTGAGTGTCATAATATAGGAGAGAGGGGTTTTGATGTATGAAGGGTCTTGTGCTTCGATAAAAGTCTGTCTGCCTTCCCTCCACTTCCGAAGGGATGGGCACTGCTGTACGTACTGCTGCTGATTCCCCAGAGAGCGATTCCCCTCACCTTGTAACCAGAGGTGCTGATGTCTTGTGTTCCTAGTCCTTTAAAAAGATGCTGTCTAAAATCTGACCAGTGAAATTAGGTCCAAATGATTGGAATTTCTTCAAGTTTTAAGTACATATATGAGTACAGTATAATTACAAAAACTTACAGCAAGAAGGTAGCTTTAGTAATGCATAGATCCTAACCATAATTTTGCTTTTTATGCTTCCTTATAAATGAATTCCTCTAAAATTCCTCTAAACCCCTACATCAAGAGCAAATGGAGCCCATTATTTTCTAGGTAAGATTATGAATATTATAAATATGCATACAAAATTTGTGATTCCCGATTGCCAAAGTATAATGCATGGTCTTATTTAACTGTACATTGAAAAATTCCACTGGAGTATGCATGTACATGTGTACACTTGAATAATGAAAGATTGGTACTTCCAGTGAAGTCTCTATCCATCTTGATTCCATGAGCATGGGCAATGTGTTGGAGGAGAGCTTCTGACCGGGGAAATAGTTTGCTTTTCCATTGTCCAGTGTTGTCTAATAGCCCCTTGGGAACATTTTAAGGAGAGATGAGTCAAATCTTTAGTTTTCTTTGAGGGTCTGGGGACTGGTCAGGGGTTGGTAGGCCAAAAATGGTGATGGTCTTCCACTTTTCTTATGCATTGCTTCCTAGATTTCCGATGTTTCAGAATGAATGATATTTTTTTGCTTCAAAGTGGACAATGCAATCTGTAGGCAATTAGGATCTACTACTTCTGTGGTCAATAGTATATTCCAGAATTAAGGTTTTATTCTTGCTCACCAGGAAATGCATCTTGCAGTATATACATATTTTCATCCAAACCTCCTGATTTTTTTTTGCTTTTTTTTTTTTTTTTCCAAATCTCACTGAACACATCCTTTTCAATTTTTGTTTCAAACGTTGTTGTATTTTGAATTAGACTCATGCCAACTCCCGAGCAAACAACCTTGGAAAGCCCTGTGTCAATGAGCTCTACACATATGAAACAATATGCAGTTTAGAGAACCCGTTTTGTTCCTCCCCAGCCAGTGCAGCTCCAGAAGGCAGTGTGCAGCCATCCAGGTAGCCACAGCACTATTTATAGAACTACTAAGTGGGCCATCACAGCATCCCAAAGCTCCAGCACTTACAGCCTTACTATGTCCTTCTCAGGCTCATATTGGCTTTTCCTGCTGCAGCACCAGCTTAGGTGACAGCAGCAGCACACAGTTGTGCATGGGCAGGCTGAATTAATCTCTCCATTAAAATCAGTGGAATTACTCCTCAGGAGATACACAGGGAGCAGAATGACAGGCACTAGAGGGCTCTAGAGCTTTGTACACCTGATGGATTTTATATGAACGTTTTGTAGAAAACTTAATTGCCTTCATAAGTGAGAGACAGCTAGTCTAGGCAGTAGTCAGAGGTAGAAAATATTGTCTGGACTTCAGAGGAACCCATTCAATCCCTGCAGGAAAACAGAGATTACTGTGTTGCAAGCAGCCCCAATTTTCAGCTTTCTTAGCACTATTCCAGCTCTTGAACAAATGAAAATTCAATTGTGTTAGAAATTCTGGAAAGAGAAAAGAATTATTAAAAAAAAAACCCTCAAAGAACTAGAAATAACCTCATACACAAACTAATGACTCTTTCCAATCTTCTTTCCAATCAACTCCTTAAATGAGATTTTATCATTGAAAATAGTTCACCTAAAAATCATAAAATAAGAAAAACCTTATTGAAAAGTTCACCCACACACCCCCTAGCTAACAATTGGCTATTTATTTTCTTCCAGTTGCTTTAGAAATTCCCATGGGAACAGAGATCCCTTTTTGATTTCAGGCAGGAAATATCATTCTGTCAATATGCATGTCGAACATACACTAAGTCATTTTTTTTCCAAATAGGTGACATTTTAACATCGAATTTTTTTTTTTTTACACAAAGACCGCAATATTAAGAAAACTTAATGTAATCATTTTTCTTGTATGAATAAGAATCCAGGTACAAGTCTGGAATGAATTTTTCAGCAGTGTTAAAGGTAGTAATGGTTAGCTTCCTAAATGCTGATGTTTAAGTTTCAGCCTTTTCCACTTGTGCTTGTTCAGCTTCTCAAGTAGCTGTGAGCAGCTTTATTTTTCTACTTCAATCCAAAAGAAGACTCAATCCAAAAAAAGTTCATAAGTAAGTCTTAGAACAGTAAAAAGATCCAGCAAACCATTCCCTTATATGTGTCCTTTGCCGAGTAATCTTGGCAGCAGGGCCATGTCCTCAGTAGGTATCTTTTTTTGTCAACTTCATTTGTTGGTCCCAGTTTTTTAAAACTGCAAATTCAAGAAAAAAGGGGAAAATTTAGTGTTTTCCTAAGGAAAATTTGGACACAGAGCAGACATGCTGTGGTGGTCTGTATCAGGATGCAGGATGTGTCTGCTGTTTATGGCAAATGCCATCATTTTCCTGTTCTCCTTATCAGACTATTCTTCAGTCACCATTTCCCAGGCACTTAAAAGGCATTATTAGAACACAGGAAATTATGAAAATATAAGTAGTTATATATTATATATGAGAGACAAATGATACAAAACGTGCAGTTTATATGCATTGTAGCTAGAGACTGGCATAACCTTTTGGTAAGGAAAGAGAGCAGTTTCTCTGCTGTGATTTTGGGAGTTATTCACATGGATACTGGTTATGTGACACATATTCACTTGGTCAGTTTTATTTGCAGTGTCTTAATTGCACTCCTAGCTCAGTGACTTTAAGTCACTTATGCAATATGAAATACATCTGACATCAACAGTGCGTTTTTTGGGGGAGAAAAAAGTCACTACTTCTTTAGTCCCAGTTCCTAGCTTTCCAGCTAGAAATGAAAGTAAATTCAGAGCTAAAAATCCTACATTTGAGTACCTTCCCACAAGTGACTGTAGGTGCACTGTGTGTCTAAGCTGCTCCTGTGATCAGTGAGATGTAGCCAATGTCAGCAGCAGACCCTGAAGGTTGCTGCAGCTGACATGAAATCAGGTATCAGTATCCTGTCAGCCGCTCGGAGCTGTGCGCTCCGTTGGCAGGGAGCTCAATCCAGCAGCTCTCAGCCCCACAGCAGAGACCTCGCATGCTCCACTTTCAGGAGTGGTCAGGGTCTGGACTCCAGCCTGTAAAGACTGAGCAGTGTGGCAGGCTCTCTAACATTCCCTTTCAGAAACCTTTGAGTGTTGAATTAGTTGTTATTTAAAAAGGAATGGAAAGAGGATTTAATGCCATTTTTGTAACATATATTTTTGGTCTACTAGTAGAGGACAGAAAGGATTTTTTCCCACCTTTCTGACATTCATTATGGTTTGTGGAGTTTATATTTTCCATGTTTTTCTGAAGCACAAGGTGTTGAAACAAGGGCAAGAGGGGCTTAAGGTTTTATTGGCATTTGAGAAACTCGCAGAGTTCTGACTGATATGTGTCCTTTAGGACTAAACTGATCTCTTGATTTAGATTTAAGAATGTTTGCAACGTCAAGTTCACACAGACCTTTTCGATTTTCCCTCTCACTTTAACTGTGGGCCAGAATACACTCAATGAAATTACTGGCCAGTTTCACTTAGGAGATTTTTATATTAATGGGATTACTCAGGACATCAGTGATGACTCTGACCAGTAAGGCCATGACAGCTGCATATTTACAATGTCTTAACTGTTGAAATGGTTTCTGTGCAGATCATAGCATGTGTTACTGAAACATGCTGCAATTAAAATACTCTAGGTACAGCAGGCAGCTCTCAGTACTTCCTGAAATTCAGTTCCCTCCATATTACAGCAATTTGAATGAGCAAAATACCAAATATGCAAAATTGTTGTTTATTTTTGAAACTCTTGGGTTGTGAGGTTTTTTTTTGTTTCCTATTTGATTCACTGTCTTTATACCTAAAGCAGAAAAATCATGAAAAATTTACATTTGGATACAAAATATTAAGTACTTGTATAGCGTTTTTGTTACAGAATCATGTTTGTTGTGGTGATATTTTTTTATTAAACTCCAGCATCATTTGCATAATATTCTCATACCCAGATGCAAGGTGAAGAAGAAGTTGTTAGAACATTTTGCACAGAAAGGTTTTGTGACATGAAAAACATCACATATTGCAGCTTTAAATTTAAAATATCTATTTACACTGGAAACCAAAACAAAAGCAAAAGGATTTAGACAGAGAAGATGTTTTTCTCCAGGACTTGCCATCATAGTCAGACCATGGCCAGTTTATAAATGATGCTACCTTCAAGAACAGTTAGCTGAAAAATATTTTATTTGTTAATGAAGCTTCACAGCACTATGCAGTACTACATGATGCACTGCATGAACATTCATTTCTGAATTGTAACATTTAAAAGCGTTATAAAAAGATCAACTGCCTCCTTTTGTTCTCTCTTGACTGGTAATTTTGTACTGTCTGCTGAAATGGCAGCATTGGTGGCTGATTACAATGCTGATGTCAAAGAAAGAGATGTCAAAGACATCCTGTTAAAAATGTTACCTTCATTACATATCTGTTTAGTCATGTATATTGCAGATTATTTCTGAACATTAAAAAAAGTCTGCATGGCATGGTCCAGAAATTGTGCTTTTTACATTTAGTGATTCCTTTTCCCCCAGCTAATTTCTTCTCATACAGAATGATTTAAATATTTCAATACTAATAATAGCCATTTGATTCACAAAAAAAAAATGTTATTCCTGTCTCTCAACAAAGGATGAATTATCTTGAGCTTAATCTAGAAGCAACTACATTGGTATATTGCTATTTTTCTCCTACCTCCTCTATTGGAAAGCAACCATTGAAATGATCTCAGAATTTCGGGGGGTCACATTCAACACCACCAGTCTTGAAAATATTAAAACAATAGAAATGCTGCCAAACGTTTCTTCCTTATGTAATGTGACTTTGTTGTTGCCAGCATGTTTGTGCTGGTTATGAATGCTCAGCTGAGCTCACCTGTCCTCCAGTGGTAAATGGAGTGAACAGCATTTGAAAAAAACCAAAACATTGAAACTTTCACAGGGAAGGAAGGAAGGAAGGCAGGAAGGAAGGCAGGAAGGAAGGCAGGAAGGAAGGCAGGAAGGAAGGCAGGAAGGCAGGAAGGAAGGCAGGAAGGCAGGAAGGCAGGAAGGCAGGAAGGCAGGAAGGCAGGAAGGCAGGAAGGCAGGAAGGAAGGAAGGAAGGAAGGAAGGAAGGAAGGAAGGAAGGAAGGAAGGAAGGAAGGAAGGAAGGAAGGAAGGAAGGAAGGAAGGAAGGAAGGAAGGAAGGAAGGAAGGAAGGAAGGAAGGAAGGAAGGAAGGAAGGAAGGAAGGAAGGAAGGAAGGAAGGAAGGAAGGAAGGAAGGAAGGAAGGAAGGAAGGAAGGAAGGAAGGAAGGAAGGAAGGAAAGGATTTTCTTTTCTGTACTTAGTGTGTTAGATCATTCTTATATTTTGAAGAAACATTTTGAAAAGCGGTAGTTATAACTATGGCCATACATCCTTTGGAGTGTTTTATCTTACATGTTGTAGATGTGCTTGGAGATGATCAGTCTACAAACCCAAGAAGAAGTGTATGCAGGTGCAAGGGTGAGAATAAACAGAGAAAACAAAATAGACCATTTCCACATTGCTGTTGCAGGGAAAAAACTTGTGTCATGACCTGTTTTGTCTAATGGACTGTGCTGTGTAACTGTTTCCAAAATTATGTGTTTAAAAAAACGTAAGACTTTCCTTGGGTTTGTTGAATGCTGCATCAGAAGTAATTAATGGCTGGTATTGTCCTCATGATGATATTTTCAATCATTTCCATGGCACATCTGTACCAACAAAACAAACCCACAAATGCCCCACCCCTGCTCCAAACAAATATGTGCTAACTCTATTTTGAATGGAATTTGGGAGTTTCATCAGAAATGATCTATAGCAGGAAAACACAGGTAAATTTTTACCCTCTTCATATTATAATTTATTTTTCTTTGAGGTGAGGCCAAGTTGTGAGGTCAAACACAAAAATTAATCATGTCTCCATGGACACCCACAGCTCTATTTCCATATATATAAATTAATGGTATTAATACAAATATCTTCTTTAGGAAAGAATAGAATAAAAAGTCCTATACCCAAGCAAAGAAAAAAAGAAAAAAGAGGTAAGAAATGCATTCTGCCTAATCGTTTATATGCAGAGATATTTTAGATATTATGTAATAATCACATTTAAGCTCATTCAGGACAAAAGTAAATGCAGTTTCTGTAGGTCTATATTTTTAAAGTTATATTGATCCTGATTTAATATGATTTTAAAGTTATATGTAGACATATATATATAGGTATATATATATCATTTAATATATTTTAAATCATCTGAAATATGCAGATTTCACATACGTGAACATTTTGTTAACTACCAGTTTTAGTAAGAATGAGTTTTCTACCTATGTCCATTGAAACCAATGCTAAATGTATTGAGATTAGTTTTTCTGTCATCATCACTACTTTGACCCAAGTAAATGTCATCTTTTTTCACTGAAAAGAAAGAGCATATGCAGTCATATTCTATGTGTTCCCATTTGTATTTTGAAATACTGGCTGCTGAAAGCTCTGCTGAGGTCTAAACAGAAAGTTTCTTCCTCCCTTCCTCCATATGCACACACACAATTTCCTGCACCTCCTATTTACCACCCAGAGAGAAAGATCACATTTCCACTTCTCCCCTGCTCAGAGTATTTCAGAATCTTTCTGAAAAACTCTTGACCTCACACATATATACTATTACTGCAGAAAGCTTCTTTAGTTTTCCTCTGATACCTACTTCTGGGTAAACTCATACAGAACTATAATTAGGATAAATAAAGAACTCTGTCTTTAGAGACCTATTATTCTCTTTCAGGTATCTTTGTGAATGATTATTAACAAAAGGTTTAAGAAAAGTGCCCTCCTTCCACACTTTGCAGAAGCTCTGACCATCACTACTACCTCTGAAACACCTCGCTTCTTCACAGTAGCCAAGGTGTTTTGGACAATGTAAGCACTGTCTGAATGTGCTGTACTATAAGTGCAGTAAGTTTTATAAGAGTGTGAGTCTTTTGGGGCTACTCATCTTATGAGTACTAGCTCTTCTGAAAAGTCACCAGCAAGAGGTAGTTGACAGCAGGACCACCAGCACTGCAAATGCCTGATATTGCTTCGAATTCCCCTTATATTCAGGGTAAAAGGCATCTGCAAACCCAGCTAGACCCCTGGTCTGGAGAGCTTGAGAGTTTCTGCAGCAACAGCACACGAGGGCAATGTAGCTAAGCAACGCTATGTTATGTTCAATGGTCCAGCCCTAGCTGTTTTAGGAACTGTTCAAAATGTTGCACATAAGCACTGAACTGGTAGGTTGAGATACATCTACAGGCTAGATGCCATATTGTACAATAAAACAACAGAAACACACAAGTTAGTTTCCTCCAGGTTCTGACATAATGTCCCTTTAAGCATATGCATATTTTCTTTAGTCCCCCATGTGATCTACAGAAGTATTCCAGATTCCTTTTCCTCCTGAGCTTATGCCTTCAGGAATTTTTGGGTATTTTTGGGGAGAAATGTATTCAACTTAATGGCAATTTTCATTTGTATTGCTCAAGATGAAAAATTTATTTTGCAACAAGGCCTGAAGAACAATTCCTTCTAAAAAGGATGAGGCCAAGCATTTTTGTTCTTAAAAATGGCTGTAGCTTCCTATTCTCAGCAGGTCCAAGGCTTCAGGCTGCCCTCAGAGAAGTTAGTGACCCCTTTTTCAACATGGTCACCTCACTTCTTATAGTCTATGCTCTCCATGGAGTGAGCTTGACAGCCCTGGTGTAGGTGGAATTTCCACTAAGCTTCTCAAAGCCCATATACCTCCAGGATGCTGAATGACAGCACACTCATCTGCCTACACACAGAACTGAGGCATTACAGCATTGGACAACTCTGATTGATTGAATAGACCCTGAGGGCAGGACCCTATTACCAAGCCAATGCTCAGAACTGATTAACCCCTTAGCCAGTGTCAAATACAGTACATTGCTGTAAGAAGACTATAAATCATAAGATAACTGTAGGGTCAGGCCTATTGTGGCCCTCTTATATGTCTTGCCTAAAGCCTACTGTTGATTTTTCTAAACAGAGTATGTTAGTGCTATTCTGGCAGAAGGATAACAGTACAGGAGATTCCCATCTCAATTTTTATTAATCGGAACATTGTGTAGGTTGTTTTATTTTTTGTTTCTCCTGAACATGGAGGGAAATGCTTTACATGAGAGACAAGGTGTGTTTATGGTGCAATACCAGCCATGCCCACACACTGTCTTGGAGCCCAGGTCTCTGTGTTTGGTTCTGTTGGCATATTTCCTCAGAATGCGAATCAGAAAGTTGGGATAATTTAGCAAGGAGACACCTGAAGTTAGTAACAGCTGACAGTAGAAAATGTCAATAAAAAACACCCTCTTAAAAGAAAACATTTGTGCCTGTACTCTAGGATTAGGAGGCTTGCTCAGATATCCTTCTTGGAATCCAAGGGCTGTTATCTTCTCTTGAAAAGAGGTGTTTGAACATGGAGAGAAAGAGCAGGATCTGCATGTGTGAGAACAGGAGACAGGCCCTGTGACTTTGCTAGTGCTAGTGCTGGTGATAATTCTCTTTTATAAAGCAGCCCAATGACTAAGGTACTACTCTGATAGCTGGGAGAAGGCTGCTCCCACATTCACAGCCATATTTGCCATAAAACATCACTAGCATAAATGAGGAATGAACTCAAGCGAGGACAAGGATCCATGTTGGCTCCCTTTCTGCAAATGTGTGTCATGTTTCTGCTTGTTTTTTTCCCTCTCTGGCCCAGAATCTTGAATTCTCTATTCATCGTGATAGGGCAGCTCTGTAAAGTGCTGCCAGCATATAATGTAACCTCTTCTGAATAGTGTAGGACATAGCTCAGCTGAGAGTAGTGCTTAGGGCACCCTCTTGGGAGGCAGAAGATGTAATGAGAATATCCTCAGACTGAGGAGAGGGCTGATTCTGAGTTATCCACTTCCTGGATGAATGCTTAAAGACAAGTGCCTGCATTATCAGCTCCTTATAAAGGAAAATGAAAATGGCCCCTCATTTAACTATACCTATCTTTATCAAGAGAGACATAACGGGCAAATTTTTCAAAAATGGGTTAGGCCCAGGTCCTCAAAGACATTTAGGCGTTTGATTTTCTTTGATTGTAGGGGGAATTAGCTTCCAAAGTGCCTTTGAGGATCTGGACCTTGGAGGTTTAAGATACTCAGTGTCATTTATCAAATGTGAAATCAGTAGGAGTCGGGCATCTAACGAGAACCCCACAGTCTATATGTTTCTAAATTATGTATGCACTTTGAAAATGCTAAGCCCTTTATCATGCAGGAAATCAGGATTGATGACTGATGATCCTTTCTCATCTTAACATCCCTTGTAAAGCTTGCTAAGATCATGTGAGCACTGTGATGGACACATCACAGTCATATATATGTCATGCATCCTGAGATATTTTATATCTATATACACTTCTGATGGACAGTCAGTTTCCTACCAATATGGCATGTCTTATGATAGGCTGCTTTTTAATTATTTAAATTATTTCTGCATTTTCTGATGCTTAGATCTTTCAACTATATATTTCATTTTAAAAAGAAAACTGTGTGTCTTTACACTGATTGATGTTTTCTCAAAGTGCACTATTTCAGTATTGATTTATCTTAGCAGAAACAATTCTGTGAATAATGTCTATAAATTTTGTTGGAATAAAAGGTTTGTGCTATTTACCTTGAGTGTTAACTTCCTAAGGTTGATATATAACTTTCTGTTCTTGTTTTTTATTGTTTTATTTTTTTCCTGTTTGTTTGGTTTGTGGTTTTGTTTGTTTGTTTTTTGTTTGACTAAAATAATAGAAACTCCTCTTCTGGTCTTTTAACAATATAGTTTTAAAGTAATCTCCAGCTTTTAAGTGCTTTATGGTAAACATCTGCCTTCTTTCTCAGTTTAGGCAGAAAGCTACTGGCTGTAATTAAGTGCTGAGTTTTTCCAGAAAGGTTAGGGTTGGGTTTTTTCTTTTATATTTTATTTTAACTAAATTGCTGTTAGAATTTTGTGGTAACCTGGGAAATTTTTGCAATCCTTTGCTCCAAACACTGTCAATGTAACACAGATAACCTTCACCACCTGCTCAATGTTAGCCTACCTTTTAATGATTATTAAAGAGAATTCAGCATCTTAGAAACTCTAAGACTCCACACCTGATATAGAAAGCAAGAGCATATCTTTTTTATTCTACTCATATTTTTTCCTTATTATTATTTTTTTTGCTTTAGGATCATTTCCTTCTCTAGTGAGAAGGTGGTTTGCCACCCTGAGGGCAAGACTGGGTAAGTTCCCTATTGTTAACATGTGATTCACCTTCTTGGTCTTAGGTCCCTTTCAGACATAATAAGCAGTATAAACTGCTTTTATATCTTTTCTTATCTTCAGCTGTTCTGAGATGAATCTTCTTCATGCAGTTACTCTATTCTTAAGTTTCTATAGTGCATCCACTGCTTTATAGTAAATCTGTTTTACAATTTAATGTGTGGCCTGGCATGTAAGTTTAAAATAAGACAGAAGATGAACTATTTATGAAATAGGAGGTAATGACTGAGAGGAGAATTATTTTATTTAAATATCATCAGAGGATGAGCACTAAAGTACTCACAAAACTGAGGATACAGAAGTGATATAATTTATCTGCAAGCATTAGTATAGATAAATAGGCATGGTACCTAGCTATCTATTAGTAGTAACAAAACAAACTGATGCCTGTAAGTGTGGTTCCTGTAAAGGGAATATGATACCATACATTAAAATGTGTAGCTAAAAGTCAAATAGGACACCAAGAATTTGAATTTAGCATAGGTATAATATTAGTGAAATAGAGTTTCAAAATGGAGAATATTGTGAAATATATTTTATTTGAGAATGAAATGTGGAAAAGTGCATCCATTGAATACAGGTTTCTCCGAATTATGGAGAGAGAGGGGGGAAAATTTTTGACAGCTATAGCTTACAGAAATTATTTGACTTTAAGCATACTTGGAGGGAATAGGCTAGCAATCATTTTGTTAATAAAATAGATGAACTAAATAAAGGATAAATAATTTTAAATCTTCTGTAGCTCTTTATAGAAGTACAGCAAAAGAAAGGAATATAAGAATGGTTACCAATGTCGAGTAATCATCTTCTCAATTCCAATTAGATGTTAAGCCAATGGATTCTTAAGACATAGAGGGTCACACAGCTCAGGAATTACATAATGGAAAAATTAAAAAGTCTCTGTTGACATTTCTAGATCTTTATTCAGCATTTACTCCTTTCCTTCTTATTCAGTAAGAATTTTATGCAGCTGAGACATGAGTACATGAACATGGCCTGTGGTTTTCCTCTAGTGAAGGACAGAGGAAAGAATGGTTCAGCTACAACCTGCACAACTGCAGACAACTAGAATTGTTCAACTACAACCTGCAGCTGCACTATTGAGTGTGCCCTCAGAAAACTTGCTGGCAGCACCAAGCTGTGTGATGCAATCGATGTGCTGGAGGGAGGGGAAGCCATCCAGAGGGACCTTGGGACCTTGAGAGGTGGGTACTCTTGTAGTTCAACAAAGCAAAGTAGAAGGTCCTGCAGTCAGGGTCCTGCAGCCATGGCAATCCCAGACACTGCTACAGGTTGGATGGAGAAGTGGCTGAGTGCAGCCCTGTGGAGAAGGACTTATGGATGATGAAAGGAAGAACTTACTGATGATGAAAAACTCAACATGAGCCAGCAATGAGCATCACATCCCAGCAAGCCAATTAAATCCTGGGCTGCATCAATGGGAGCATGGCCAGCAGGGCAAAGAAGGTGAATTTTCCCCTCTACTTTACTCTTGTGAGACCCCACCTGGAGTACTGCATTCAGTTCTGATATCCCCAGTATAAGAAGGACATGAAATTGTTGAAGGAAGTCCAGAGGAGGGCCATGAAGTTGGTAAGAGGACGAGAGCATCTCCCCTATGAAGACAAAGCTGAGCAAGTTGAGGCTGCTCAGCCTACGGAAGAGAAGGCTGCATGGAAGCCTCATAGCAACATTCCAGTATCTGAGGGGAGCCCACAGGGGAGCCAGAGAGGGACTCTTGGATAGGAATCACAATAAGAGGAGAGAGAGCAATGGGTACAAGTTGAAAAAGTGGAAATTTAGGATAGATATTAGAAAATTTTTATTAAGGATGGTGAGACACTGGACTGGGTTTCCTAGGGAGGTCATGGGTACCCCAACCCGATATCATTCAAAGCCAGGCTGGATAAGGCCTTGAGCAAATTGGTGGAGTGGAAGGTGTCCCCACCCATGTCAGGGGTGGTTGGGACTAAATGATGATTTAAGTCCAATTCCAACTCCATAACGTTCTAAGATTCTTTAACTATATGCTGTAAATTGTTTTTCATTAGGATGCCCTGACATTTTACAGAGAAGCTCATTTAAAGTATAGTTTAATTGAGAAACATAATAATTAATATTTAATTTTATATTAGATTTGTAATTGGATTTAGAATGTAAGGAAGAAGAAATGTTCGTACTTATAATTTTTAAAAGGGTCTGTCAATAGTATGAAGCATTTTTATTTCCAGAATGCAGAATTGGAAAAAAGGAATTAAGCAAAATATACGAGGAACACATAACAAAAAAATAAATTTTGGGTAAGGAAAATAGAGGCATTAAAAATTAATCTACATTTTTTCTTGTATTCTAAAATAATTAAGGAAATCGAAAGAATTTGATCTTCATTTTTGAGGGGAAAAAAAGTCACGGAAAAAATATATAGTTTAGAAACTTAGGAGAAGATGATTTTAGAAATATTTAAAAATTAGTGACATTCGATTATCCTTTAAAAGATATTTGTTAGAATGAGGCATACTAAATGAAGCCTATATAACTAGCAAATGATGATATTTTCAAATATACATTGATAAAGACTAGACAAAAAACCACTTGGAAAAGTAGAAAATTTGCAAATTGTTCAGACCAACTGTTAGGAAGGCAATTAGGAAATTAGTTAATCCATTCTAAATAACTTTTCCACAGGCAATTATTTTTAGGTGAGACATGGACATCTGGGTAATTGCCTAAACACTATAGAGAAAAGGAAATAAATTCAGAAACAAAAAAATTGTTTTCTGAAGATTCTCTCTATATCCCACAACAGTACTGGGGAAATATTGAGAGAAAAGAGCACACTGTGAATTAGCTTACTCAGCCATCCCAGAGAGCAGGTCCTCTCTCACATCCCAAGTCAACTCCATGTAAGAAGGGAGACACAAGTGAAAAAAACCCAAACCATAAAAAAAAAAACCCTTTTCTGCATTGTTGCATTACCTGCCACTTGGAAAAGCTGGCTCTGGGAGAGAAACAAAATATTTCCTTTACTCAAAAATAAAAGTGAATTGGAAATATTTTGACTTTCTGAGCAGGTTTTTATTTGTCAACTTGTTTGTTTTTTGGTGTGCTCCAGAAGCAGTGTTTTCCTCACCAGAGAGTAGGGATGGAATGTGAGTCTCAGGAACATGAAGATCTGGAGCAGCAGGAAGTTTTTAATATTCTATCTTGATAGATAAAGATGGTAACATTTTACTGCATGAAAATTGAATGGATGGAAGAAAAGCAGTGCAGGTTGCTATCTAATTAAACCTCTGATAGAATACCTCATAAAATGTTATCTAAATTATTCCATAGCCTGAAAAGTGACTGCGGAACCATTGATAAGAGAAAACATAAACTTCCACTGACAGAAAAGGGAAGAGGTTAAGGAAAGACAACAGGTGCTGGTTTTAAAATCTACTACATTTAACCTATTCTAGTTCATAAGGATGTACAGATCTTGAGTCTGGAGGAATTGATGCTTGAAAATTTACCGACTCTCTTCAACCCCCTTCTCTTCTAGAGCCCTAACCTGTGGGATTCCTCTAAGTAGGTCCTTTAAAAGGACAAAGTTATCTCTCCTAAATCCAGGGTTATAATCCTACTACCTGCCTTGCTTCCTTCATGCAGGATCCTAAACTCCACCATCTCATGGTCACTGCAGAAAAAACTGCCCCTAAACATTCAAAACTCTAGCCTGTCTTTCACTGTTTGTTAGTACAGGGTCCAGCAGCACGTGTTTCCTCCACCATGGATGTCAGAAAGTTATCATCGGTGCTCTGCAGGAGCCTCCTGGACTGTGTGTACTGAGACATGTTGTCCTTCCAAGAGATATCAGAGTGCTTGATTTCCTCCAGAGAACCAGGCCCTTTGGTCATGAGGCACTTTCAGCTACCTGTAGGCAGCCTAATCAACTTCTTTTTCCTGACCAGGTAACCATTTTCCTGACCTGTACCAAACTCTCACAACAGTGTTGCCCATATTAGCCTGCCCCTTAATTTTTACTCTTAAGCTCTCAACTCATTCGTGATCCTCTCTGAGGCAGAGATACATTCCATTTCCACCCAAAAAGCAGTTCCATCACCTCATTTTGCTGGCCTGTCTTTCCTAAAAGAGACATAGCTATTCATGACAGCATCCAAGTCATGTGAACTATCCCACCATGCCTCTGGAATTGCATGGAGATCATGGCCCTGTGACTGCACACAGATCTGTAATCCTTCCATCCTTTCTGCATTCCCCATGCTGCATGTGTTTGTGTGCAGGCATTTCAGAGAGGTAATTGTGCATGCAAGATTTCCCAGGAGGGGTGCAAGGGGATCTGCCATAACCACACAAGCCCTTGAGGCTGTTGGCCTTCTGGTTCTCATCCTGGGAGGCAGCCAAGAACATTTGCTGCTCCTCTGGGTGGCTAGGCTTATCCCCAGGCTGGATGCCATGGCCTGAGCATTGCCCCTCAGGACACTGCATTCTGAGTCCTTCAGTTTAAATCCTGGCAAGTCAGCCAGCCTGCTGCCAAACATTCTCTTGCCTCTTCTAGGCAGGTACATCCCACTCCTCCCTAATAGTCTGGAGGTATCAAAGTATATATCATTATTATAAAAACCAAACCACTCACAACAGCACCAGCCACAAAGCCAGAATTTTATTGGTATTATATGTCTATTTCTGATTGCACCCTTTTGTCTAACTGCTAAAATGGAAGAGGAGATATCTATATATTAAAATTATATTTATATATCTCATCTAAATACTCAACATAAAATATTATATAAATGTTAAATTTAAATGATATTAAAAAATATTCAATATATTATATATTAAACATTGCCTTATGGTGTCACATGGGCAGTCACATATCACCTTTCTCTTAAGCCCATTGTTTGCAGGATTGACATGAGGAATTATGCAGCCTCTGCCATCTGGCACAACAGAAGTAGACGAGGATGGTTTAAGGAATGTCTTGAACCTCAAGTATTCCCAGTTTCTATCATCCTGGTTTACACCATTCCTAGCAGAGAAAGGGAGAACCAGCTGCCAAGTACCCCTTGGTACAAGAGGATATGATGCATAGGTGAGAAAGTGTGTTCTTCATAAACAAACCAGCAGCTATTCTATGAAATCTTGAAAAACATTAGTAAGGGCTGAATAGATCATTTATTTTAAGATTCAAAACACTGAGAGTAATTTAAAACAGTATAAAATAGGAAAGAACTAATTTAAAAATAATTTGAAACACATGTATATGTGTGTGATAAATAATTGGTTTGTGTGAAATATGGAAAATATGTGAAATTGTAAGGAAATAACACTCATAACTCATGAGATTTCAACTAACCAAAATAGTATTATAAGGCCAGCAAAACCACTCACAAGGGGAAAGTGCAAAATTCCAGTAACAGTTAAATGAACTAGTTTATTCATTTATGGTTTAAAAAAACCCTCTATTCAATATAACAAACTACATTGTGGTAGCAAAATAATTCAGTGTACTATGAAAAAAGAAAATTATCCACCCTGTAGGTTAATTTTTTTCTAAGCTTTTTTTCCCTCCAAAAGAAAGAAAATAAAATGAGAAAGAAGGAAAAAATAGAAACAGATTAAAAGGAAAATTGAATGTTCCTTATCAAAGACATTATATGATTTGTAAACAAGGGCCCCAAAGCAACAAAAGGTATAGATTTGTTCATACTACTACCCTTTAGAAGATTTTATGTCTCTCAATTGTGAGTCACCCAGATTTTCCTAGTAAAATATTACTACTGACATATCAAAATAAACATTTTATTTAATTCAGTATGTCTCTGAATTATGCAAATGACTGACACTGTAATTTTTCCATTTCTTTAAAAAACCAAGCACACAGTCGTTAGACTGTGATTGAGGGTGTATTAATTCCATAACCACCATTATGCAAGTCTATCACCTGCCATTTGGAGACAAAGTCTAAATTTCCAAATACAAGCTACAATTCTTAGCTCCCTGTCCCAACCCTGCAGAGCTGGGGCCTGCAGAAAAAGAACATTGTCATGCAAGTCTATTTTATTTATCTGGATATGTGTGTGTGTGTGTGTGTGTATACATATATATATATTATTCACGTCTTAAGTGTTGGTTTAACATCAGAGAGTGAGTGCTCTGGAGACAGAGTCTAACCTCAGTGTTAGCAGAGAGCTCCATTTTAACTCTGTACATTGAAATGGACAACTGAGAAAACTCCGACAAAAAGTATCCTATTCCATTTTTTTGCCCGTTACTAGTCCTAGTCAAAAGTACACGTCAGTTCAACATCTGCCTCTTTCCAAAATCATCTCAGCAAGCCAGACATGCGAGCAGTGTTTTCCAGTGCTGGTGGCCTTTGATTGGGTAGAAGAAGTGCTTGATAGGAAAAAATGATATGGCACAAAAAATAATTAAAAACTTAATAAAAAAGAGTGGCTGAGAAAATAGCTGTCCTTCTAGATGAATGATGAGGTCAATGTTCTCAAAAAAATCCTTTCATGTTTTACTTTGTGCCAGTCTCGCATTACTGTAATTCCACTAAAGATAAGCATTATGGCTAAATTTGGGCAAATGCATTAAAATCCCCTGTTTTGATAGCCTCAAAAATATTTTAGGTAATTTTTTCTTTTTAATCTGGGAAGATAGATAAACCTTTATTGGGCACTGAAGTGCAGCAATTTGCAATGCTATTTTTGTTACAGGATATATGCACTAGAAAAATGTTTTATTTTGGACAGAAAATTTTCCTTCAAGTACAGTGGGTTCAGCCTTGGATAAGCATTCGTGCATTTAAAAAAAAAAAACCTGTAAAAAAGAATGGCTTCCTCTAATTAGGCAGCTTGATCAATGTATGCATTAAAGACACATTTCCTAATGTATTATGAATTCAGATGGGTGAGAGGAAAGCAGGCTTAAACAGCTTTTAAAAATAGCCCAGAATCCTCTGTAATTTCCCTCTACTCATCTCCTCTGCATGCCAGTGTTAGCATACTCTAAAATTCTTCAGCTACGTACTACTAAAAGAAAACCATAGAAGAGGTGGTTTCACGCAAGAAATATTTTCTAGCTCAAATAGCACACAAAATGCTGGGAAAAAAGGTGTCTTAAGCAATGTTTATAGTCATGTTGTCTTCTTTCACCTAGGTTTAGTGCAAAGATTAAACCCAGCAGTGGAGATGTAAAGAAAGGATTGCTGCTCAGTCTCAGCGAAGACTGTAATTATTAAAGGAGAGCAGCCGCCAACCTGCAGGTCCTTGGATCTTCTGCAGTATGATATGATGATTGATAACCTGACCTACTCTTCTTGGATCACTTGGCAGGTAGAAATATAGCATCTGCTGTATTGTTAATGCAATAAATTATACCCCTTTCAAACATTATTTCAATAAATTAAATGCATGGATCTGTAATAGTTTGCATAAACTATGTAAATAAGTGCCATGACTTACGTGTTGCGACTTGGGCATAAATTCAGTCTACTTCTTTTAAAGGCAGAAGTTCAGTATGGATATTTAAGATGGCTTGTGCAATCATATTAATCTTTTTACTTCATATTTCACATTTTTATGAGAACTTTATTACTAAATAATATATCTCCATGTTCCCTTTTGTAGCTGTGCTCTCCATTACTTGCCTAAACTACTTGCTGTCATTAGTTATAGCAGTTTTATGCTTCATATACTACACCGCCTCTGATGGCTGTCTCCCTAATAAATTCTTCATCACCTTCAACATGACCATCTGCATTGCAGCTTCATTAATATCCTTTCATTCCAATTTCCAGGTGGGCAATGTCTTGCTTAGTTAAAGCTTTTTGTAAATTATTAATTATTGCAACCAAGAAACCTCCTCCCTGGGCTCTCACTGGTATCATGAAATAGTGATTTCGTGGATATTACAGAAGTGTTTCTCAGTGCTGCCTTTATCTGTTAGGTTAATGAGGATCATTCTGCTTGAGCACAATGGATCAAAATCTGGCCTTTGGTGAGCACAGATATTTCCCATTGATTTCACTGAGCTCATTGCATCTGAATCTCAGGCTTAGTAGCCTTTTAAAGTAGCATGGAGAGTGCAAAGCACAGATGGAAAAGTTTACCCTGGTAAATCAGGTGAAGCAGAAACTGAACAACTCTGAGACTTGAAAGAATCTGGACCAGTGCAATCAAAAGGTGAAAAAACCTTAGGCAACTGGGCGGGAGATCCTGGGTGATCTCAATTTCCTGGCTGCATAGAAGGTTAAATACAGCTCTTCAGCAGATGGGCTCTACGTTACTTGATTCCTTAGGGAGACACTCTGCTGACTATAATAAAGAGTCAAGTCAAATATGAGAACCAAAATGCTGAATTTTACACCTTTGAAGAGTCTTTGAAAAAATAAAAAAGTCACTAGATTATTTTTATATTGATGAATCAAATCCTGCTTTTACCCTATGCATAAAAATACTTGACTGGTATGGTTGGATATTTTATCATTCATTTTCATACCTGTACAGGAAATTGTTAAAGCCTGACAAAGCTGAAAGCAATACCGAGTTTTTAATGCAAAGTTTCATGCAGTCTTCCAGGAAAAGTGATTCAGTGAACCCTACATATATTATGTCTACATTCCTCCTCCTGACTTGGACATTTTGTAGTACAATTCTTCTGCAAACCCATTTAAAAAAAGTTGGATATACTCTTAAGAAAAAAACCAACAACAAACTTTGTTGTTCTATGGTTTGCACTGTCCCTATTTTCTCTATTTGAACTTCCTTCATTTTTTTTTCCTTCAAATTATCTTCTTTTTATTGTCTTTTCCTCTGCAGTCACTGATTTTGTGACTCCAATTTGAAAACCATTCAGGATTCATTTATACTCAAACTTCAAAACTCAGGGCCATGTCCAAAATGGACACTTTTTCTTGATGTGCCATCTCATAGATCTCAAAGTGGTGCTGGCTGATATGTGAGATCAGAGAGAAAAGCAAAAGTTGTGCGCAAGACTCAAAGCTGTCTTCTGAAATAAAGAGCATAAAGAAGGAAGAAATGTATCTTGATGAGCCAAAAAGAAGCCCTCCTCTGCCTTGGAAAAGAAAAGGAAGAAACCAACTTGGTTTGGTCCGAAGAGAAGTTGTTCCTAAGGTGATAAGAGCATCAGGTTTTTCTGAGTTAAATGCGAACAAGTGTCTCTGTAAACCAAGAGCACTTTGTCCTCGAAACAAGTCACTGAAACATAGTAGGACAGAAGGAGCTTTTGAGCCAGGCAGGCACCTGCCCAGCTGTACTGTCAAAACCTCATATTATTCCTGAAGTAACAAGTATAGTTTTATTTGACCATTAATTAAAGACTACTTCATCTAGGTGGCTGGATCTTGCCAAGCCAGAGACTAGCAGGTTCATACAAGTTTCACTATATTGAATGTATTCATTTCCTTTGCCTAATTTATGTAATGAAGTAACCCAATTCTGTATGCACCCAAGACCAAACCTGCCCTTCTTAAGTGTTCTTTGTTTTTCCCTCTGGTTTTTTATTTTTTTTCTAGAATGCTAATCCAAGGTTTAGACAGACCTTAGTAGGGGCCCACCTACTGTGGAAACATTTTCCCCAATATAATTGTTAGCGGAGGCTCCAGCCGTTTGAAAGAAATGAAAACAAAACCTTATTATCCAATAAAGGATCGTTAAAAATTCAGCAGCTAACAGTTTTTGGCTGACAAAATTGTCGAACACACCAAGAAGCAGAAAGCAAAATTGGCTATTTTCTGATCACAGACCTAATTAAAAATGAACGGCTTAACTGCACCATTATGTGCCAATGACTGTGACCTGCATGGTATTTTCATTTCTGAATCTCTTTATATAAAGAATTTCCTGTGAGATTTTGTTACTCTCTAAATGCCTCTGTATGGTACTAACTACAACTGAGGGTCAGGTTTTGTTAAAAGAAAATGTCTGGCTTTAATGGTGTGGAAGTTGAGTGTGTATATATGTATTTTATTGGGTCAGGTACTAAGACTGGATATCCCAAAGCACCAGTCTTGTGGATTTAGGTAGGTTTTTTTAACAAATTCATTTTTACAGCGTACAGCAGCCAGTTTAGAATTAGACAATAAAGGTTATGTGAAAATTGCAGGACTATAGGACTTCCTGCAGTCTACCTCAGGAACTGAAATGTCTTGGCAGACTCAGTTGACTCTTTGCGACCATATTCACTGTAAAACAGGGCAGAATTGGGTTTTATGGGCTATATTCCTTCTTATTTTTACTTCTCACAAATCAGCATAATTTTTTAAAGAATAAATTTGAACCAGCCTCTTTAGTGCTTCTGCTCTGGAGTCTACATTTACTTGGGTTTTGTGATCTGTTGCCCCATTTCTTTCCCTGTGTGAGCGTGAGACAAAGGTCTTGCAGAATAAAGCTTCATTAGATCACAGAGATATCATAAATAATTTAACAGAGTTTATCATAATTGAAGGGTTCTTCTCACAAGGGGATTAAGCTGACCTGGGGGCAGAATTAATTCCCACCTCTGGAATCAACTACCAAATAAAGTTGAAGGTCATTGGAAAGTCCCTGTTCTGGAAATGCATCCTGCTGGACTCTCACCTACTCTGGCCAGGCATTCCAACTTCAATCAGTGTTGAATCATGCCTAGAAGAAGGACTTGTAACACACAGTAATTCAAGGTGTTAGGAAAACTGCATCTTTTCATGATATTTGATCTGGTGTTCTGTTTCTGAAAAAAAAACAACCCAAAACTATCTTAAATAGACTTTCAAATACATCAAAATCATTGTTAGCTTATTTCACAATAGATGTTCCATAATTTCTGAAATTACAGAATTAAAGCAACCCTTTTTTTATAAAAAGATGAATGAGAAGTACTTTTTCATCAAATTTCAAAAGTAAGCATTGTTGAGTCTTTTGCTCATTTAGGTGTAATCTATTATAAAGCCCCTTAAAGTCTACCCCATTATAGATTTCTGTGACAAAAATAAATTGCAGAATTTGATGATTTCTGAACCAATAATGCAGCTCCTTAATGTAATAACATGGCATTACACTTATGTACCTCAAGAATACCACCTCTTACTGTATTGTAGTACCACCTAAACACAACAGAAATGGCAAACCCATATATTTTTGTCTGCTATAGTATATAGAAAGGCCTAGTTTGGAGCTGCTCTGATACATAAATAATCCAAAGACTGATGTAATCTCACTCTTTTTCAAACAGACAGCTAATATGGGCAATGACAGTTATGTAAGCAACATTTTTACATGTTCAAATCCCATGTATAGATGTCATTGGATTCAGGACAGCATTCCTTTTACAGATGTTACTCATGTAGCCATTGCTCCTTACTTTCTCTTTTCCATAGTGCACAACTCAAGTTTGTTGTGAGACTATTCTAGACTGTTTAATAGCAAAAAAACCCCAAAAACCACAAAAAAGTTCAAATAACAAAACAAAAAAACAGAAAAAAACCCAAAACATAAACAAATAAAAACAAACAAACAATAAAAACCCTAATAAAAACAACAAAAAAACCAAACCAAAACCAATAAAAAAAGTCATGAGTTGCTCATGTATACACAAGGTGGCACGAAACCACATAAATTTCTGATTCCGTTTCATTAAGAGCCCCCAGCTTCAGGTCTTTTATGAAAAATTAAATTGCAGTATACTTTGACTTGGTCAAACTCTTGCAGAGATTCTGTGACAAAGTTATTTGTTTCCTTTAAACAGCTAAACAGAAAATTTTCTTTTGACCCTATTCTGAAGGACTACATTGCTAGAAAATGTGAAGTAAAGAGGGGATAGAAACCCATTGGTTAAAGATCTTGTATCACCAGCTTAGGTGGCTTGGATGTCACCCTTATGTTCTTCTGATGTTACTTCAGAAAGATTGTACTGTCAGCAGGAAAATGGGTCCTTTTGAAAAGATTTTCTCCTTTACCAAAGAGTCTTATGAGATGTTAAGCTCATTAGGAAACCAGAAGAAAATCCAGCCGAACTTTTAAGTCTTTTTTTTACTTTTTTTTTTCTCTCTTTTTTTTTTTTTTTTTTTTCAACTTTTGGTCATTAAGATTGTGAAAAAGGGCTTAGCTTTTTGAGCAGCTCCAGGGAAAGATGGGGAGGGGGGAAATGTTGAGATCTTATGACTACAGTTGTTAATATACAGCGGTGATACTATTCAAGCTGCGATAGTCAAAGGCCTGTCAGCACTTCCATTTAAAACACAGTCTTTTTAGCATTTATTTTTCCAAAAAGAGTCCAGTGTTAGTTGAATTTTAGCATACAAGAATGCATCCTGGGAGAAAATTTTCTTTGTGACATTTCAAATAGCTGGTTTGCATTGTACATGTTAGAAATAATTCAAAGTGTCCCAGTCTGAGATGTATTTTTGCATTTGTATCCAGCTGTCAGCCATTTATTTGTGTATGCATTCATATGTAGAGGTCTATGACAATGTGTTTATGCTCATATCTATTGTGGCACAACCTGCAAGAGGACTACCCTTATGCTTAAATGTTAATATAGACCTGAACATTCCACAGATTAACAGCAACTTACAGGATGAAGTCTTTACACCTGCTCAATCAACAGGATGGAGATCTTGCTGTTCTCTTGCCAGGTCAAGCAAGCAGTCTGTGTTTTGCACAGAAGTCCCAGTCTTAAGATTAAGTTTTGCCTTTTGTGGTATAAAATACACTATGCTGGTGGAGAGAGCAAGAATATTTTCATTTAAAAACTGCATTGGCATGATGAAGGCCCAAAATTCCTTTCCTTCAAAAAGGGAAGGAATGGATCAATCCCTCTATTTTCAGGTGAAGGTAATGAAAGGGGAGAAGAATACTTAGCATTCCTCTTTGTCATTTTTTGCACAGCAATTTAATTTACTGACTTTTCACTTACTAAAAATTACACTTAGATATGTAGAAAGCTATTTTTGCCATTTTAAGAATGAAAATATGAAGACAAAGTAAAGAACACATGCCAGAGAGCTAGAATCTTGTCACTTGTCATCTTATCTTCTTCCATATTTATTGGGTGATTTCTACTGACCTTGAAAATTTAAACGGTTGTTAATGATGTAAACTAGTGAAATATTGGAGAGTGTTCCAACTGTGTTTTGAGAAAGACATGCCTTGAATTGTTAGGAGGTGTGAGGGGATGCAGAATATGTGTCATGATCAAGAGAGTGAAAAGAGTATTTCTCTTTATGAAAGACCTCACACTGCATCTACATTTTCTATTTCTTAAAAAATTACAGAAGATGCCAATAAGTATATGAGACTTCTTATAGAAATCATGGTTTTCTGCTTGTTCAGGGTAGCTTATTGAATAACATTACATGGAGTAATGTTATTCAAAGCTCACTGGGACTTTGCCGTGTCACTATCTTTCTTTGCAGGTCCTGTTCTTTCCTTGGCTCTTTGTGGCAAGACAGAAGGGAAGTCCATCTTGTAAGAGAGTAAAAGAATATAATTTAAGAATTAGTCTTTATTACTCATTATTTTCATTAGCAACTTCAGGAAAGTACACATAAGTAAGACCATGTAAGTCCCAAATAAGATTCCTTGGTAATTCAAGCAAGATTAGGGCAAATGTGTTTTCTCAATAAATAGGTGGTTAAGAGGTTCTCTAGGGAGTACAAGATCATATCAGTAATGGATGCAGATTCTTTCCAGAAAACAATATCTTTGAAGCAGAAAAGGGACAGGACAGCTCTCTGTAACCTTGGTGAGTGGTGAAGCATTCAGGAACCACACCAGCATCTAACTGCTGAGGGATTTGCAGATGTGGGATTGAAAGGAGAGTGGCCCAAGGGCAAGGAAATACATATTGTTTCAACAATAAAGATTGTTTTCTCCATAGTTTCACAAACTATGGAGACAGGATCTGTGCAAGATAGCTCTCCAGGATTTTCTTTTCTGGTGCAAGGCACATGAGCGCCAGAGTTAGGAAAGATAATGTAGCGTGTGTTATTTCTATCACAATGGAAATTACAAGGACTGAAGGACAGCTGCTTGCCTCATTATGGCTGGTTAATTTTTATTATATTTGAGCCTGTTTTTTTCATTCTGAATCTTTTACATATATCCTACTATCCATTTAACCCTTTGTCCTTACAAGTGAATGTCTTGTAAAATTGGATCACTTGTATTCTCATTATTTTTCCATGGCAATTACAATCAAATCTCACAAATTTCTAATTTGGATGTCATATACTTTTATTATAATGCCATTGTACATAAAGCCAAAAGAGTTCCTAGATTCTTGAATCTGATCCTACATAAGCATTGCAACTTGCTCACTTTCATAATTTACCCAATTTAAATATAGATTTATGCAGCTTAAATATAGATTTGGCCAAAATTATATTTCAGAAAGCCATTGAATCTTGATCTGAAGAACTTTAGAAGTTATCAATGTCTAATTTCCAAATTTGATTCCCACAGTTTAAACACTGGTGCCTAATGATACTAATTTTTTGATGCAGCTTTGCAAAGACACACTCATAGAGCTAGGAATTTGATGAAGTGGAACTTTTTTGTTCAGTCTTTATGACACCGGTCTCTGAATTTGTCATAAAAGATGCTATGCCATATTTTTATGCTGAGGTGAAAAAATATTTTATGTCAGTGCAGAAGTGAGACCACATGGATAAAGTCAAAGTTTATGATTAAAACTATCATTCAACTGGTGATAGATTAAAACATGTTCCTAGTAACCAGCCACTCTTACACTTCTATTAGAAAAGGTTTTAAATGCATGATAAAATACTAATAGGAATACTACTTAGGGCTTTATCGGTGCCTTCATTAACAGAAATATATTATGTAAATATACTTCAGGCCTTCAGGTGAGACTAAAGGATGTGTGCCTCTCTCCTGATTAATACAATTGCACTTATTATCAACCTTAAAAGAAAGCAATTAGGCAACAGATTTTTCTAGTTTACTTATTACTTGATAGAATTGTGTTACAGTTCATCTCACATCATAGTGTCATGGTATAAAGGGAAATTAATTTTAAATTTTTTAACTAGGAGGTACAGGTAAGAAATAGTTGTCTAATGGTGTTTGCCTTTCCAGTACCATGATGGGCACTTTTCAACCCATGAGCGTTGTTGCTGGTGATCTAATTCTCCCCTTACATCCTCTTTCCTATATTCCCCCTGTATTAATGAAAAAAAATAAGGCAGATATATACTTTTTTTGTTCTCTAGTGAGAATATATCTCTTGGGCAGAGAACACATGAAAACCCTTGTGCACCAATGTTTTACATATAGCTTTGGCAGCAATAATTGGGTCCTTTATTCTAACAGTTGCTGTTGCAAAGGAGGAAGGAATTGTCTGCATTCCTATAGCAGCTTGAAAACTTGCTCCTCTATCTGCAAGTGACCCGTGGTGTGAGGTAATGGGAAGAGAGCCAAACTTTAAACAGTTTTTATTTGGATTCAGTTGAATACCAGGTGAAGATTCAGGCTTTTTTTTTTTTTTGTCCCAAATATTTCTCTCAGCCCAAGATGAGAAGCAAAGTCTCATATTCCATTGTTCCTTTTTCTTCTCCACAGCAGCATATTTTAAAGATGGAAATTCAGCTGTCTGTATTTCCCTACTTTTGTCAGTTTGGGTCATAGCCTTAATGTTACTTAAACAGTTTCTTTAAAGTAATGGAGCCCTTAATATAGACTTAATAAAGCAATGTAAGGTGGTATGGATTTCCTTCTGTCTAAGGTTCAGAGGCCTTTATCTGAATAATACATTAGATACTTTTATTCACTGGTGAGGCTTCGTAACAGGAAAAAACTTTGAAGGCAACGTCTATCCTGTCATTAAATTGATAATAGACATGTTCTTTACTTTTTATCCCTTTTGTAGCACATCTTTTACCTCTGACAGGTTTCTCTAGGAATTAAACAGGGACCATAGGATACTTTTACCAGCATATAACAATGTGGTCTCCTAACTTGTTGCAAGCATAAATAACTGTGGTGAGGAAAACCTTATCAAAAGGTTCTTTGATACTTGCATGTTACTTGTATTATTATACACACAGTGTTGTAATGAAAAGTAGAATACACTTTTAATATTCTTTTTCAGTGTAAGAGGGATGCATAAACTAGGTTCATATTAAGGCTTAATTTAAAACTTCTTCCATGAAAAAGGTGTTGACATTACACTGAGCTCGGATTCAGTGATACCTATATAACTAATATGCTTTTTCTCTTGAGTTGAATATTTGTGTGTCTTCATTTGAAAATAAAAGACTTCTAAAAAGGTTTTTAATATAAAATAAAAATAAAAATAAAAAATATTTTTAACATATGTATAGCAAAGTCCTAGATGTAACTCTTCACTCAGAATGCCATATTCTATTTAATGCTTTCTTTTGTGTGTTTAAAGCTCTCACAAGGGTTAAAGCTCTCACAAATGTCCATCAGATTTCCTATCAATTGTTAACAATCCCTGTTAATCAATTTATGCTGTTGGAAAAATTAAAAATTATTTATATTTTCTTCTTTATATCCATAACTTATTTTTCCTATTTAATCTACATTCAGCTGTTTTATTTCACATTAAAACCTCTAGCAAGGGTGTTTCAAATGAAGAGTTTTCAAAAATGCATTAAATTCTGGACAAAGTTATAAATAATGTTTTTGATAACCATTTCCAAGTTCTCCACTGGTATAGGCAAAAATGTCTTCAACTTCATTAAACTATTTTGTATTTACCATAAAATCTGACCCTGAAAGGCCTAAAGGAAGTGAGTATATTGTTCTTCTGGTTGTATCTTGGCACTCTGATGTGTATCAAAGAGAAAAAGAACTGAATATGAAGAGTGTAGGAACTAGTCAAAATTCTCTGTTCAGTCTGTCCCAAGAGACAAAGAAGACAAGATAAGATATTTCCAGGTTTCACCTGTGATAGAAACAAGTTCTTGCATGGCTTTCAGTAGGAAATGAAATTTTGCAAAAAATCTCTCTCTATGAGATGTTTGATTCATGCTTTTTGACATTCAGATGATAATGTCTTTATTGCTTACTATGTTAGTGAAAACCCAGCATAGCTTGACAAAAATGTATGGAAATATACTTGATTTGCATTAGGATAGGTGATATTGAACAACATTTTATGTCATTTATAGATGCATATTTTCATCTGAAGTGTGATAAGAAATCTTTTGAGCTAAGTCATACACTACTGCAAATCCAAATTAGAGCGCACTATGTTTTGTGAGAGCTGACATATCTATTTAAAAAAAAATTACAATTCTTATTCAGATTTTAGAAAGAACATAATTTGAGATAATCGATGGTTAAAAGTTAGCAAAAATACAGTTCTTTTCATAATGAGCAGTAACTCCAGTTATTTGTAACATGGGGCTGAAAAAAACCAAGCACATTAATTCAAGTAATGTATATCAGCTGTCTTACTCTCTTCTATTTCAGTTATATCATGAAATTAGTGAAATTATTAGCTGTAAATGATCAGATTATGTTCACACCAACATGCATAATTTTGGTTTTGTTATTTGTATTTATTTGTAGCTTTTCTTAGTGGACTCTATTTTTTATCAGTTGTAGCTTCATGCTGAAATGTATAAGGGAGTGATTGACTTAATAAGGAAATTAATATGTCTTATTGCTCCTGGCTAAATGCTTTGTAAAATCATGACACATTGCTTTGGCATTCCTGTAGATGTCACATACTTACAAGAATCCTTCAGCTGAAGAGATCCATGAGAAGCAGCTATGAAAATAACAGAAATGAAGAAGTAACTCAAAATCTAGGAAAACATGTTAATCGGTAAATCTCTAAGTTTTCATTTGGAATGAATACTTGCTTTCTGCTTTTAAAAATTATCTTTGAACTTTAAACAAAATTATTTTATTGTATGTATCATGTTAGTATAATCTAATTGATTCACATTTCAGTTTTGATCAATTCCCTACATTTAACTTAGTAGAATTTTATAATTCAAAGAGACGTGTATCTAGAACTGATGTTGACACTACACTTAGCAACTTTTTTCCAAGGAAATTATCAGTGAAGGAAACCGGAGATGAAATGGGCTATTATTGATTCCAAAGGTAATGAGCTTGATTATTTACTTTAGTCTTAAATTTCAGCCAGCTAACTTAATAATGCCACCAATTTTACAGCGTATTCATAAACATATATTGGGATGGGAAATTTCACAGTCTTTTATATATTTCATGAATGGACTTTCCAGGTATCTAAAAAACCTTATTAACCTTTAGTGATTCATCTGCAAACCTAAAGCTAACAAAAAATATTGGACAGATTGCAGCAGAGCAGTTTTGAAATGAGAGGATTAGCTAAGGCAAAAAGGAGACTGGTAATGCATGAAGCTATTGCCTCCTTGTAGATCTCCCTACCTTGTGAATCAGAGGAAGCTGAATTCATCAGAGATATGAAAATGAGATACAAGAAAAACAACACAGCTACACTGGAGTTTATCACTGAAATGCTCAGTGCTTTCTGATGAATGAGACTATTATTCTGGGAGTTCATGACAAAGCCCCTTCCTTTGTTGACCACGGGATTTTTGTTGAAAGTTCATATTCAGATAAAAAACAAAAAAAGAGTTGGCCAGCTGATGCTTGGTCTGTCAGTAGGGAATAACTTTTGATCGTGGTGTGGATAAGATCTGGCTGACACCCAGTCCCTCTGGGAAAGAATATATTTATTCAAACAGAACACTGAGCTTTCTGGAGGAATCATTTAGACAAAGCCTTTTAAACATGGCACGCCAAGGGATGCTGCTCTCTGCTCCCTCAGTCTGCACTGAACTCCAGGGCCCCACTGAACATTGCAATGCTTTGATGACATGTCAGAGGGGGCAATTTTGCAGCCACTCGGGACCAGGAGTTCTCAGTACAGTTGAACAGAAAACCAATAAAACACACACAGAAATATTGTGGAAACACTGAAATTCCAGAATCTGACTATTTGTGCCCTGCAATAGTTGAAGTGAAGATAATACCAAAACCAAGGTCAGCCATGTTCCTTCATTGCCATATCAAGGGATATATTTGATTTATCTGGTATTCTGCTAAGCTTTTTGTCAGCAAAAGGCTGTGTCTATTCTCAGTGTGGTAACATCAGTCTTAAGACTAACATCAGAAGTCTTAATGGAGTTCTGGGAGAGAAAAAGAAGGGACTTTCCAGATTTTTCCCTACTTAATGACAAAACATTTACTTTAAGTGACGACAGTGTCTAATGGATCTAATGGGAAATATAAGATAGTTTAAACACAGCAGGAGTCAATGCCTGTTTTTCTGCTTCTAATGAATCATAAATAATAACTTTCACTCATCAGTGGAAGTTTCTGCACAGTAAAGTCTCTTCTGAGAGTGTCTTGTGACTAAAACTTTGCAAATTCTACTCAATCTAAACAACAGAGCACAGTTAAGAATCTTAAATAATGTGAAGCATGTGGGCTCATTTAAATGTCATGCTCATTTAAATGGCTGAAGATAGTAACTTTTCTTATCTTTTTATCTTGAGGGAAAACTAAATAAAAATATACAAAATAATGTTTGCTTCAAAACTATGAGCTATCTGCATTTTTGTGTATTGTTGTTAGCTTGCTATACTTTTCTCAGTGTGTTATAAAACCTGTGTTGAAAATACCTTTACACTAGAGAGTTGTTTTTTGTTTTTCTCTATTTCTAGTTATGCAGGCATTTATTAGAAACTCAACTGGAGAAGCAGTAGCTAACAATTTAGGTAACTGACCCTTAGGTTAAAACTAACAGAGTTAATTACATCCCCCTTATTAAGAAGTCAAAAAGATTTAAAGAATATTTAAAGAATAAATCTTTCCTTTCCTTTTACTCTCCTGTAGACTACAGGACTTTTCTTTGTGTGGCTTTCTGTTTCTTAAAGACATTTGAGATAGGGATAATACTGCAAAAAAAAAATCACTGTCACTTTAGGACAGGTCACGTCTTGTTTCTGAAACTTTAGCAGCATTTTTTCATGTTTTATTTGCTTTTTAGAGAGAGGAATTAAAGCTTTTTTGTTTTCCCTTCTTTTTCTGGTCCCCCATTCTTCAGAGTTATTTAGTGATTAGAGGATACGATTTACGGGGAATGCAAAGTTACCTGTTAAACCCATAACTAGGTGGGATATGAAGCCCCAGTTTTCACAATTCGTTTGCTATTGAATACCTCATTATTTAATTGTAATGTATATGGCTTTTAGGCCATACTCACACATTGTTTTTACTTCCAGATTTCACTCTTCGACCTGGGGCAAATCACTTAACCTCTCTGTGCTCCCACTTACTCATCTACAAAATGGGCAAAATAGAATTAACCTAATAAAGATTCACATTTGTCTTGTGCATTATCGTTAATGGGGATGTGAATCATAATGGTGGAGTGCTTTGATGTCCCCAGATGATGCTGTAATCATGAAACTATTATTTTGTATTTGGGCAAAATAGCTGAAAATGTATCTGCATAAATTATGCAGAAATAAACTATACATCTAAATAATTGCATGCAGTTGTTAAGCTGCTAGTGGCCCATGGAGAGGCTTGTGAAGCTCTTCCTATGTGTAGCTTCCTCATAGCTTGCTTCTTGCTGAGCTTGGCTGCTCCACCTAACAGATTTATATTAATAGGGCCTAAATCAGACCTAGGCTTCTTTTGTTCCTCATGATTGATTTTCTTTAGCAGCATTAAAAAGTTTTCAGTTTATCGCACTTGGAAATAAACCCATGGTGGGGTAAAGGGCCATAAGGAAAGGTCAGTGTGATTTGAGGAGGAGACAGCAGCAAGAAGGATCATGTGAACATCCTGAGAGGTGTTTGGCACTTGCTGAGGGGCTGGGAAGGACATGGTGACCTCCACTTGGTGACAGCTGTTCCATTCCTCCTTCACACACTGCTGCTGCCAAAAGCCTTCCCCACCTCCCCTTCATTGCCATGCAGTCAGACACAAAGTGGGGAGGGATGGGAGACATGCAAGCTTTCAACTTACCCACTTGAGATGAGAAAGGGGCAGCAGCCAGCCATCATTAAAAGGACTAGGGCTCAGGTATTGCTAACCTACAATCATGCTATGACAATGGAGAGATATTTTCCTTCCGTTCCCCTACCACAGCAATAATCAATATTGTCACTTTTTGTTTAGGCAATTACCATTTTTCCATCTTGCCAAACCAAGTCATTTAGAAGTATAAAGACAGAAGGTTAATATTAGTAAAATAATACGTATCCAGATTATCTTGATGCCTTCCTATATCTGCAGTTCATCACTTTGATTTTACATGAGAAACTTGTTTTCTCTAACTAACCAAGATAATAACCAAATAGAGGCCACTGGTAGAAAATAAACAATATGCAATTAGCACCTTGGCTTATATAATTTTGTTTTCATGTGATTTACCTGAAAACTGCTGGAATTTTTCAGTGGGTATGAAATGACAGGTATGAAAAAGTTATTATTCAATCCTCTGGATTCAGGACAACAGCAGTAATAGTCCCAGTCTTGAGAGACGTCTATCTGCTCCTAATCAGTACTGGAGTCTCCTCAATTTCTTCAGGCAATTTGTTCTCAATTTTTCACTATCCAGCCATCCAGCCCTTAGAAAGACTGTCTAAATATTTAATATCTGATTATTTATTTTTGGTTATGTCACACATTATGTTTAAGTCCTCTCTGGCAAAGGAAAAGACTTCAATAGAAGCCTTGGCTTTGGACAGGTAGCATATCAACGAAACTTAGGGAAAGATAAAAGCATCTAATACCTGAGAAGAAAGCAGGTATTTACACACCACTGGCTTCATTAGGAGTTTAATGCATCAGCTTCTAATCACCTTTCTGCATTGGACCATTATTATGAACCAAATCAATTTCCACATGATTTTAAAATTACACTGAGTAGATAGTCTAAAATATTTGTAGAAAACTTCTAATTTATGAAATGCACTTGATGGAAAGTTTTCACTGAGCTATTGAAAGAGAAAGGATGTCAGGGTGATGACATTCAAAGTACTTTTTTTTTTTTTTTTTTTTTTTTTTTTTTTTTTGAGTGAATTGGTAAACAAAACCTTGGGTCCTTAGCTTAATCCTGTGAGTATAAATGTATTAGTTCTGTCCATAAGGGCCCTCTTTTCTGAACTGAAATATGAAGTGAATTATGAAGGGTCAGAGGACGCTGCAGTAGCATTCCAACTCACTGCAAGAAAGTACCTTAAAAGTGGTGGAGGAAGAGTAGAAAGTGATACAAAATGCCCCAAATATCACAAAGAAGCAAAATATACTTCTGAGTAAATATCTCTTTCTTGTTTTACAAGGATAAGGTACATTGTCCTAGTGTTGAGGTGTTTTACAGATGATCTCTCACTTTGAATTCAATAAATCCATCCCTTCCTCCTTCTCCAGCTCCAGTGGCCTAAAGGTACCACCTGGATAGAATTCTCCACTTGTCTTTGTCAGAATAGCTGCTCTGTGCTGATATTTTTCACTTTTGGACTCTGTAGTCTTATACAGAGAGCTTTACAGATAGTAAAAGAACCTGACAGGAGCAAAATCTGTTGGCCTCCCTTTCTAAGTGAGCACCACTTCCAAACCTAGCTATTGCCATTCTGCTTTCCTGATTTTTGGTTTCCTGTCACCAATCATTGAAGGAGTTTCCTGCAACAGCTAAGCATCATGAGCTTATGTTACATGTTTCTAATCTATTTTATACTTTGAAGAAGAAATCCTTGATGTATGTTTGTCAGCTGTGATGCCAGAGATTCAGCCTGCTTCCAGGCCTTGCCTCACTGCTGATGAATCCTGTGTTCCTCCTTTCAGAGCTGGGACCTTTGCCACATACTACATTCCTTATGTTCCCAGGTACACAGAGGGCAATGCTTTTTTCATAAAGAAACTAATAGAGTTGTTGTGAGACTCTCTGTTACTGTTAGGTTTGAGTCTGGTGTCACTGTGTCTCAGGAGTGTGAATTCACATCAGGTGAGGGAATCCTTCAGGTTCTCCTTCAAAATAGAGGCTTCTGTAAGTAAGGTCTAATTCTTGTGTTCACTATTAGATGAAGTGTCTGTATCTATTTCAGCTTTTGTTTTCACTTAAAAAGACGCTGAACAATAGCACCACTAAAATATTAGACTAAAATGATCGCTGCTTTAGGTTTCTCAAAGCTGTACATATACCACAGTTCTTTATGCCCTCCACAGTTTTATCTAAAGCATTTTTCTGTGTTAATACCTTGTGTAACTTGCTGAACCACTAGAAATGTTTTACCCTGAGTGTTTGTGAGATCCTCTGATATTGAAAAGCAAAATTTTTGTTCAGTAATTATAAAATCTATTTCTGAAGTAATGCCTAAAGCACAGATACCTTGATGCTATTATTTGGCAGTTCTCACTTATTCTGTAACAAAAGCAGAAGTCCTTCTGTGATGCATTTAATTGATGACTCTTTTTGGTATATAAAGTATCATTGCATGTTCTATTTGAAGTAAAAACTACCTAAGCCAAATCTGCAAAGAAAATGTAATTGTTAATTGATAGTGCTGTGTGGTGTGTCAAATTTATTAGTTTTTCTTATCCAACCCTTTAAAACGTTGAAAGAGAGTATGTGAGAGCATGTATCAGGTTAAAAACAGTCATTACATGATGAAAAATTATTTCTGCTTAAAAGAATAGCTGGTTTCCTTATCCCTCTGGATATATTTGTTATTGTACTTTTTAAATTATCTGGAATCTCAAGATACCTAAACTTCTATATTTTTTCCCAGAAACCCTACTATTGTTTTGGTGATAATTTTTCCAACTTTCATTAATAAATTATGTGAATTGCTGATACCTCCAAGTTTACTTAAGGAAATTTATTCAGTGATGATTGAAAGACACATTTGGAGAAGGGAGGAAATTGGAAGTTATTCTCCTCTATCCTTTTGCATTTGTCCCCACACTGTTTCTAATTCAAAACTGCTTCTTTTATTTCCACTCCAGAAACAGTATCTCTTTCACAAATCTATCTCATTGTCCATTGAATACATCTGACATTTTTATGCACAAACAAAGGTTCCCAGTCCCTCTGAGAACCAGTACAAGTTACAATGTCATGAAGGTCTCAGAAAGTGCAGTTCTGCCTTTACTGAGTCCTGGGCTATCCATGCTACATTATGCTATAGCTATTTTCAGTAATGGACTACAAAAGATGGTTTTTACTAATGAGTTGGGAGAAGGACCTAAGGCAGTACCATCCAGACTTTTTTCCAAGCTGTGACATTAGCAAAAGAGAAGTAGATAGATCACTGCTTTTCCTTCCAAGTGCAGTAGCTAAAATCTCTCCTTGGATGCAAATTCCGGTTGTCCACAATAATATCGTGTTAGTTGGAAGCGAATCATACCACAAACAGAATGAAAAAAATAGAAGTCAGGTAGTCCATGTGCTGAAAATTATATCCATTCTTTGGTGATGTAACTCAGGTGGAAGAATTTGCTTCTTATTTTTCTCTCACACATTTAGCTTTTGACTATGCTGTTCTGTTTTGTTGCATTCTGCATTCTATTCCGTTCAAGGAATGCAAATAGCTGCCTCTTTCTGGAAATATAGGCTTCACAGTGCTGCCCCATGTAATGATTGTTACGTCTTTTTTTCTAGTTATTGCAGTCTTTTGTGCAATGCTTTATATTTGATGTGGTCCAAATAGCACAGGTTAAAGCTTCAGAAGGAGAGCAAGGTGTAGACATCCAGTTTTATCGCTGATGATCTTTGCAGACATGATGGGTTCAAACAGGATTGCAGTACAGTTTGCCTAGGAAAGTTTGGTGGCATCGAAATCCAAAGATTGGAAGCTCTAATTTCTTCCTCTGGTGGGCTCAAAAACTCTGTGATTGTGTCTTGTGACATGAGGCATGTGAATTGTTTTCAAACGGCTTAAGTCAACTATACAAGAAGGGGTAAACCTTGATAGCTATTTTCCTTTAATATCTTTTAATGTAATTGTAAATGTGCAAACCTCAGGTGTTTGAGAGAAGCTCCTTCATTAGAGGAAGTCCTATTAAATAGACCCCACTTTTGTCTCTTCATTACTATTCAGTGTTCTTTTCTATCCAAAAGAAGGATAGTTCATATCTTTTACAGAAAAACAATGCTGTGAAGGACAGTAAGGGAAAAACTGGATGTCACTACAGAATGTAGATGAGGTAATTAGGTCTGGAATAAAAAAATTGCATGTGTTGTGTATTGCTCTAATGCTTTCACCAAATATTCTCCCCTCCCTCCTGAACTCAGGCAAGCCAGTGATGTCCATACTTGCTTAATTATAAAGCTTAATTATTTCCTATACTACAAAGTCTGCTTTTTGTTCTTATAAAGGCTTGGCAAAATCCATTCTTTTGTAAATGCCAAGAACAATGCCAATTAGCCTGCGGGTAATGGTGATCAATTGCAGGAGAAGGAAATCAGGCAGTTTGTATACCTCCTGCTTTGCGTGCTTCAGATCAGTGCTGAGTTTTCCAATGCTGCCATCCTGATAAGCAATAATCTACCAAACTCCCTGTAAATCACCAAAAGGAGAACATCCAATTATCTTGCAGAACAAAAGTAATGGTGTAAGCATGCTTATATATAGTCCAACTTTTGCAGCCTGGAGACATACAGTGTATATAATCAAGCTGTTTTCTACCTTTTTCAGTACTGGCTGGCGTTTTCTGAATGGAAAGTTTAAAATGCATGCTCTTCCAAGCAGGACAACCACAAAGCAGTTTATTTCTGCAGCAAGTATTTTTGGAAATAGAGCCCTTCCCTTTCACATTCCTTGTGCTAATGTTCTTTGAACACCAGTTTAAATACACATTGCCACTGTCTCTGTCTCTTAATTAAACTTCCAGCATTTCTAGACAATATCCTAGTCTTCCCCTACTGTGTGCTGCACATTCTTGTATCAGACATTTGTACCCTTACTGGAACAATCTGCTTGCTCCAGAATTATCTGGCAGTCCTGCCTCAGTCTATTTATTCCATCACATGATTGTTTTAGTGTTGTTTGAAGCACTATTTTGGAGCCAGACATAATCATATTATACAGTTCCTCACCTTATTAACTGACAGAGAACTGTTCCCCATTAGACAATTGATCCTGGGCAGATGAAGCCATTAAAAACAGTACTAATTAGCTGAAGAGTGGAGACAGTAATACAGGCTGCATCACTTCCTTTCATGCTTAGGAAAGTTCATGTTCCAGACAAATAATAATTGATATGTAGTCTTCCTTAATTGTGGTTGTTAACAGCCAGTATTATAATGACAGGCTGACAATCTCTGTCTAGCCTATTGTATGTTTATTTCTGAATCCAAGAACCACTGAATAACATTTTTGGTTTAACTTGAACTTCATAGAATATACTTTAAATGTCAGTATAATGAGAGTTGGGCAGATAACCCTAACTTGTGAGTTATTCCTTACGTGTCTCCAGGTGTCAGCTGTTTTCCTTGGAAGACTGGATGTCCATAATTACATAGAATTATGGCATGATACATTAGAGTAAAATAAACAGATGGTTTGAATGAGAATAAAAAAAACCCCACTGCATTAGATCCATAACCAGGAATGCTAAGCATCTAAGTAAATTTCAGTGTACTAACTGTAGCCTATAGAGTAAGAAAATTAGTCTTTATACAAAACAATACTTTGCTTTCCTTTTCCAAAAACGCATTCATTTTTTAAAAATCTGCATGTATATATGCACACGTATATGCATTCACATGTATGCATATGAAATGTATTTAAAGCAGGAAGATAGCACACCCTATAATTCAGTTTGTAAAACATGTCAACTGTTGTCCTCTATCTTAATTTATAATATTTCTTCCTGAACTAAAAAAAAACCCTAAATTTAAGGTGATTCTTTTCCCCTCAGGTATTCTGACCAAACACTCAGCTCTCCTACAATTCAACAAGCTAGAAAAAAAAATCACAGTAAAAGAAGAAAATTTAATTTCAGGAAAAAAGTTTAACATCTGGAACAGTAAGCAATAGAAATATTTAAAGGATATAGACATTAGAGATATTTAAATGATTTCATAAAATTGTTTTTGATATTAAGGAGTTTCAGGCATTTTAAAATTGATTTGAGTTTCAAAATTATTTTTCCACTTTCCACCTGTTTTTTTAAAAGAAAATAAACTGAAAAAACCCCACCCAAACCCAAAAAATACCAAACCCCACTACCCTAGTCCAAGGCAATTAAATGTAATCAAAGTAGTATGTGAAATTAAAAGATGAAAAATATTGAAATTCTAAATGTTACAGCTCTCAAAATAGCTAACTAAATATATTTTTTCTTACTATTTCCTTTGTTGTCCATCTACATACTGCTTTTCTGTTATCAAAACTTCCTGTATGTTTGGGTTTAAAGGAAAAAATCTGTGGTTTCAGAATAGTACTCTGAGTTAGTTGATTTGGATTTTATTGCTGACTGTGAAATTTTGCATAAGTCACTGACAGCCAAACCCTCCTTGCTTTATTTATTTGGGTAGTCAGCCCCATTAAAAACCCTCGATGAAATTCTGGCCACACTGAACTCAGTGGCAAGACTCCAATTCATTTTATGGGAACAAGGATTTTCTGATAGGATTCTAGACTGCTGTATATTGGGCAGTGTTCCACTGGCCCATGGGATGTGGTTCAAACAAAATAATCTTTAAGTTCTCTTCCAAACCAAAGCATTCATTGATTCAATGATATATCTAAATAAGCAGATAAACACAGTTCCCATCTTGCTCCTCAGGATTAAGTTTATCATTCACATTGATGGTATTAGCACACAAGGAAAGCAACAGTTTCATCACAGGCTACAGATTTCAAGAAGAGCAAGAGCCTCACCCTTGTTAGCATCTTGACATGTCATAGGCTCTCCTTCATACAGTCTTGATTCAGGCACCTGCAGGGAGGGGGAAAAATTTGTTGTACAAACAACAGATGTTTGGATTTTACCTCTTCTACAATAATATGAGTTTCTTACCTCTTGAGTAAACTCAACACTGATGAAAACCTTAACACTTTCATTTTAAATTTTTTTTCATAGTCTGATTCAAATTGTTTATCAACTTTCTGGACGTAGGGATAAAATGCTCTCTTGACAAGTTTACTGATGGTATGAAACTGGAGGATTGGCTGACACACCTGAAGGCTGTGCTGACTTTCAGCAGGACCTTGACACACTGGAGAATTGGGAAGAAGGAAACTTAATGAGGCTCAGGAGGGCAGATATTTGGTACTGCACCAGGAGAGGAATAACCCCAAGTACCAGCACAGGCTGGGGGCTGACCTACCAGAGATCAGCTCTGTGGAGAAGGGCCTGAGAGTCTTGGATGACAAGTTAACCAGCAGCTGGCAGTGTATCCTTGTGGCCAGGAGGGCCAGTGGTATCTCTGGGTTCTCAGGAAGAGTGTGGCCAGCAGGTCAAGGGAGGTGCTCCTTCCCCTCTGCTCAGCCCTAGCGAGGCCACATCTGGAGCGCTGTGGCCGCTGCTGGGCTCGTCAGTACAAGGAAGACAAGGAGCTCCTGGAGAGGGTCTGGCTGAGGCCACAAGGGTGAGGAGAGATCTGGAGCTTCTCTCTTATGAGGAGAGACTGTGGGATCTGGGCCTGTTTAGTCTGGAGAAAAGAAGACTCAGATTGGATCTCCCAATTTCAAATAAATGCCTCCAAGGCAGGTACCAAGTGGATGGTGCCAGACTGTTTTCAGTGATGCCCAATGACAGAACAAAGAGTAATGGCAGTAAACTAAACCACAAGTAGTTTCACCTCAACATGACGATGAACTTCTTTACATTGAGGATGGCAGAGCACTGGAACAGACTGTCCAGGGAGGTTGTGGAATCTCCTTCTCTGGAGACATTCAAAACCCACCTGGATATACTCCTGTGTAACCTGCTTTTGGTGACCCTGCTTTGGCAGACTTTGGGTTGAACTAGATGATCTCCAGATGTCCCTTCCAACCCTAAGAATTCTGTTATTTTTTTTTTTTAACCTGTTGTTTTTTTTTCCTGCTCTTTCTCACATGATTTTACTCTTTAATTCAGGGAGTTTGATGTGTGTCAAGAAAGGCCCTTTAATTCAACAGTAACTGTCGTGATTTTGACTCAAGTGTACAAATCACATTGAAGTCACTGGTGTGGCTGTGATTTCAGGGTGTTTTGGATTAGGTGCATAACAACCTAAGGTGCTGTTGGCAGAAATAGCTCAGTGGTAAACAGGGAAAGAAACCAACTTTTGGTACTCTCCTACAATATATGTTCAAATTAGGGAATAGTTCTGACCACTGACTAAATAGGGAGGATGTTGTCAAATACAGTAATTCAAAATGCTACTGAACTAATCAGTGAAGTTGTGTAAGGCATGAAGTCCCTTTTTACAAAAAGGACTGGAGAAGGATGCAAAAGCAAGAGAGAATGGTTACTGAAGCACAGGCAGAAGAGCAGTGTACCTGACATGTTGAACAGTCACCTGTGTTCATGATCACTTATTAAGAGCTCCTGCTACAGTTTTACAATAGTTGAATCTTAAAAGACCTATTTAGAAACTAATAAAGTCCAGGAAGAATATTTGACTGCAATAAGGTTGGTAACACATAAATATATTTATACTTGTATCTATCTACACCCACGTTCACACAAACAAGAGCAAAACTAGATGTACAATTTAATGTGAAATATTAATATTAAAAAATCTACAAAGGCTTTGGTAGATTTTACCAATCAGATACTGGAAGTTATGGTAGTATCATCAACTTCACAAAAACAACCCTGGTTGTACCTCTAAAAATTGGCATATTAGCAGAACTTGACCATTAGAAGAAGACTCTGATGTTTTTTAATATATATTCACTGTCTTTCCACCAACCCTTAAAATTGTACTTCCTCTGATGAGAAGATCAGAGAGAAAAGGATGGGGAGAACTCTGAGATTTTACAGCTTAAAAATATGGGGAAATAACTCAATATAATTGAAATGTTTTCCCACTGGCAAGGATCAGAAAATCCTCAGAATTCTGCTAGATATATGGTCTCACTGTCTGTGTTGAACCTCTAGGTTTAGTTGTTTCTTTGGAGGAAGCTCATGGATTTGACTTTTCCTCAAGTTTTTCTCACATATTGTTCTGTGTTGTCTTTTTTCCCCTTTCACAGGCTTAAACTTTTCATTGTATAATGTCTCCTTTCTGACCCAAATAAACTGAAATGAATGAACAAAGACATTTCTGGAAAAAAAGAGACATTTATTAAAAAGGTGGTCACTGGATAGAGGCCTTTCTCTCTCCCTGTGCTAATGGTGTTGATGGTGTTTTCAAGCTGTCTATCAAATTGGTTTAAATCTTTTAACATGCTATTTCTCACTCTCAGTCCCCCACTATTTCTCCTAGTTGTCATTCAAATTGTTCCACTAAGAGAACAAATAAATGCATGCCATGAAAACTAGCAAGATGATATAATGAATGAGTTACAATAAATGCCCCCAGCATAAAACAATTATGTACCTGCTATTGTCAAAAACATTCAACATTCCCTTTGTTGAAAAGGAAACAGCTATAAATTATTCACTGGGGCACTGTAACTCTTTTCTTTTTTTCCTCATTTTTTTTGGTTGCTTCCAATTAATTCTTTCGTGAACATCCCTAGGTATTTAGCTGAGGGTAGAAATTTACATGCAGAGAATTTTAGCTGTTTCTTGGGATTGTCAAACTGAGTGTCCAAATTAAAAATAATAATGATAATAATGATAATAATGATGATGATAATGATGATGATGATGATGATGATGATGATGATGATAATAATAATAATAATAATAATAATAATAATAATAATAATAATAACCATATTTTCCCATGTATAATCAGAGCTTGATTATAAAATAAGTGTTGCGCAGGATCAGTACATTATATTTGTCAAGGGGTAAATATAAGTGGTCTTTTAACCCAGAGTTTCTCATTCCTCAGACTGCACTGCCCTCATGTCTCATTTTCATTTGAGAATTTGCTTCTTCCTGTAATATGTACCCCAACATCATGCTATCCTTATTTCCTTAATTACATTTTTTGTGTTTTTTTCAAAAGGTGTAGATTTCCTGTGGATTTTCAAGAAACAATGCTTTTAAAGAGATTTAGTGAAGGTGCAGATTGTACAGTTCTGAAAATGAAAAAAAAAGAGCAATTTTTTTATATACCATATTTACACTACCCAAAGTAAGAAACTTTCTGACAGACTGCCTTCATAAACTGAGTGCCAGAGTTATGTCAAAATGTGAGGTTGGTGTTCTGTTCCCTCAAGAATCTGTGGGATGAGGTCCTAATGGGGTGCTTGCTCCATTTTATTTTCAAGCGCATAGAATGTCTCAGCAGGGCATCTGAAATAATTAAAAAAAAAAAAAAAGGATTAAACATTTTATTTAAGAAGGAACTGGGCTCGTTTTATTGTTAGCAGTATTTAATTTTGTTCTAAAGCTGGCCCAAGCAAATGCTTATATTTTGTATGACACTGAAATGTGCTACCAAGAAAGTCTGTGGAATTCCTCTCCTGTTGAAGGTCTCATCCTTGTGCTTTGTGCCTGTACCTAGTAACTTGTCCAGGCAGAAACAGTGATACCCAGCCAAATTGCAGAATTTAAACATTCTGGTTGTGAAGGGAATGTCTCCAAGGTGGTCCATGCAACCTGACACAAATGCTGTACGTGCCCTGGCTACCTCCCCAAGCCAAAGGATGTTTGTCTGACAGGTCTGGTGTGTGCAACAGTGAATTTCACAGGGCAGCTGTAATTGTTAGACTGGACTGTCTGTGGTATCCCAAGGCTTAAATGAGGAATGGGCTAGGTTAAATGCCTCTGGAATGTAGGAACCATTTAGCTAAGAGCACTGTAGTGGTAGGCAAAAACTGTAATTACTTCCCATCAGAGTACAGTGTTGAGCCAGGCTCTTCTGGTTCACAATCAGCATCTGAAGATGATGTAAGAGGTCATGGAAGAGAAAAGCCAGTGTGAGACCCTACAGTCATTATGAGGCAACAATCCAAAATCCAAGAAGGAGAAACAAAAAATGGTGATGACTTTTGTTTTCCTATGGTTTTATGAGAACTACACCCTCTCTAATTTTTTTTAAATAGGTTGTTTATTTGCTATATGTTGGTTAGATATATGCTGGTATGGTGAATCAGCATCACTAATGATTCACTAAAAGGAAATCCCATCCTTTAAATTATCAAAAAACTTAATAATTTAAGTAATTTAGTCCATTTAAAAGTGCAGCTTAACAAGGAATATTTTGCTTAATGAGATTTGTATCCAAAGCAAAAGAAATCAAAAGTTAAATTGAAAATCAGCCTACTTCTTCTGTTGCAAATGGTGTCTATGTCCCCTTGTGAAATTATCCTAAAAAATCAAAATGTTAGGAAATGTGAAAATACATTGTTGATGTTTTCAGTTCTCCCCCCTGTTCAAGGATATTTGAACAGTTAATGTCTGAGTTTTTAACCTCACATATATCAGCAAATAAAATATTACATTAAAATTATTGGTTTATTCCTACTCACTAATACTGCTAGCCACCAAAACACAGACTAACAATTACGGTAATTAAAAAATTTGGAATAATAATTTGAATGCTATTATGTATATGCATAATTTGTGATGAATACTAAAATAAACGGGTTTTAGGAGGACAACAAGGTATTTGAAAGGTCAAGTAGTTTAATGCTTTGTGCTAAACACAAAATGCATTTTGGGACTTTCATTTTAAACACTAATTTATAAATTTATCAGAAAATGAACATGAAACAAACTTCTTATGCACCTATACTAAAATGTAGTTTGAAAAAAAAAAATCAGCATTTCCAGAAATTAAATACTGTTTAAATACTATTTGCTGGAGCCTGTATTCAGTGTTTGAAAAGGTAGATATTTAATCAGTAAAGTGGATTAATCAAATTCACTTTCTAAGACGCTTCTCAGATTGCTTACTAGTTGTGCACAGCCTAACAAGAAAAGAAAAATTAAAACAGGGATAGGTTTCCTCAGACATTGGGTGGGGTTGAGCTGAATATTTTGTGCATGCAAGACAGCTCTGGCAGCTTTACATGTATTAATTTGAAAGCTGGTGCCCTATTTAGTCATGCATTGGCTCCTTGGCCCTTGGCTTCTTTATTTCTTCATAAGGATGCCTACATGTGAGTTTTGTAGCCATTAAATGTAATTAATAGCAGAACATTGCTAGAAAGTCAGACATAATTGATTTCTTATTTTTTCTGTGCTAAAGATCAAGGGGCTATATCCTTCTTCCGCCATTATGCATGCAGAGCTATAGGAGAATGGACCCTCTGGGACAAGTCTAATATCCGGTACACTGCTGTCTACCAGAGCCTTATTATAAAAAGCTTTCTACTCTAGCCAAGCTGTGAAAAAGCTCATGCTGTAGTGGCTGCAAAATGAGCAACTTTGATTATGCAGTCCCCATCAAGAGTAAGGTTATAAGTTAGCAAATTGAATTCCTGAGAAGAACTATTCATCAAATAAATCTGAATACCAACTGTTTTCAAGGAGATTACAACCCATTTTGGGGCACTAAGAAAAGATGATGTGTTTGATGGAGAGTTTGCTCTTGACTGTATCTTTTACTTGTAAAAATTAGACCTAAGTGACTTTTTAAATGCATATTAAATCAAATGAATTTCAGAAGGACCACAAGTATTTAGGAGCTCAAATGAGTGAGCTGTTTGTGCCCTAAACATAAGAGATATTATTTTAATGCATTCAAAAAAGCAAATATTAAATTACTCTTTTTAAAACATCAGAAATAAAACATATTTGTTTTCTTCATCAAAATGAAGTTTTTTGACTTTAGCTTTGAGCTCAGTGTAAATAAAAAGTCATTATTTTAGGGGACTCCAAGGTACAGAAAAATCCTGCTGCAGTCAATATGTTTACAAGATCCTATTTCAAAATGTTGATTGGAGAAAAAGCTAGTATATTCCAAATGATGTTTTACATTATTATGACATTGATACATCTTGATCTATTCATAATGGTTAATATAATTTTTTGAAATCTGCCTGTAACTAAAGAGAAGCTACTATTCCTTTTGCACTACTGTGTATGAAAAAAATATATTACTCCATGCTTTTCCTCTTAGCCAGAAGTTAAATTTTTGCATTTTCTAATAAGAAAGCAGAACAGATTGTGTTGGTCAGCATAAGGATGAAGAAGCAATGATGGCAGAAGCCATCCTTTTCCCAACCTGTATAGGAAATCATCATCATTAGCCAGGGCAGAAGGGTATTGCTTATAGCAAAGGAATGGAACATATAACCCAGACCAGATCTGTGGTCTGTGGGGAAAAGAACTTCACAGTACTTCCATGTTCATCCTACACTGCCATGAAGAATAGATATGATTTTAGTGAACTCACCAGCAGCTAGCAGAAACGAAGATGAATTCAGGTGTTAGGTGGATGATGACACTTGGAAGACAATAAAGAATCAACAAAGAGTAAAGAAAAACTAAAGAGCATTTCCAAATGATGGAAGAGGCTAAACTCTTTCTTTCTTTCTTTCTCAAGGAGAGCAGTTTTATGTAAGATGACATAAAACTCCTGTTTTCAGGGGTTTTGTTTTATAAAGACAAATGTTAGATCCTGTCTGTACTGAAACACGTGAGCCATTTTCTGAAATAAGCCCGACAACGCCTTATTGTGACCGCCACACACTATACAAAGAGTTCAGTGGTAGGACTTGAACTGTAAAAGTAATGGTTAGAATCCAAAAGGATGCAGATGCTACAACACAGAGAATTACAACACTTCTGTGTTGGCCTTGTTCTATTACATGCCACCCTTTGCAAAGTGTGTGGAAGATTAAGTGATGTTAACAGGCAGCATGTTGAAAAAAAGCACCAAATTGCAAGCAAGCCAAAGGAGGAGACACCTCAAATTAGTTTGCAGGAAAATGCTGAGGATTTTGTTTTCTGTAGGTCTTTCCATTTCTCCTGAGCATTGGCTTCCAGTACTCTCTGGGACGAGTGCTTATCATTCCTCATCATTTCCTAAAGACTAGACTATGCCTTTCTCCATTTGATGCATATGTTCCTGTGAATTCCACTCCATAGGACAAAGTACCAAAAAAAGCTTCTTCAGATTACCCATCTGCTATTAGAGGCAGTAGGTCTTCAGAGGCTCACAAAATTCCATTTTTAAAGGCAACAGTCTTCATCATAATTTGATGTTTACTGCCTTTGCGTATTCAGGCAGAATGACAGAAATCAGTAGACAAATTGTATTTTTCCTTACTCTTTATTTTGGTGGGTCAAACAGATCAAGTTTCTTTAATTTTTTCCCATATAAGAAAGGGTAGTACTGATCACTGAAATGCATTTTCAGTGTTCCTTTTCCAGTTGTAATTGACCTTTTTAAATAGCAATGTCCTAAACTGTAATCGGGATTGTGGATAGGATGATTAAAAAAAGGAGCTATAAAATGAAAAATAAAAAACTTAGGAAGGGAGGTTTTCCACACATCTTTACTGCAATTTTATGCCTCTCTTCTGTGGACTGACTTTTTAGCCTACACATCTGTGAGAGACATCTCCTCTCTGGCTCTGAGGAAGGCTTTTTGCAAGCACTTTAGCCACTCTTTCAAAGTTCATTAAACTGTTAATTGAATCCAATTCATAATATAAAAAGCCTCTGTTTTCATTTCTGTTTCAGTGTGAATAGAACTCTAGCTTTTCCAGCTTCCAGATTTTAAATTGCCTAGTCACTGAAGCATCAGAGGGGCAGCAGGGAGGATGCAGTTTTTCATTTTGTCCCATGGACTGTGCTGGAAGGAACGCGAGCTTCAGATCCTAAAATTGTTTTGACAACCCATGGAGAGGTAAGTGCAGAATCAATATCAAGCCAAGATATTCCTCAGGAATTTAGCTCTTTGTTTATCAAAAGGTTGAAATAGTAGAGTACATTAGGCAGAAGGGCCTTAATCGATATACAGAGGCATTATATCTCGGTGTCACCACTCAGTCTCACCCTTCAGTGCAGGCTGATGTGGTTTATTTTTGTGTTACTTATGTTGTGAGCTTTCTGCCTTATCATCTGGTTTTGAAATACCATTTTGAGAACTAAAAGGTTTGAAAATAACTTTGGGAGTGAATAAAATGGGACAAATCCAAATCTGTTGAAGTTTTATTCAGCAGTGAATAGCTTATGAACAATTTTAATGGCCCTGCATGCAATCAGTTAATATTTTTGGTAAATATCTATTTTATTTTTAAAGAATTTTTTATAATATTTTATTGGTGTGTTGATAAATTTCTGTTTTGTTATTTATTTGCACAAAAAGAATGTCTTGCATAGAAAATTTTGTCATCTGATTTGAGAAAGCAGCCCACGGTCCCAGGATAACTTTTCATTTTTTTTTTTTTGCCTCATCCTTTCATCACAGAAAAGGAAAAAATGCTATCTTACTATCTCTTGGATGATACTTTTTCCTTCATATATTACATGTAAGGATTATTTTCTGTTTTTTTGCCATATCTATGCAAGGATATTAAGAAAAGTCTATTCAAAATAATATAAAAAAGGAATATTTAGATATTAGAATTGAACTAATCTTTATTTGAGTCATTTACTGGGAGAATGAATGCTGACCATAACTAGGTATTTTTCCTTTGCTTTGAAAACAAATACTTGCTTCAGATTCAGCTAAAGTAGGCATGAGGCAGAAAAAGACTTTACAGGCTTGAGAGAGAATTGTTTACAGGTTTAAGTCTTTTCAAGACTATAATCCTACTCATAGCATGCATCTCCTCTTGTTTTCTGAATACAGTGCAGCATCAGGAAAAGTTGAGAACTAAGATCACACTGTAGTGGTGTTTTTCTTCAAAACAAATACATTTATAAAGAAAACTAATGATAGCAGAGCCAACCCAATATGTATGGTTTCATGTTGCAATACATTTCACACAAAAGGCCATTGCAAATGCAGAGTTTTGTATGAAACTGTCATGTTTCAACAGGTATAAATGACAGCTGGTGAATCTTAGTCATCAGTGATGATTTTAAGAGGCTGTAGAGTTATGCAGTACCAGTTTTGTCACATTAAAATGCATCTAGGTTCTAAATATTTTGAGGCTTATCTCAAGGTCTATCTTATAATGTATCAAAATCTTCCAGACATAATTTTTAGGATGAGAATAATAAGCGACATGTGCACTGGCAGGGATATCCTCTGGAGGAGGAACATGCCTGTCTGATAGCCACTGTACAGTGTGTAAGTATACTAATGGGTGAGAAACATTAAAAAACCCAACCAAACAAACCAAAATGAAGTTTTTCATTTTACTTAGATATTCTACACTAAAATTATCTGCACTCTGAAAATAGACACATACACTGTTGATTCAAGCTCAAATTTACACCCAGGTAGCTCTGCTGCTGTTGCAAATGGTTTCCTGTTCTTACAAAAGAAAACATTTCTATACCAAAGAAAACATGTTTCTATTAGAGAAAGCAAAAGACTGTATTCCATTATGAATAATTAAAAATAATGAATGAACAATTAAAAAATGTTTATTTTAAAAAATTGATGGTAATTTACAGATCTATTTACATTTTAAATGGCTTCTATTAAAAAAATGCACTAAATTATTTTATATATGCCATGAAGCAGTTGTGATCTATTATACAGGAAGATTTATACTGCTGCAATTTGCTGGTATGCACATGAAGGTGACAGAGTTAGACTGAAATAAAAACTGCAATTAAACCAAGGAAAAGTAATCAGTTGAGACAGTGTTGCAACATTGTAACAGCAACACAAGAAATCTCAATGAGTAACTGTTTATAAGTGGCAGATGACTTTATTTTAAAATTAGATGGGACTTTAAAAACACTGTGGTCCTCCCAGCTCACTCATTCTCACATGTTCACAAACACCAAGCTGCTGGTATCCAGGTCATCTATTTAAGAGGAGATTGGAGATGAGACACTGGTTTGTGGGTTCTCCTTTTGAAGTTTTTGGATTCTTTTTAGGTTAATAACAATACACATTTCTTGGATGGAGCTTTTTGTTCCTTTAGAAAATGACCACAATAACTCTCTTCACCCTGCCCCACCTCTGTGAGCCTCAGGACTTAATCATTGTCTTTTGTGTCTCCACCTGAATGCCCTGTGAAGTCCAGCCCAAATGTGCGATAGGATTTTAGTGATCTGCTAATGCATGTGCATCTGTACTTTTTCCTGTCTTTATGTTCCCGGTGTTTTCAGAGATGTTTTCTCAGCCATTGTCCATTCATATTAATTTTAACATTTCTATTAAAATTCTCTGTATAATTAAACTATAACTCTTAACACGTTTACTGTGTCTTCCCTTTCTGAACTCCATGAATTCATGTAACTTGGATGCTTATTTAATTACTTTTAGGACTTTCGTGATTCTTACAGCATCAAAATTTAGAATTGAGAAGTAATAAATTACAGCAAACTTCTCCTGCTTTTCTTGTTTTTCTTGATAACCTTCAGGTTGTATGAATAACAGGATGCATGCCCACAGTTAAGCTGCACTGAAACTTCTACAAATCACAGCTGTATCCAGAGAGACAAGGTTAATTTTGAACAATACATAATAGTGGAACTAACTGGACATTTTGTGAAAAAAATTTTTCATATGCATTCTTGAAAGCAAAATCCTTTCTAGTGTATTTTTGGATGTACTGGGCTTTCTGGGATTGGTACTTTCATTTATATCATGGCCAGTGCTCTGTAAAGATTATTATAAATAATATTTATTGTACATGAGAAATGGAACTCTATTTGTATTTGGGAAAGCCCATTCAGAACAAGTCCCATACTCAGTTCATGTCCATGTTTTGCCTGTCCTAACATAATGTACAGGACAGAGGTGAAAAGAGGAAAAAATAAGGCTTCAAAGAATCTTCTATCTGTTCTAAATTCTTTGACAAAGTCAGAAACCACAGTAATTTCTCAGATTGTACAACCCCATACTAGAAGACTGTCACTATCCTTATATTACCAGAACATAAATAGTCTTTCAGACTTGTGTTTTTTTTTTTTTTTTAAGTTAAAAAGATAAAAGGTATGGCTTTCTTTGTATGTATAGATGTATTTGGAACCAACAGTAATGCTTGAACTGAGATCCTTTTCTTCTGAAAAAGGCTTTTTTCCTGTTCAATTTACCTCTCCTTTCTCAATACACCACTACCAAATGTACTGATTTTTTGCAATGTACTGCAGAGCTTCTTTCATCCCTTCCCCCAGTTGTGCTTCTACTGCATGGTGAATATTTTGGGACTTTATTAGACACCTGGAACTTTAGAAGAGTTGAATTTCGTTGAAAGGATGAAAAATGTATTGCTATTATGGTGATGAGATTTTTACTTAAAGAATTGTAAGAGAACAGGCTGATCACCTATGTCATTCTGTAAACCTAAACAATTAAAATAAAATTTTAAAAAATAGTCCTTCTGGTGTATTTTGGGTCTAAAGATTCAAGCCAAACCAGCTTTTTTTTTTTCTATTCAGCTCCGTACGCTCAATTTAACCATCAAGCTCATGACCAAGTCTGTCACAGTACAGGCATCACATGTATTCACACATATTATTTTTAAATAATGCACTACTAATAAATGATTGTTACAGTGTCTGTTGAGTGTGTGTATGTTACATAAATGTAGTCTGTATATATTCACATTCAATTTAATGAGTACAAATCTGAGCTATAAATTCTAAATAAATAAATAAATAAAATATCTAAATAAATAATTATTAAATTGGAAAAATTTTTATTTGATAAGAGGTAAACAGATTTGCTGTTTTGACATTGTTATGCCATTTAAATGTCTTTCTATGTTAATTGAATACCAAAGTTTTCTATTTACTGCTAAATTGATTGCTGTTACTTTATAGCTTGTCATGAAGCATCTCTTGAAGATCTTTGAAAAATAGTCAAGGATAATTTAAAATCAATTAGTGGAATAGAGAATAATTATCCTTTTTCCTGTTTAGAAAATAAGTTTCTGGAACCATGGAAATGCATGTTTTGTGACTATAATCTATTCTTAGAAATGGAATGCTAGTCATACAAGCAGGGAAAAAGAAATTTGACCAAGAATAATCATATAATATTAATTTATTAGATGAATTGTGTTATATCTGTTGTGAAAAGTTAGATGATGAAACATAAGCGCTGTCCAAACTGATGCTGGTGTCTGCTCTGTAAAAATATGTTTTCCTTTAAGAGGGCACTCTTGCCATATTATCAAAGCTTGTTGTTTCTACATGTGATATAACCTAACACAAGTATCTGACCACAAATTCTAAGTGGAAATATTTTTTGTGGTATTACCTGCTCTATAAGGTAGTGACAACATAAAGTCTGCGTTTTGGAGAAGTAATATCTGTAAGATAATTAAGTAACTTCTGTTTAAAAATCTCTGCATGAAGTTAATTATTGAAAATGTTTTAATTTAATGCAGTTGCCTATAAAAGTTTTTTAGAGTAAACTGAGATACAGGTATATAATAAAAAAGGTAGAAATAAAATCAGATTAAAATATGCAGTGAGATTTCCTTTCTACCTCTTCCTAAATAAAAAGACAAAACTTCAAAAAAAACCCCACTGAAAAAACAAGAAAACAAAAAAACCCCAAACAACAATGAAACAACAAAACAACAAAAAAACGACAACCAAAAAAAACCCAAAAAAACCAAAAAATAGAAGAGCAAAAGTTGAATTAAATACATTTAGACATGCAATATGAAATACAATATCTTTTTCATGGTCTGATCTTATAATAAGAAACCTTGAAAAAATCATTAGTCTGGATTTCCAGGATTGTACATCAGTTCCAGCTCTAGGCTTGAAGTTCAGACTGTTAAAATGAATATGTGTTAAGGCATCTCTGAACTGGAAAACATAGTTGTATTCATCCATTGAGCCACAGTAGGATGTGTGTGAAAAACAAAAGTGTGAAAACGTGTATTTAATGGAACCCATATATATATAAATCTTTCAAATACAAATAGAAAGGAAAAAAAATACCAACAACCTTCTTGCGTATATTCCTAAATTAAATCTATATAAAATGGAATCAGACCAGGAGGATGTATCAGTAAGCTAAAGTGAAATGCATTACAAGAATGCTACAATTTCACTAGAAAGAGAAAGAATAAATTCTGGAAATTTAGATTCAAGGCAAATCTTAATAGAAATCTAAGCCTCAGAAGGACACAGCTAATGCACTCAGATAACCTTAGCTCTGCCCATTAGCAATCCTTTTAAACAATCAGGCAATTATTTTCCTGTAATTGTTTTTGCACAGTCCAATTAGATGAAACCATTCCTGTTAGATTGTTTTCATTTTTATTTTCTCTTATAGTGTCACTACAGTGTGAAATTAATGTTTCCCATATCGTTCTGCTATCTTAAGTCTTGTTTACACATGGGAAAGTTTTGAGGAAAAAAAAGAAAATCTCTCTATTGATGACATCAATTCAACTGAAGAAATGCTGGCAGCCCTGACAAAAGTCTTAGACAGCTCACTGACTGCCAGCATCATTTCAGTCCTTCCTTAGTTAGGCTTGCTCCCAGCTGGGAGACCTGGCACCGTGTTGAAAAGGGTGTTTATTGTCTAGATCAGAGCTCTCTACTCTGCTACATTTAATTGCTGCAAGATGTCCTTTTTAGATAGGTGTCTTCAAATTTGTTGCCAGACTAGTGATAGACAGTGCCGGGTCTGATGCAATTTGAATAGTTTGGGCAACATAAGAAAGAAAAACCTGAGCCTGTCTGAGTTTTTTTAAATCTTGGAGATAGGTATACATTCTGAAATGGAACATGATAATTTTCTGTCCTGCCTTTTTTTCTTGACATTGCATTAACCTTTGAAGGAGTCCATTAAGATTTCATGTTAAAGGTGATGGTGTACTTCCCATTCAGACTATTATGTACACTAGGAATGCAAGGCTTACGTTCACGCAGGGTACAGAGTAATTTTGATATTTCATAGTAATCACCATAGAAATAACTACACTGTCTCCTGGAAGTAGTTTAGCTAAACTGTTCTCTGAACTTGCTGTTATAACTTGTTTCCTGTCCCCACTCTTATACTCAGCTTGTCATCCAGGACTGGATTCTCCTAAGCTTGATTTGTCGCTGGGCTCCTTACTCTTTATTCTCCTTAATTCCTCCATCCACTCAATTTCCCACCAGAAGTTCCTGTCACCCTGCAAAAACCCCCAACTTCTACTTGCTGCTCACCTTTTCTCTGTCCCAAAGCAGATGAAACAGAAAGGGGACAGCTTGCATTTTAAGGAGCCATCTGTACGTCAACCTTTCCATAAAGAAAGGATACATTCTTTCCAATATAAACAATTCTGTAAACACGAACCTGAAGCTTTTTTGACTTTTTTAGGATGCAGTTAAAAATTTACTTGTCTGTTTTTCATTTCTGTACTGGCATTTGTGTGTCATAACTCCCTGGATTGGCATGACATAGCAACACATGTTTCATTAGATGATTGTCAGAACTTGCAGGACTTACAGGAAAGTTTTCATTCTGATGGTTGCAGTGAATATCCAAGTTTTCCAGCTGGTTGAGGTTTCCTAATTGTTGTCCTTTTTATGGTGTGGATTGGGTTTTAATATCATTGACTATGCCAAGAAATCTGTAATTTCACCATTTGTGTTCTATAGACTTTTATTGTCCATTCTTATATTGAATGATATAAGTATATTTGTCTTAGTAAAACTAACTATAAAAATTGTTTCTACTGCTTTAAAGTTCACTTTCCTAAACAAAAATAATAGATAGAACACTTTTATTTCTAACAGCTAGAAGTAATGAGTATAATTTACCAAAATTTTCCATGAATGGTACATGTAGTTAAGTAGATTTGTGTTCTACTAAAACAAAAGTATATATAGTTTTACCATGCTTGTCTCAGTTTTAACTCATATCCTGTATGATCTCAGTCTTCTTTTCTGATGTGAACTTCCAGTTTTCCTCTATACTGTCTATCCCAGTAACCTCATCTCCCTGGAATGTTACTGCCCACACAAGAGAGAGAACTGTGCCAAGTTGATTTTCAACATATTGTGTTGATGGGCCACTTGTGCTGATTGGTCAGAGACACCAGATAACCCTTGATTCATACTGCTTATTTAAAATTATTTTCTCATGCTGAGCTCTTTAAGTCTTCTCAAACAAAGATAATGTTTTTCACAAATCTTGTATAAGCTTCAAAACTGGGAAATTTCTAAACCCCTGTAAAATCTAGCCAATTGAAACCAGCTTATGATTTGAAAAACATGGGAAGCAGACAGGCAGACAAACATCTGAATTGCTGGAATCCTGGGAATGTAAGGGGATTCTCTGTACTCACCTTTCAGCACAGCTTCTCTTTCACTCTGTGTATGAGATGGGAGGATGTAACCTGTGGTTCTACACCAGCTTAAACAAAGACAGCACCAACAGAGTGATCCAATTGCTAACCATTTCTTCTTGCTATAACCTTGTGCCAGCACTTACGGTCTGGTGTCGAAGAGAGATAGTCCATCTGGGAAGCAATTTTCAGTATTAAAGAAAACAAACAAACACTGCCTCCAAAAAAAAAAACCTAAAAAGAAAATAAAACAGTACCCCTGTGGTCCGCTAATTTCATGGCCTTATATGTTAAGTCACACGTTTGTATTTGTCAGAGTGAGAGATGTGTCTACACACATGTACACCGTGTGGGTCTCATGGACAGGAATTCATCAGCAGTCTTTAAGAGGATGAGAGCTTTTTCTTTCGAGGGAGTGTCAAGGAGAAAAAAGAAGAATGAGAGACAAACTAGTCTTTTCTAAACTGACTCATCCTTACTTGCAGTCAACAGAAAGAAAACTGAAGTGTCGCCCTGAAAACTCAGCTTCTGAGCTTGCTGACATGTAAACCTCGCTCTTCTCTTCACCACACCTCGACCTGTGTCTGTGTGATCTATTCATCTTCAGCGGCAACACTGAAGCTCCTAATCAGGTCGAAGGGCAACATCTCACTTTGTAGGGCTCTTCCAAAGAATGCATGATTGGAATACAAGAAAATGAAATTTAGGGGGAAATGCAGAGTGAGGGTGGCAGAGGGGGAGAAGGGAGAAGGAAGGAGGGGGTTGTAGTTGAGACTTACGTGAGTTAAGTGGGTTCTGAATTTAATTCTTTATACCAGAAATGTTTTTGTTCTTACCTGTAGCAGACTTGGGGTGACAAGAGCTTCTGAGATGTCTTTGAACTGCTGTAACATTCTTTAATCTTTATATATCTTTATAAGTTTGAAAAAAGAAGTAATATATTAAAATGTAGGTTTTTACTGTTACTCAGGTGAACTGATTGCTTAAAAATAAAAATGTGTAGATAAGTTCTGTCTTTTGGTTTGACAAATTTAGTCCGATAAGTTACAATAGAAAAGCAACTGTCATTGGTGTTGTATAGAGAATGGTACTTGTTTCCAATTCTTGAGATAAAACAAACAAAAGGAAGCAAATCTCTTATCTGGTTAGCTGTTTTAAAGGCTCTGTGACACAGCGTGTTGTGCCCTAGCCATGTCCTTCCACAGTGTGTGATGACTGCACAGGACAGAAAATGCTCCAATGTGATATTCACTGCATCTTGTAGTGGGTGGGGATTATTCATAACTGATCTGAGCTTTGTCAAAGCTGACTGAAAATGCTGTTTGTGTAAAGAAGTGTAAAAGATCTGGCTCTTTTTCTTTCTCTTTCTCTCTTTTTTTTTTTTTTTTAATAGTTTGTTTGGTTTTTTTTTTTCATTTAAGACTTTATTATTTCTCTTCCCCATGGAAGCATTTGTGCTGGTTTATTTCATGACTCAGGTTTTCTTCAGCAGTGACAATCAAAAGGAAAAAACAGAGGAGGTAATGGTAATCTTCCTTTAGCTGCCTCTGTTTCACATTCTAATATGTTAAGATATATTTTAAGCAATTCTTAATATTTTTTTTTTTAACTAGGAACAGTTTCCTTGCGCAAAGAGAATAAGCACTAATTGATTGTGTCATAAATAAACAGAGTATCTCCAGACTCTTGCTATTTAACACCCGTTCAGCACCCCTGCCCTCAAATCTAACAACCTGCATAAAACCTGGGGAATTTAATTGACTTTTTGAAGAATTTATACATAATGTGAAAACACCTGCATCTTAAAAAGGTGTTCAGAAGTTCTTGAAGCATTTGGAATAATGCTTTCAGAATGTTTTCAGAATGTGTAGTGCTTAGCAGGTGCCAGCTGAAGCAAGTTCTACAGGTATTAGTCTGAACAGTGTTCACCTTGTTTGTGCATTAAAGTAACTCGTTACAAGGTACATGGACTGCATGCTGCTTAAATTGGAGTTAAGGCCAAATGAATTGTACATATGCATAATATCCTAGAACTTTTTTCTTCTAATCTTTGCTCCAACCAATGACTTGCAGATGTTTTATATGATCCTATCATATTTGGAAGCCAAAAGTAACTGCTTTGTGTTGCTATAATTCCAAAGTCAGATGTTTCCTTTCCTTGCAACATTATTAAACCTAAAAAAGGGAACATTCTAAGAGTATTGCTGGAAGATTTTTTATTGCAATTGCTAAATATATGAAAAACACACTGTGTGTGTATACATATGTAACTTAAGATAGAAGAAATATGGAATTTTTTACTCAAATTTACTGGTTTAAATTTGGGCAAAAGTACTAATTTTAAAAGATAACATGGATTATTAATGGTCACAGAAGCACAGCATGGCTGAGGATGGGATCTCTGAAGGTCATGGGGTCCCATCTCCCTGCTCAAGGCACGGCCTCCTTTAACTGGTTGATCAGAGCTGGGTCCTGTTTTGAATATCTCCAAGGATGGTAACTCCATCACTTCAAATAATGTTTACCTTATTTTTTTCAGAATTAGTCAAATATAAATAACTGTAATTAAGAAAAAATTAGTGTCAAGAGCCTTGGGTATTAATCTTAGCTCAGCCCCTTACTGCATACCCTCTGCAGAAGTCCATTCACTTTTCCATGCTTCTTCTGTTACTTTTGAGGACCCTCTTTATTTAAATTGCAAACTATTTGGGAAAGGGCTATGTCCCACATTTTTTCACAGTGTGCCTTATGATCTCAGTTCTTTAGCATAATTGTGCAATACTAATTGCAGATATTCCCCTCTAACCTTAATGAGGGTATTTAGAGTAAGGGCCAACAACTTAACATATAGAATTTGCAAATAGCAGGTAAGGTCCTTAGGACTTTGTAACTACTGGGTCTGCTGTAGAAATATAACAGGACTGAGAAAAAACCAAACCAAAGTGGTTCAAGGATCACTGCCAATTGCCAGTTTTCCTTGGGGAGCATAGATCCAAAGACAGCCTGATACACATTTTATTTCCTGTATTCCCTGGGTGCTTACAAACTACAAAGTGAGCAAGGCCAAATATTGAACCCAGGAACAATCTCTAACCCCAGAATTAAGTGGTGGAGACTCAGCTGTGGCTGTAGTCTCAGAATTAGCTCCCACTAGAATTAATTGACCATATTTGTACTATCTACTTTGGCTGATGTTTTGCTGGGTCCATCGTGATCTTTTTCTCACTCAGAGAAAATATGAAAGATTTTAACTCAGAATATCTGCAGTAATGTGAGGTCATATTGGCAGCCAAGATCTGGGTCAGGTGAAACTAAGGGTGTACAGTGGGGCTGTGTCAGGGTGCAAACCCTGTTGTGGTACTGCTGGAGGAGGGATTGTAGGGTGGGAAAAATTTGGTGAAATCTCAACACATGATGGCTTTTAGGAGCAAATCTTGGTATGAATTATTCTAACAAAGAAGGAAACCTTTCACCAGCTCTGATTAGGTAGAAGTGTTCAAAGAATGCTGAAATGCCTCATTATACTAAGCATATATCCATTAACAGTGTATATAGTGCAAAACACAGGATCCCCAGTTACTTTCATCTATCAGCACGAATGCCAGTCTCTTTTATCCCTTTACTAGAGTCCCTAGTCACACCACCATCGAGCCATTCACCTTTTTGGTGCAGGAATATTGTACATTTAGCTGTGACATGGTTTAGCTTTCACATGTGCACTTTTGCATCCAAATACTGTTCAGCATGGCAGTGCTCATTCTACTGGGAGTGCTTCTAATAACACAAAACAAATTCGACTTGCTACAGTATTAATCTTGCAGAAACTTTTAATATTTACTAGAGCAACATATCTAAGTGATAGAATGACACAGTACTGAGTGCCAGTTTGTCAGAAGATGTTTTTGAAACACAAGACCATTATAACTATAAGGAAATATATGACATTTAGTGTTTCATATCATGTTTTTCTTTAAAAAAAATGCACCTATTATTAACAAGAAAGCAGACTACTTGTTTTTGCTGACACAAAGCTACTGACATGTGAATGTCCTGACCGTAAGAATTTGAAGCTTGAACTTGTGGGATATCCAGAAATACATTAAAAAAGTATATGCACATGAATTTGCTTAGGTCATGTAACACCTTCCCATAATCTAAGGGTTACATTACATACGAGAAATTTATAATGAAGTGTTACAACATCCTTTTATGCATCAGCTTCCTTTCCTGGAAAATGAAAAATGTGACATTTCATTTCTTTCAGAGTAATTTGAGATCTACAGATTAGAAAAGGTAGCTAAGGAATGGCTGTTCCCAGGAAGTTCAGGAGTAAATCCAACCTCTGTCACAGAATATTACAATAAGGCAACTTACTCAGCATACTAGTCTATTTGCAGCCCTGATTGGGACTTGATTTTTTTGGTGCCTGTTATGCTTTTCAGGGCCCTCACCAGCACAGCGTGACATCTATTGCAAGCTGTGGTAAAAGGTTTGGGGGTTACTCTGTGCAAGGGCTGTTTTATGTTCTGAGCAAGGTTTTCACCAGTCTAATAAAGCTTTCAGTGGACTTTTATTGTCATTCGTAGCTTTATTAGTCTTTTATCTGACTGTTGCTTTGGCCTTTCCCTTGATTGACTGTGCCTATAGCAGGAATGCTATGTCAGCTGAAATACTCTTCACTCTTTAATTGTAATGCTGCCTTTCAGGGAATAGAGTTTCCAGAGAACAGGTCGGCTGCTGTTATAGCTAAACTTAATGCTTTGCTATAAACAGCACCATGACCAAATTGTCTCAGATTATGTAGGATATTCATGTGTCAAAATGCTTCACTTTTATTTGTTAATGCAGGTATTTATTATAATTGTCTCACAATGTTTTGCTTTCCAGAAGCATTGGGTTCTAATGGCCCATGGCTTGGAGGAAGCAGGTTTACAGACTTAGAGAAGTAACAAGGAGTTTGAAGGTGCCTAGAATCAGAAATGTACGTGTTTTTCCTCACCAGGGAGTCCTAAACACCAGCATGAAAGTCCAGTCACCCAGGCAGAATAGCTGCTACCTTGTATGTAGCATGTATGGACAGAGAGCAGTGCCACAGTTAATAAATTAGCAGTTAATTGAGTTATTTACTTGGTGTTGGTTTCCTAAACTTAAAATTATATAAACTTTTCATTAGAATTAATTGTTTAAATCTGTTTTAATCTTAATCTGAGGGCTGTGTGGGACGTGCTTCATTCCGCTTGGTCGAACCAGCTGTTAAGTCTGTTACAGTTGTCTGATATTTATTTCTTCATCACCTCTTCTCACAGGTCCTCTTCCAGGACTCTCTCCATCAGCAGTTCTTGCTCTTCCTTCCCTCTCATAGTGGCTTCAGGCTCCAAGTCCCATGTCCATTTGTGAGAGCAAAGCTCCTACTGCTGTTCTACTCAGGGTATAAAACTGCTTTCCTTTTTCCATCCTTTCCATCAGACCAGCAAGTTCACAGGTCAACAGTGGGGAAGCCTATAGGCTCTTCCAGGCTTCTCCTCTGGGACCCATGATTAGCTGACATAGACTCCTTTTTCTCCCTTGTCTTGGAAGAAATTGATCTTGGCACTGGTGGTGTTATGTGTTGAAGTCATAGGAAAATAGAAGATAATTGTGGTTCTATAGGTACACAATGTATTTTTAGGATGGAGGTACTGGGTGACCTTTATTAGTATATTTTTATGAGATTTCTGAGTGGATTGAGTTAATGAGATCAATTGTATTATTTTAGGTGTTTTCAGAAATCCAGGTGGAAACTGCTTTCATATTGGACATTTTAGGAACAGTTCTTGTTGCACATGTCCTAACATTCCCTGATCTACACTGCCGTGTGAGTGATGAAAGACCCTGAAGCAGGACATTCCTTTAGTAACATGATGGAAATGATCAATGTCCCATGATCTCAGGGACATCACCAAAAGGGACATGAAATCCTTAATCCTGAGCTTCATGCCTTCATGCAAAAGCATTTTTGCTGTGACAACAAAATACTTAGGTCCGGGATTCATATACCAAATATGTTTATGTGGTTGTGTAGCCAGTGGGAAACAGCAAGGTCAAGGAAGGATTTGAAGCACCTCTTTGAGATTATTTGCTTTTGCCAAATGTATATTTAAGTACACATAATATATCTGAGTGCAAATGGTTGTATGTTCTTATATCCACATTTGCAGTCTTTTATTTTTATTTTTTTTAACAGCATTTGGTAGTTTTTTCTGTGACTTTGTCTGTTCACCATTTGAATTAATATAAACATTGACTGCTCTTTGCCTGCCAACATATCTAGGGCCAGCTGGATGGCTTTCACCTCTGAAGCTAACTCATGAATGGTACCAAATGCTTTTGTGTAAAAAACTATTTCCTCTGTATTTTTTTTTTTTTTTATTTTGAGGGTTTTTTTTTTATCTCTTATTTTGAGCTCATTACTTGGCACGGCCATCTGATCTCCCTCAGTTCTTTCATTGAAATGACATGTTAAATAAAATGCATTTGCATGGCAGCAGCAGGCACAAAGCAGCCCTCAAGAGACTTATCAAGACAGGTTCAAAAAACGTGTAGATGTGGCACTTGGGGATATGGTTTAGTGGTGAACATGACGGTGCAGGGTTAATTGTTGAGCTCAACCACCTTGGGGGTTCTTCCCAAGCTGAGCTATTCTGTGATAGACCGTGACCACACACATTACATGCTGGCAGAAGCTCAGGTTGGTGTTCTTGGATGGTGTCACCTACTGAGACTGTGGGCAGCCTCAGCTCATGCTCAGCTCAGCTGGACACACAGAGCAAGGCTGTACAGTGCTCCCAGACCCAGCAGCTGGAGCAGATGTGCAGCCTGGGAGTGTGTGAGGGGTGGGGCTTTATCTGGGGGTTGGGAAGATGCAGCGGGAATTGCCTTAGAGCTGAGCAGTTTTTCAGACCTTGTTTCCTTTTTCTCTACCGAGCTTCTGCAATCCTTGCTTTAAAGCCCTTAAAGCAAGGGATTACTCTGAAAATGCCAGAACAGGATGACATGCAGTGGCATTTGCAGACAGTGTAAGAGAAGACAATGAAATCTGTATATCCTTTGTTCATGATGGTTTGATATTTTCTTTTGATATATTCAAATTGCAATCACTGAGAAAAATTCAGACCCAGTCTGCTAACTTCGGTGATATTCTTAACATGTGGGTTTGGCCCAGCTATGTCAGTGTGATATTATCTGGGCAAAAAACTGAAGCAAAGAGGGTACTGTGAACAGCTCATCAGTTTCCTACCAGTCATGTTAGACAATATCAGTTGTTAGACTCTGCCCAATTCTGCACTCATTTCTGTAATATTTACATTGTCAATTTGTCCACGATGCTGGTGCGCTAGAGCAGAACTTCCAGATTTAGTGGTTACTGGATATCAAAATGATGTTTGGGGTTTTGTTTTTTTTTTCATTCTGGCACTTAGCAGGCAATGCTTTCCCACAGAGAAGCAAGAGCATTTTAGTAAACACACACCCTAAAATAAATGCTGTGCTAAGACATAGAGAGAGAGAGAGAGAGATGCTAACCAAATTTTTCTTTTAAAGGCAATTCTTTCTTTCCTTGGGGAAAAAGGCAGATCTAACAGGTGGAAGGTTATTAAAATCATAAGAAAGATGAGCAGGGCACAAATTTGTCCTACAATATTGCACAGGATAATCAGAAAAATAGTATAGGTCAAATTCTTACATTGTTTGACCTCAGGAACTAAGGCAGGTGCAAACAGAAGTAGTGCTAAGATTTCAATATTTAGCTCTGTTTGGTATAGGTCACTTTTTAATTTAGCAGAAACTATACTTTGCTCAAAATTTGTGTGATTAATGCATTGATTTAGCTTCCCAATGTGCATTGCTGCTAGGCAGATTCAGATATTATTTATTTTTATTAGTTTATAATATGTCAATTTTTCTTGCTTATCTGTCAGCTCCCACAAAAATACATAAATCAAAAATATAGCAATGTGGACACTAACAAGGCATAATTATTGTAGGGTCTGTCCCCTTTTAAAGAAAAATACAATTACCTACCAATATGTTGCTGGGATTAGGTCAGAATTTGCATAATACTGACTCATATTTTCTTAACAATTTTAACATCAGACAATAGGTTTTGCAAATCTATATGCCTTTCCTGTTTTTCAGTTTTATTTTTCAGGCTAAAATAATAAGAAGCTCAGTCAAAACAAGATAATTATTGCAGTCTATCCCCACAGAAAACTTTAATTACTCCATGGCATGTTTCTAGGATTAGGTCAGATTTTTATAAGGCTGATTTTTTAAAAAATAACAATAGGCAATTAAGTCTGCCAAACTATAATTTATTACAGTTAAATTTATTCATTTTTCCACTGATAAATATTTAATAGAAAATAACTCAATCACTGCAGGAGATTAAAGAAGATTTGTACCTCAATATAATCTTAGAAAAACAGCACACAGTTTTCTGTTTCTGGCTGTAATACCAAAGAGCATCAAGTTAAATGACAAGATGAAAATAGTTGAAAATTTTTAACTTCAGTGAAGTAATTGGTGTTAATGTATAGGATTATGAAACCCCCAGTAGCAGACTACGTAACAAATAGATCCCTCCTGAAATACTGAAAACTGTGGTTGGGATCTAGGGTTAAATAACCGTGATATATTTATAGAGGGCAAGGGATCACCATAAAATAAAGCAGCAAATAGTAAAGAAGTCAATGTAAAAGAGAGGCCGGGGATTTAAGGTATAGACATCATAAATTTTCATCGATATAAACAGTCCATGTACCTCAGGACCTGAGTTTTAGCTATAATTTCAGGTCTGACCTATAGGCTTTTGGTGTTCACAGTGCACGCACGATCAAGATGCCATCTGAGGAGGTGAAAAAAAATGTTTCAGATCTGTGTGATTTACTCATTTAATCATCCCCAAATCCACCCCAAACACAACAATACTGTGTCGAATATCAGTACTTGAGAAGATTTTATTGTCCCACTAAATTACATTTAATTCTTACTATAACATCTCATATAAACAAGTATAGTGAATGATTTCCTCCCCAGTGTGTTCTTTGGGAGACAGGAAAAGACTGTTATATGGAATGCATAGATCTGGAAAAGGTCACCTTTTCTCTATCCCTCAGATCTCCAGAATGCGCACAGATACTTTCAGTAGCAGCGGATGGTTCTCTTTTTGTGCTTTAAGGTGATATTTTCTGGTTTAAAATAATAATTATGAAACTACCACAAAGAACCATTTGAGGCTTTTAGCTTTTTACTAATTGCTCTGAAAGAGAATTCTAAATGATTTCCAAATGACTTAAATGATTTGGCTAAAGAGCATCTTATTACAAATGGGCTGAGTTGAAAACATTGTGTCAGCACTAAATGAGGCTTTTTTCCCCCCCTGCCTTTCTCTAATGGGCAGATCAGAACGTGTAAAGCACCCTTCCTGCAATGACTTTTAAATGGGCTTTGGATCAAACCTTTATTTAGACAACGTTTTCTTTTTAATGTAATTTACCACACTGTGATATTTGCCATTACTGCATTCCTTGCAGTATTCCCTAGCCTTTGAATCTGAAATCCTCCAAACAATGTGGGCAAACTCAACACCAGTTTGCAATAAATACCCGTCCGGCTCAGAGCGGATGACTTCAAGCCTGTCAGTAGCCGTGCCTTGGTACTGACGACAGCTTGCCGAAGAATTTCTGACTTGGGGTCTGGTTCAGTAACCCTTAAGCAAGAGAGAAATCCTTACACGCGTGAATAATCACATTAGTTTCATCAAAACCAGTTGCATTAATTACGCAACTCAAGTAACAGCCTGCAAGGCGCAACCCAATGCCAACCCACCATTTACCCTCCCAAAGCTCGCTGTGTTATGCCAACATTTTTGAGGTTCTGTGATGATGAGGAGACCTCTGTCCTGTGTCTGTGTTAACGACGTAGGGAAGTGTGCAAACCAAGCCCGTTTGATGCAAGTCCTGTTTTTCAAATACTGAAATATCAGCAAGAGACGCCAAGCAGCTTTGTGGCTGGAGGGCAGAGCTTTAGTGGAGAGCCACTAGGTTGCACTGTTGTATAGAGAACCAGCTCTGCCGTGCCGTGCTGCAGCAGCAGCCTCATGCTGTGCAGAAGCTTGTAAATACTGTTTTACAGTTTTCACTAACAACAGAAGTATATGAGATCAAGAGAGGAAGACTGGCACTTGGAAATCTTCGTTTTCTCCTCAAAGGCAGGTCCGGGTCCTGGTTTCAGTTAGGTGTTTTTGTTGTGTGTAAGGTGCCCTGAAGATAACCACACTTTGGAATTGGAGGTTTTCTTCCTCCGGGAGAAGCTGCTGGGGGACAGGTTCGGAAAGATGAGCCAAGCAGTTATTCTTGGAGAATTCTTGACTTGACACATATGTTCCTGGAGATCTGTCTAAAGCTGCAATGGGCCTTCCTATGTGCATAAACTCCGAACACATGCTTCCCCATTCCTCCCCTGGTTTGGCACTGTTTGATGGCACAGACAATACAAAAGCACACATGAATTACTTCCCTATGTACATTACACACTGTGGGCAATCACAAACATTATATGCTGTTCACGTGTGAATAATTAATTACAGTTATATTATATAGTCATTCTTTCCACTACTATTGTCCAAAGTAAATTTTTCCTTTAAGAGTAATATGGTTTTAATTTAGGAAGCAGGGTTTCTTTAACCTATTTGACATTATGCAAACCATCTTAAAGGAGGTTTAATGCTATTTCCACTCTGTCTGCTAACATAGCTCCCCGCCCAAATGTGAGCTGTGTTTTATCAAGCAAATTACTTACAGAGGATTTGGTTCAAAAAGACATTGGGTTCATTCCTTTACCCATATTTACTCAGCTCTGGTGTAAATCTTTCTGTATTTTGCTCTGTGGATTAGCACCTCTCTCATCCTCCCACTACCCCTCACTTTAGGGCAGTAAACTGAGACAACAATAATGAGGAGCAGAGCTGGTGACTCTCTCCATCCTGAAGCTTTGGGAGTGAATAGGTCATCCCAAAGGACCTGAGTCTGTGCTGGGTTAGTTTAGTTTACTACAAGTCACACATTTGGGAACTATCTGCTTCAGGTTTGAATCTTTCACTAATGACATTTCTGGCTGCTAATTAAATTCTTACTGCTCCAACACCAGAGAAGATAAGTGAGTACTCCTTTAAAAGGGCACATAGAAGAAAACAAACTTCACTGATTACAAGAACATGTGTTGCGTGCAATTAACCCATTACTGGGACCTGGAAAGGAGAAAGCTGATCTGAGGGGAAAGAAGGACAAAAAAGGAAGCTGAGAAACCTAATAGCCTGAAACAGAATTTTATCTACCAGCCTTTTTAATTTGGGACTTAGAGGCTTTTTGCTAATGATCAGCTATAGTTGCCTCTTTCACTTTTTCTCAGATGAAGCTGATGGTTCTACTTTGTTTCACCTAATATTAATATAAAACCAATATTTTTCCATAGGATCACAAGCACACACGGTCCTCTACTGCAGAAAGTAATTGAGGTGAACAGACATAGAGAATATTCTGCAGTGGGCTTACCTTCATATTTAATTGCACTTGTGTTCAGATACACACGTACAATTTCATGAGTATTTTACAGTCAGGCTGTCTTGCCCATGTATTTGCAGAAAGTGAGTCTGTAGTTATATTGGCAAGTATTCTCGCATGAAAATTCAAATGTGCAAGTGTTTATCTTAAACTGGATGCTCATCCATCCAGGCAAACAAAAGACTTCTATAATCTTTCTGGCCAAATGTAACCGAGCACTGGGGACAGACTGCTGCGTACTCGCAGAAAGTGATTTGTGCTCAGCCCTGGAACTTGCCCATTTCTCCTTGCAAAAAAAAAAAAAAAAAGTGCTTGATTTGGCACAGCACACAGTCTAATATGCCCAGTTTGAATCATGGGATGTGTTGTAATAAAACTACTTATAAGGGAGGGTATCTGCTTGCCCAGAACATTTTCTCTATTAGCATGGTATGAGTAAAATAAGAGGACATAGCAGAATTGTCTGTGCAGTTTCCAGAGGGAGGAAGAGTTTAGTCCTTTGGATAAAAGGAATCTTCTTCAAGTTGTTTATTTCAGTCGGAGCTGCACATGAATGCAAGTATCTGTCTTTACAGTTCTCTTCACAGGAATAAGACCTCAGTTAGAAATAGCTAAAAGAATACACCATTTTTGCTGCCACACTGCTGATACTGGTCTTTGTAGAGCCAGGTTTTTATACTCACTTTGAGAAACCGTTGCCCATAAAATAAACAGCAGCATTTCCTTTTCCTGGGAAAACACTACTCACTGTTTCTGTTTTCTGAATGTACAATAAATACAATTTTTTTCCTCCTCCTCCTATATTTCTTCCTTAAACAGAAATAAGCATCTTAAAGCAGACTGTACCCTAATGGTCACACAAGTTTTATAGGTGAATACTGTGCCTTAATACAAACAGAGAAGCAGAAAGAGCACATGTTCACAGGCATGTTTATCCAGGGATCAGGCAGATGTCATGGAAAAGCCTTTGTCTGTATATCCTGTACTACAGGAGCCAGCTGTGAAGGACAAATCTGAGGTGATGAATACTCCTTGCCTTACCCAAATGAAACTTTTGTAAATAAGCTTGTTTGCTGAGGTAATGAATACATATATGCATATAAGGAGAGGCTGCACTGGTAGTGTGCGTGTCTGTGCTGTCCTGCCAGCTGGGATGCTGACTGTAAACACTTCCCAGGCTGCAGTCTCTGCACATGAGCTCTTGTGCTGTTCGGAGGCCAGGGTGTTCAACTGTTGTTGTGAGTTCAAAACTGCGTACGCCTTGCGGGAATGACTGTGATTCGAGCCTGGCCAAAAGGCAATATGGATGCAGCTAGTTCAAGGGGTCTGAGAGCCCAGACACACACCTTTCAAATGAGTGTATGTTATTCAGTGATTCTCTGTGTAAACAACACGCAGAAGACAGGGTAAACACACACACACACAAATACACACACATTGTTCATTTTCTGTCTTTGAAAGAAATGTGAAGGGAACGAGTCAGCCCACATTCATACAGAATTTGTGCTAATTAGTCTTCAAAAGCTAATGGGTACGAGAAATGTATGGAAAACACATCTTAGAATAAAATGGGTGTGAGTTTGGACAACAGCTCCAGCAGGTATTGGGGTGCCTCTTTTATATAAAATGTTGGAATAAATTTATGAGGAATGGATGCAGGATATATATAACTAACTGAAGTAATATGAAAGGAGTAGATCATATCTATTCTCTTCTACTTCCCAGTCATTTTGATGTAGTTTCTTCTGTCTGAAGGTAGTTTATATTTATTATAATAATTCTCTATCTCTTCTTCTTTAATTTACTTTGAATACAAATAAATGACTGACTGTTAGAAAATTAGCCCAAGGGAACCCTACTTAGTTTGTACTCTTTCGTCTAACCAAACTAGTGAGCAAATTTAACCTGTGACTCCCTCACACAGCCATCATTAGATGGATGTGTTTCCACCTCATTTTTTAGAGCAAGTTTGTGTAGGATATGACTGCATTTCCATATTAGAATTCAAGAGGGCACATGTGTGTGTATACAGTGCTGTATATATTATGCATACAAAGTTATTGTTCAAAAGACTTCTATCATCTATTCCCTTGTAACACCTCTATACTTGAAACATGGTGCTGTAATGTGCCTGTACCAATCAGAAAACTGAGCGATCATAACCTCTTGCTTACATCTAAGCAAAAGATATTTCAACTGTCGCATCAACAGAGTAAATCCCATTTTATTGAGTATGCTTGGAATATAAAAATGATAAATGCTAACAATTAGATGTGAGTCATGTGTGTTTTGCACGGCTTTAGAGCCTGAGCATACAGGATTCTGTAAGTCTGACCTTCCAGAGTCACCCATGGTATATAGGGAAAGCTATGTAAGCTGGTTATGGAAATGTGTGATTAACCCTTGCAAAGGTGGCCAGCAAAATGAATGCTTTTTTGGCTCTCTCATTAATAACTGACCCACTTAAATATTTATTGTCTCCCCATATAAAAAGAACCTGGAAAAGTGTTGTTGCTTCAGAAATTCTATACACGAGTTCTTGAAGATTTGGTCGAAACAAGAGCAGGCAAATATTATCACTGGAAAGCATGTTTTTTCCCCCAAAACCAGACCCATATTTCCAGGTCTTAAAAGACCTGACACACAACTTGACCTGATCAAGGCACTTCTCAGGCATGCTGCATACCGAGGACCAGTTATGCTGCTTTGTTACAGAACAGACGAACACCAAGGCCTTCAGATGTAAGTAGGAATATAGAGGACTCCCTGCCTTTTTTTTCTACTGATCTCACATGTCACTAGCTTGTTCTGCTTGTGACCGTCAGCAAAACAGAAAAGATATCTAGATGCTGAACTTAAAAAAACACCTAGACACTGGCTAATAGCCTGTTTAAAAAACATCAAGATACCAGGTAATAGTCTGTTATTAACAAGAAGTACATTGGATGAAATCTGGGGGAAAAGAAAATATTGAGAAATTTGCCTGTCTCACAGGAGGGAACCTTGGATGCTGTCCTTGGATCTTGCTAAGCTTTCTTTAGTTTCATATTACTCACAGGCTCATTCTGAGAAAATTTAATAGTGCAGATCTTTATGTTTCAGTAATTCATTGCTAAAAGACAGAAGAATCCTTCTGTTGTATTCCTCTTCTGACTGTAAAGCTGTTTCAGCACAGTGTGTCACATTAATGACAAAATAGGGGAGCTAGTTGTTAAAACAGAGAAGGTGGAAATTCCCTTTATGTACTGGCCTGTTAAGATTTTGCTAATTTAAGCAAAAGCAATGCCTCAGTTCCTTGCATTTGGCCAAAGAGGGGAAAGCCATATATATCCCTTCCTTTCCCCTAAACTGCTTTTGTACCTGCTGTAAACAGGAGTCCCCTTATACAGTTTACCAAGCAGAATCACACTGCCATGGTGAGGATTCTTGGTTTTGCTACTGTTTACAAATTCTTTCGGTTTGTGTGTTATTATCCATGCTTTACCCATAGCAGAAATAGGAGTCAGGGTCTCTTCTGATCTGAAAGGCCTGGCTCAAGTTGTAAGGATTCATGACTTCAGCACACTCTGCATCACAGCCCAGATGGCAGATGTTCTGTTAAAATGCACGACTTTTAAGTTCTGCATTTAAAAAAAATGAAACTTTAAAGAATGTCTTTAATTTCACCCTCTGGGGCCTGCCAGGAAAACAGCTGCTGAGATGCTTATGCTGCTGCCACCAGGCTGGGAAGGGGAAGTGAGCAGGCACTGGCGCAAGTCTGCAGCTTGCTCGTTGGCCTCTCATGCAAGCAAAAACCACAGGTACTTCTAAGTAGCTGAAGGACTGTAGTGCTCCCATACTTAAAGTCACTGTTCCCTCTGAACCACGCTCCACTCAGAGCTGAGACAGGGTTTTGCTACGTCTGAAGTGGCAGATTGTCTCTCTGCAGTGTCTGACAAAAATTCATCAGGTGTCCAGGTTAAGCCACTGGTTATCTCCTGAAACAGGGATTCCTAAGATTTTGAGAAAAAAATTTACACAAGCATTAATCCAGCTCTCTTTTGGAATGCATCCAATCTCAATTAGCAAAATCTTGCCAGGCCAGAGAATAATGTCTTTTTTATCCCTCTCTATTTTTATTGATAGCTCATGTGAAGCTGTTTCTTGTCTTCTGAGGATTAAGATGCATGGCTAGTGGAAATCAGGTTGTGGAGGTGATGGATCCAAAAAAAGGTGGGATTTCTTGTTAAGCAGTGGGTAGGGCAGAGATAAGATGCTTGATACAGACTCCAATTTGACTTCCCAGAGAAAGACACTTTTTCATTAATAGCTACATGTGGGCTAACTGCATCTTCTTTTCTAGATGTCCCTTCTTCATGCTAACGTTCTGTACCAATGAATATAAATTACTAATCAGTTTTCCTTAACCACCTCAACATATCTTATCTTGAAATTGAAATGCCTACAGCCAAATTTATTTCAATGCTGGCCCCTACCCTTTCAAACATACCTTATTTTGAAGCCTAATATGTCTTTTCTCATAGCTTTTATTTATAGGCTTTATTTTCTTTATATTCTGTCAAAAAGTACCACATGTCCTTTTGCATCTCCAGTTCTCTTTGTATAGTTGCATCTTGATACACACAGAAGATACAGGATTTGACCAAGATTCCACAGGATAGCAGGGAAAAAAAATTAGAGCTTTCAGACATCCAAAACTAGTATCGGGCATTATTCAGTTTGGAAGCTGGCCTAGTGTAACATTCTATGTAAAGGGTTATAATCCTCGCTGTTCAGAGGGAAGCTCAAAAGCCCCTGAAGCCTATGCTCATGTGTGCAATGTTGGGCTACAGTGTATGTTTGTGCATGTGTCTGTCCCCAGGGAATGGGGGGGAAGTTATTAGTTAGGCATAATAAAGTATTCAGGCTGGAAAACAGACACTTTTCCAGAAGGAGCAGTATTGGGAAGAACTGCTGAGGAGTTTGGATGAAAAGACTTTGTACGAATGTAAATATGACTGCAAGGTATAGGGTGACTGGGAAGGGTGGAAACACCCTGTGGAGTCTTATAAATAGAGTTGTCAGAATATGTATTGTTAATGGAGGCTTTGTGATAAATGCTAAATTAGTGAGAGGGATGTAAAAGGTATCTGTTCCTTAAAAAAGGGAAGCACACTAGAAATCATGTTTAAAAAGTTCATATTTCTTTCTGTTTTTCATGAAACTGGTTGATTTTGATTTTGCTACCATCCCCTAATTATTTAATGATTTATTTTCTATCAGCATTTCCATGACTTTGAAAAGTACTAATTGTACAATAACCTGTTTAGCACAGTCATGTCTGCTCCCTAAAAAAAAAAATTCATTTTCTTTTCTTCTAAAATTGCTCTAAAATCTAAAAAATTCTCCTTTTTTTCCCTAAAGAAAAATATATAGGGAAGCTTGGGAATATTTTTTTTTGTCTGTATTCTGCTTGGTGGGGCAGACTTCCAGTGCTCTGTTAGTTATCCAAAATCTTTTCTTTAGCAAGGTGAGACTTCCAGCCTGAAGAGATTTGAAAGTGCACTTTCATTCCCTAAGGAAATAGGTGTATAAGCTTGATAAAAAACCCTGTGTGAGAACTGCAGCCTTGGACAAAAGTCCCCTGAGGGAAATGTTTCCTCGAGTTCATGTACCCCTACTTAGTGCTAGAAGTTTTTGAGTGAAGATCAATAACCTGGAACTAAACCTGAGGAGTTTAGCTTTGTATCAGGTTTTGTTCTGTGTACTGAAAACCAAGAATCTGACTGTAAAGCACGGAATACATCAGATAAATATGGATTTCATTTTAGTTCACTATTATAGGAAACGACCTGTATCAAAACCTTACCTTTCTCTAGTTTGTCCAGTCTAATTTGGATCAGTAATCAGAATCTGAATTACCGTTAGTGCTGCTATTTCGGTTCCTTTGTCTTCATTCACTCCTAACACTTCCAGTGTGCAGCTAAATAGAGCCCTCATATGCTGAAAGCATTTGGTAAAGCTCATACATCATTCATCCAGAGAGGAGAAATGAAGTAAGAAGGAAAGAACTTGAGTGTCTTTGTTTCTTCACAAGGACTGAACACAGTATTGAAAGACTGATAATAAGGTTACCATTTAGACAGACACATTATTAGAAATGCAAATTTAGACAAGGAAATGCTGCATATCTCTCATTCTGAAAAGTAATTTTTACTAGATTTACTTATGAATTCGTTAGAAATGTAATCCCATTAATGACACTACTGGTTCTTGTGGATGGCAATGACAAAATGCAAAAGAAGATTTTCAGACCTTCTTTTAAGGAATGCAGTCATCTTTTCACTCTTTTCACCCATGTATTCAGTGTTCTCATTCAGAAAAGATGTATTTATATCATCATATGGTAGAGCCTTGGCAATAATAACATCTCAATTGCCAGGATATACTTACAGTGGGTGGCTCTGGCTCTGAACACTCAATTAAATGCACTTTTTTTCCTACAGGGTCCCTGTGGTACATTAAGTTTTACTGATACCTAATAGCTTCAGCATCTCTAAGGAAACTGGCCTTGATTTTATTAACCTAAAAGATTGAAGAACAAAAGGCATGTATTGCTGACAGGCTAAAAATTCTTTAACAAAGGTGTCTTAATTGCTTTTTTATTTCCCTTAGTATATACTGGGGTAGCCTCCACTGTTCATTAGAAAGGATTTTATATTTGGACTCAGTAGTTTTCTGAGGGATGTCTTAAAAGGTTTCATAGATGTTTGTTGTTTTGGAGGGTTTTTTGGGTATTTTTTGGTCAGGAAAGATTTGAACAATGTTGCCAACTGTGTTAGAGGTTAGAACCTTTTCCTCTGTCTTTGAAAACCACCTGATTGTCTGCCTCACTCCATCTCTCTGTCAGAGTGACTATTAAAGCTAAAGTAGTGTGTAGTGATACATACGTGATAACCAACAACTTTGGCCTAAGAGCTTATCTGTTTACGGTGTCAAATGCTATCTGATAATCAATATAGCTGCTCTTGTGCTATGTGTCCCTGTTTCTGGAGGCGTGACTCCTTGCAGATGCAGGTTCTGCTTTCTATCCTTTTGCCTCTTGGTGGTTGTCAGCCTCCGTATCTGTGTCTTTCAGCAGGTTTCATTAAAACCTGTCTGTAGCAGTCAGAAGAAACCTGCAGATTTGGAGGATCCCCAAGCCTTAGTGAGCTGTGTAAACTGTGTAAATCTATTTAAAGCTAAAAGTCTTACGAAAGAACCTCCAAACTTCTGTTCTGTATATTAAGGAATTGTGGATGAAAGGGATTTATTTAAATGAATATGCTGCTGTTCTCAATTCTAGTAACTACCCGGTAGTGGTCCTGGTTTTTTATGCTTATCATGCACCTCTGTTTTGCAGAATACAGATGAGGAGTCCTTTGTCCCTCAGGGATGGAAATAACACCAATAAATGGCCCCAGGATAAAGGGATGAGCTATAATCTTGCTGATATTTTAGGATGAAAATTAACAGGTGTGATAGTAAAAACATTTCTTTTTTTTTTCCCCTTTTGCAATTTTAAGGCACATTGGAAACACTGTGTATAATTATGAAAGTGAAAATATTTTACAGGGCTTTGTAGCAATTAATACCTTAGAACAACATAGCCAACTCAGAGCTGGCAGTTTGAGTGTCAAAGAAAACATTAGGTATTTCTGATGTAACACCTCAATGTGAGCAATTTGCAGATTTACATAGTTTTTTCAAGTTTCATTGGGCCACTTAGAATCACAGAACCATTTACATTGAAAAGGATCTTTAAGATCATTGACTCCATCCATTAAACTAAACACAAGTCCACCATTAACCATGTCCCTAAGTGCCATATCTACATATCTTTTAAATTCCTACAGGCATGCTGGCTCTACCATTTCTCTGAGAAACCTGTTTCAATGCTTGAGAACCCTCACTGTGAAGCAAGTATTCCTAACATCCAATCTAAACCTCCCCTGGTGCAATTTGAGGCCATTACCTCTTGTCTTATTGCTTGTCACATGGGACAAGAGACAGATCCCCACCTGACCACAGCTGCCTTTGAGGCAGTTGTAGAGAGTGATAAGGTCCACTCTGAGCCTCCTTTCCCTCAGACTAAATAACCCCAGCTCCTTCAACTGCTCCTCATATGATTTTTGTTCCAGGCCCTTCCAATGGAGCTGCATTGCCCTTCTCTGGAAACTCTCCAGTACCTCAATGTCTTTCTTGTTGTGAGGGGCCCAAAACTGAACACAGGATTTGAGGTGTGGCCTCACCAGTGCCAAGTACAGGGGGAAAATCCCTGCCCTGGTCCTTCTAGACATGCTATTTCTGCTATGAGCCAGGATGCCACTGGCTGTCTTGGCCACTTGTGCTCACTCTGGCTCATGTTCAGCTGCTGCTGCCCAGCATCCCCCCGGTTCTACTTTGTTGGGAAGCTTCCCAGTCTGTGGCTCTGCATGGCGTTGATGGGACCCCAGTTCAGGACCCAGCACATGGTCTTGTTGAACCCCATACAGCTGGCCTCAGCTCATCAATCCAGCCCATCCAGATCCTCTGCAGAGCTTTCCTGCCCTCCAGCAGATCAACACTCCCGTACAACTTGGTGTCATATGCAAACGGACTGAGGGTGCCCTTGATCCCCTTGCCTATATCTCTGACAAAGTAAATACCAGGACTGGACCCAATACTGAGCCATGAGATCACCACTTGTGTCTGGTTGTCAGCTGGCACCACCACTGTCTGGGACTGGCCATTCAGTCATTTTTTTACACAGTATGCAGTGCACCCTTCCAAGCTATGAGCAGCCAGTTTCTCCAGGAGACTGGTGAGGTGAACTGTGTCAAAGGCTTTACTAAAATCCAGGTAGATAATGCCCATAGCCTTTCCCTCATTCACTAAGTGGGTCACTTTGTCACAGAAGGAGATCAGGTTGGTCAAGAAGGACCTGCCATTCTCAAACCTGGGCTAGCTGTGCCTGATGCCATGGCTGTCCAGCACGTGCCATGGGATGGCATTCAAGATTATCTGCTCCATGACCTTCCCCAGCACTTGCCTCAGGATGAAAGGACTGTAGTTCCCTGGATCCTCTCAATGCCTCTTGACTGAAATATTTTACCCCTTACCTCTCCCTTTCTCTCTGTGTGGACGTTTCAAGTGCCAAAGAGATGACTGAGGAGCTGTTCAGGAGATACAGTGAAACATAAGGAATTCTCTAGTTTGGAAAATATTCCATAAAACTGTAAAATAAATCTGCATCCTATGATCTGAATGGATCTGAGGCACTGAAGTCTGATTCGGCTGTGAATGATGCTGTGTCTTCCAAACTTTTTTGGGCTCAGGAGCACCACCCATCTGAGCTCTTCCCTTTACAGGGAGCACAGCTTTGGCTGGGGAGCTGCTGATCTGTCCATGGACTGCGTGTTACAGCTGGCTACATCATGATGAAGCAGCTGGTGCACTGAGAAAAAAATCAGGTCTGTTGTGTAAGTAACAGAAAATTAATTCTCTTAACAAAAGTGTATTGTATTGCTTACAAATGCAGCTTTAAGCTCTGTGACAGTGCTGCGTGTTTTTAATGCAGAAGTAGAAATGTTTTGCCTAGCAGCAGAGCTGTCTGTCTTCAGGGTTTGGGAATCCTTCTCTTTCTTGCTTTGAGGGTGTTGCTTATTTGGGCCCTGCTGTCTCATATTCTGCACTCAGTTATGGCTCCTTATTCTTTAAAGACTGTCATGCCGAGGTCTAAATGGTAAGGAAAAATCACATAAAATATGATGCAAAAAATAAAATGCAGAAAAAACCACTATCTTTTTTTTTTTTTTTTTTATAGTATTCACTGTTTCCTAAAGATACTTGGAAGCTGCATATGTTTCTTTAATGGAGATCAGGAACTTTGGCTCTCATGAGGACGGTGGCAGGACTCTGGTGTTGGTGAAATCTGGGGAAGAAGGCAGCCTGTGGGGAGGCTGTGTCTGGGAGGGAAAGCCTGGGAGGAGAAGTGCTGGCGATGCAGCTGCAGGGCTTGGGAGCTGCCCTGGGCCAACAGCTGGGGAGAAACCACACTCTGCTTTCCTCCAGAAACATTTGCTGCAACACATCAATGTCTGCTCCAACACATTCCCATGATTAGTGTGGTGGTCTTTTAGCACTGACCTCTACTTAATGTTCAGCTTGACATATTAATCTTCACCGAACTAAAAGTTAATTCTAAAATAAACCTGTTAACCCTTCTATTTTCGATCACTCCATTTGCTGCAAATTATTCTGGGATGGATTCTGCTGTCATGAAGCTGGGGGCCGGCCTTGTCACCAGCTGGAATGGCAGCACAACTGGGCCTTTTCTGAATATTAATTTGGGAAGTATATTTTAGCATCCTTAACAAAAAGAATTGTACCACAAGTATAAATATGAAATGTTTTAATTGTGTGCAAATATTTTAATGAAAATATTTTACTGTGGCAGAATGAGCTACATGATCCTTGCCTTTTCTTTGGACTCTGCACCACCCTTTTCAGTGGTCACTTTAAAAATACTATTATAGAAGGGGTAGAAAATAAAATTTTAATAGGGTTGAACTAGCTTAGAAGGTATAGCAGAAAAAATTCTTTGTGACTCCTATATAATTAAATGCAAAGAACTCAAGTGTATCAAAAAGATGAAATTTTTAAATTTTTTCTTTCCAAGTAGTAAAAGCTCTCTGGAAAACTTTTGTGGAATTTTACCGTTTTCATTTCTATAGATTTTACTTGGGATTATTCCATGATGTTATTTCAATAAATTGGTTTGGGGAATATTAGTGGAAACCACTAGTCTAGGAAAAACACTTCTGGCTCTCTTGTTACTTGTCCACATCTTTAGAAGGGCCAGGTCCTTTAGAAGAGGGCCAGGCTGCTTCTCTGGAAAGTCTGCCACTGCTTCTCTTTGTGCTTTTAGTTTTTTTTCACTGTTGCATATGGTGATGGTGAAGCGAGGGCTGGCTCTGTTTTTGAAACAGCAAAGCACCTGAGCATGTTTGCACTCAGCCATGGACAAAGCAGAGGTATGTAAGTCTCACAATTTCAGTAGCAGACAAGTTACCAATTTTCTCTCTTTCCAGCTGAAAAGAGAAAATAGCCACAATCAAGTGACTAATTTTAAAAGTTCTCTTCCTAAAAACGAAATCACATAAATATATGAAGGTTTTCACTTTGCTTTACTGAAAAGAAATGACACTATAAAAGACACACAAACTAATATGCAATTTATTTTAGCTCATCTTCTTGAAATTAATATTTCTATGATCTCGAGGTATTTGAATTAAAAAAATCTTGTGCTGTCTGATTCCCTGCTTCAAATGCCAACTCGAAAGAAATCTCTTTATACACTGTAACCTCCACTCTCTTCCTCATACCCCACACTGTAATTTGTATCCATGGTAATACATTACTGTTTCCAGCAGCCAAGGGGTTTGGGGGAAATTATGGGAAGAAAAATCTTTCACTGTTAAAGTTGTGGTAAAATGTCATCCGTTTGACAGAGCAATACAACACTCACATGAAGCTCCAAACAAATTGGAATTTGGTTTGTTTCAGGTTTCATTATAGACTTTGGAATATTGAACCTAGGCTCATCAAAACATTTTCTTGACTTTGCTTTTACGCAGACCTTAGGCCCAGTTTCAAAAGAATCTCGGACCAGTTTTGAGCAGTTTATGGGCTGACTTTAACATAAACCAGATCACAGTTAGTGGACTTGGCTGAAATTCACCCTGAATGTTTAAGTGAAGTTGAACCTGGAAGTGAAATTTTGTGAGTGAGAACCCAAGCAGACTGGAAACAAAAAAAAAGTTAGTAAAATACTGTGCATTGATCCTGCGGAACTTCAAACAACAGGGTTTGACATCCTAAGAAGAATTCAATAAAAGCTCAAGAAGCAGTTAAACTTTTTATTTCATTTGGGAATTTAGCTGTTATTTTTAAATAAACAGAGTAACCACTACATCAAACAAATTATTGAATGCAACCTGAGATTCTTGTGATGCCTGGTATAATTTAAGTGGCAGGAGAACGTCATATAAAACCTTTAGGAGAAGATTTTTAAAAGCTCTTAGCATTGATTTAGCTTGTCTGCTTTAAAATTAATGGGAGTTGCATTATTGTCTCTAGAAACAGTATGAGCCAAATCCTGGACATTTATGGAAATCCCATGACTAGTATATAAAGACAGTGGGGTCCTAAATGAAGCAGTCTGAAGAGAACTTCTGCCTGAAATTCTCTGGTTGCTTTATAGCTGAGGATGTGCCTTAGGTTTCAATCCTAAACTGGAGTCTGATGTTAATTTTTTATTTACTTCCCAAAAATCACTATTTTTGTACAAAATGGAAATACTACGTTTTGTTCTAAGGAAGATTTTTATGAGAGGGATAAGATTGGATGCATCTGTTTTTATTACAGTTTTACCTGTTGCTGAACTATACTTTATTTCTACAGTCATAGTCAAAAGGTAGTCAAGAAAGTTGAATCTCAGACCCAGAATTCTTACTTTAGGCACTCTCATCAAAGTCTGCATAAGCAGTCTTTCTTATGTTATTTCTTTGATAAAACTGGCCAGTGAGTGAATGTTTTCCTCTTTGTTTCTCTAGATAAGATTCTGTCATTCCAACTTGGCAGTTGTTTGGGGTTTGGTTTTTTTTTTTGTTTGTTTGTTTGTTTTTTGTTTTTGATTTTTGTTTTTTTTTACTTCACTTCAGGACATCAAACTGTTTCTAATGTTTTCTTTTCCTGACACACCCTTTTCCTGCTATTGCTCATTTCTGATATTGATACCTTGCTTCCCCTCTTCTGTCTAATTATGTACATGTCAAAGCAGACCACCTTTCAAAGTGCCCTATGAAAGAATAGGGGAGGGTGCAAGCCAGCAGCAGTCAATCTTTGAAACACTGAAATACAGAGTTTTGAATGTGAGGACAATGGCAATTGTCCAATTAAGACAGAAGCTATTAGAAATTGTTATAAAGTAGGTTCTGTGTTTTGTGACAAAGGCAGCTGAAGCTTCACAATTTACCACTTTATTTTTTTAAAAAAATTATTATTATGTTTTTTCAAGTATTGCTTTTAGCTTTTGTAGTCTAATAGGCAATTTTTTTTGCATCCTGTCTTCATGTTCGACTTAGTTTCCCTAAAAATATTTTTATTAGGCAGTTTGTTAGTAGGCCAGCCTTTTGGTTTAGGAACATCCAACTGTTGGAATGCACACGAGGTCATAGCCCATACCTTCCATGTTTAAATTAAAACATATGTAAGAGAGAGAACTTGTCTTTAACATATAGTTTTAGTATCATGAAACAGAGGGCCCAAGGGTCCTACACAATCTATGAGCTGTTAGCATACAAGATCACTAGCTTTTTTCTTCAGAAAATTTACAGTAATTTTACAGTCTTTTTATATTTGAACAGCATTAATTTAGAGAAAAACCAATACAACTGTTTATAATGTCACATATTACTTTAATTAATTTGTATTGAAGACCCATTTTCCGAAGTACTGTAAACCAGAGGGGCCACACCTGGGGTGCTTATTGCCCCACAATGTGATTCATATGGGTAAAACAAGACTAATGTAGAGCATCACTGAAGCCATTTGCAGCTGCCACAGCCTAAATGGAGACTTTACCTGAGACAAAATATAGCCAAAGAGAAGGAAGATGTGAAAGCTGACTGGCCTCTGAAGCAGCTTTCCTTCAGGAGGTTCCAAATCTCTTGGATTTAGGATAAAAGAAGAAGTGACATCCAGAATGAAATAATTTGTCTCTGAGAGCTAATTTTGGTAAATAATTGTTTTCTTTGGAGTGTTTTTTTTTACCTGTAAGAGTAAACTTGCTTATTAATTTGGAGGCTGTAGCTAAGGTCAGGATAGGTAAGGTAAAGAAGACATTTATCAATATTGAGGAAGAAAGATGGGGAAGAAAGGGAAAAATAATAAAAAAAAAAAAGCACAGAACCACACAGGTACAAAACAGTTGAAGTAGGAAGGAACCTCTGGAGATCAGCTGGTCCTACTCTCCTTGCTCAAACAGGGTTGCCTACAGCTCATTGTCCAGGACCATAGCTTTTGAATGTCTCCGAGGAGGGAGACTACACAACCTTCCTGGGCAACCTGTGCAAGTGCCCAGTTGCAAGTTACTCAGTGAAAAACTCTTTCATGGTGTTCAGAAGCAACCTTCTGTGTTTGTGTGTGCCTCTGGTCTATCACTGATCACCACTGAGAAGAGCCTGGCTCTGTCCTCTCTGTACCCTCCCTTCAGGCATTTATATACTTTGATAAGGTTGCCCATGAGCCTCCTCTTCTCCAGGCAGAACTGCTGCATCTCTCCTAGCTTTGCCTTAAAGGAGCTTTGCTTCAGTCACATAAACATCTTCATGGCCCTTAGCTAGTAAGGCCAGTATGTCCAGTGTGCCCACGTGTCTCTTGGGCTGGGAAGTACAGAAAGGGACCTGGTACTCCAGGTGTGGACTCTTCAGGTCTGGATAGGGGACTAAGGAGGGCAATGGATCACCTGTCTTGACCTTCTGGTAATGCTTTGTCTAATGCACTCCAGGGTAACACACTTGCCACAAGAATACAGTGCTGGCTCATGTTCAACTTGGTGTCCACCAGCTGCGGATGTTTTTTCCAAACTGCTTTCTAGTCATGTGACCCCCAGTGTGTACTGGTGCCTGGGTTTATTCCTCCACAGGTGCAGGACTTTGCACTTTGCCTTCTTGAACTCTGTCAGCCCATCTGTCCAGCCTTCTGGAGAGGATGGCAGAATCCTCTGGCATATCAGACACTCCTCACAAGTTTGTGTCATCAGTGGACTTGCCCCGTCATCCAGATTATTAATGAAGATGTTGGACAGGACTGGATGTAGTAATGACCCCAGGTTACACTGCTAGTTACTGGTTTCCAATCAAACTTCATGCCATTTGTCACTGGGCCTGAATATTCATCCAGTTTCAATACACCTCATGGTCTGCTCATCCAAGCCCATACTTCATCAACTTGTCTCTGAGGATCTTATGGCAGACAGTGTCAAAAGCCTGACTGAGGTCTAGGTAGACAATATCCGCCACTCTCCCATAATCTAGAAGTTAATCAAGTTGCTCAAGCATGAGCTCAGTTATATGTGTTCTTTTCAGAGTCTGGCCATACTGGCAAAGCAGTGGCCCTGGAGAGTGAAGTAGGCAAAGTGCACAACATTAAAGCAAGAAGAGGGAAGAGAAGTACATGCTTAATCTCTGATAAAATGAAGGTACAACTCTCTCAGAACCCTGTGAGAAAACCCATGTCCCTTCCAACTGGGCCTTTGCTTAAGAAAGATTTTCTCCCTTAGTGTCCCACTACTGTTGACCTGGTTTGTGTCTTGTTACCTGCTTGTCTAGGATAGTGCTGTGCAATCCTCTCCTGAGAGCATTATAAATGTGAAAGCTTTCCAAATCAGTCAGTGAGGCCTGTCTTTTGGTGGTGTGAAAAAAAAAAAAGTAAATGAAAATAATAGAAATAGAACATGTCCCACCAGGAACCTAAAAATTGCTATTGTGAATTAAACCATTCTCCACCAAAACTTATACTGGATGCTTTGTACTACCTTGAATTAAAGTTGTGAACAGTGGTAAATCATAGAACTTATGCAGTTCTTTTTGTGACAGCATGGTATATACTTGGTCTTACCATCTGGTCCTGAACAAAGGAATTGACTCACATTTTAGTTTTCTTGCAAAAGTGATTTAACCTTTGATATTTATCATTACATCATTCAATATGCTGTTTATAGTAACTTCTCTGAGGGAAATTAAAAGTGTAAAAATATTATTTTCACTCTTATTATTGTAGTCTTGGTTATGTCTTAACGGCCCTGTTTGCTCTCTTTTCTGCTTTCCTTTTTTCTCCCTTTGCTCCATTTTTTTTACTGACAATCCCCAGGCCTCTATGCGACTTTTGCTTTTCATTTTGTCCTTTGCTTCATTTTAAGCTCTCCTGTTTTTTCTATTTTTTTCACATTTTCTGTTTTTATTTACTTATGTTTTTCTGTCTCATTTGTTTGTTTTTGGTTTTGGTTTGTGGTTTTGTTTTTTTGTTAATCATGTCTTTAATTTCTCTTTGGTTGCCTTCCTTTTTGCCTTCCTCTTGCCTCCTTTTTTTCAGTAAAGTGAGAAATACTCCCAGTTCCCAATGAAGATCAATAAAAGTTGAGGAAGAAAAGCCTGGTTGCTTATATCCTTGCAGAAAATTTCCTTTTTAAACCTTAGCATGTTGATATATGAAATTATCTTTTCAGATACTTGACAGTTCTTCTGAAGCTGACAGAGGATTGAATATTTGGGAGAAGTTGGGCCAAAAATTGGAACCATATCACATCTTCTTTGCTCTAGTATTTAACTCAAAAAATGCAAAGAGAATATTTTTTTCATCTTATTTTATGTCTATAGAACATTAAATTCTATTTTTAACATCTTTTATGCAAAGATCACCATGTGCTTTGAAAAAAAATTAATTTAGTCTCAGTCTTTTGGTAGGAGTATTATTATAATCTGTATTTCACTGATGTGTACTTAGCTGGAGCCTGTGTTCTCTGTACTATGCCTATAAATCAGGGACATCTGCCTTCTTGCATATTGCTGAGGTGTTAATAGGTTGGGAGGCACAGATGGAGGTAGTCACCAGATGGAGGTATTGTTAGTTTAACTGAATACATAGGAAGATCATGGAGAAATATTTGTTATTACTTGTGGTGCTGATTTTATTTTATTTTATTTTTTTAAATGTGTAATAAGGAGATTTAAAAAAGTGATATTCTCTGCCTGACTCTTCAGTTGTTGCCAACTTCAGTGATTTTTATCAGAAGTCTCATGATACTGGTATTTTACTCAAAGTCTAGTCCTTGGAATCAATTATCATCTGATAATCTTAGCTTTCATTTAAAAATAAAATTGAGTTTCTGGGCTTCATAAATATAGAAGAAAACTTGAAAACATGGATTGAATGCACATGAAAGGCTCAGAGACAGTAAATAAAATAATCCAAGTGTAGTTTTAAAAAAATTATGTTTTAAAATAGCTGTATCACCAGAAGGAGACTGACTTGCAATTTTTTTTACATTACAGTATGTAGTGACTCCTAAGTTTAGAAAAGGTAAGCACCCATGTAGGTAAAAAATAAAATTATATGACAGTACAGAGAAAAAAGAGAGCTATGAAGAGAATTGAGATGGATACTCTTGTAATGGAAAAGATGTTCAGATTTCTCTATCTTGTACATTGTTTTTTAGCAGGATATTTTCTTATCTCAGGTAGGTTATGTGAACAGTCACATTATACTGTTTTTTTAGGCAAAAAATATGTATAGTATACTTTAATGGCAGATACCATGCAGTTCTAAAGGTCTTTCACAAGTTAAATAAGACCAAGTTAAAATCAAGACAGACTAAAAAAAATTATTGAATGAGCAATTAGAAAAGGGGTAAGGAGTTTAGATGTATTCTCTGCACTATTTGCTCTCCCAAATTGCCCCTGAAAAAAATGCAGTGTTTGTACTGGATTATTTTTAGCAAATATTGCACCATTCTAAGTTCATGATCTGCCCTGCACTCCCATTGTCTGTTTGGGCTGTCTGGAGTTGCATTCAGTGATTACTGCCGAGCTGAAAGAGAACAAAAACCAGAGACTGGCACACAAGTTCAAGCTTCTCTTTGAGCAGCCATTTTACCACCTCATTTCTCTGATGGACCTCAGGATAGCCAATAACTGGAAGAAAATTTGTGTGGTGCTCAAATTTTGGAATGCATTTCTTACTTGCTGAACAGGGCAAGAGGGAGGCCAGGGCAACTCTCATGTGTTCTTCCCAAACCTCATACAGAAAGTGTTCCATTCAAAATGAAAGCTTATTTTTTGTTCCTTTACAAGGTGCCATATAAAGAAGGCAAAACTTGTTTCCTCTGCTATCTGTTATGGCTGTATCATATTGAGGTAGATTTGGGGTCTGAGGGCCTCCACTCCATCACAGATGCTAGAATTAATTAGCAGTGCTGTAGCAAAGCCTGTAAATACAGACAATCTGCATAATCAAATCTTAATTTAAAAGTTGTTCCTGTGTAAGGTAAGGCTGTGAAGGAAACACCAGATCTTGTTCATTTTTCTTCCCCTTTGAAGTCTTAATTTTAGGAATGAGGAACAGGGAGGTTTCTAGTACAGACTGGTTACATTCACAGTGGGAATACCAGCTATTCTCCTCAACATAGACTTTTGACCAAAAGAGTTAATATTCGGAGTATAAAAAGAAAAAACAAGTGGCTTTTCTCTAGTTAACACGGGTCCCTGTTTTATTTTTTTCACCATAAAGAACAATATCAAAGGAAAACTGAAAGCAAAAAGACAAAAAACCCCAAAAACAGGGAGATTCCCAGAAAAATGAATCCCTCTAAAATAGGCAGAAAAGTATAACCGTGTACTTGTTAGGTTGTTCCCTATGGATTTTCTTTTCAGAATTCTTTGTTATTGCAAGTTAAAATCAACTACTTGAACATTTTATCTAAGAATTTGAAATACATATCTAGATATTTTTAAGTAGGTTACCTGTGAACTAAAATCAAAAAAATACATTATCTATAGAACCATGACTTTAAAAATATGGACTAGAGTTCAGATCTTGCAGGTCTGAGCTGCAGTCTTGTTATGAGTGTAGGGAAAAAAGGAACATGGATAAAAGAAATTGAGCAATGATTAAGAGAATGCTTGGGTCCTGAGATCCTAGTATTTTGAAAAGTAAAAAAGGTACTTATTTGATCATAGAGGTTAGGCTAGGCAAATGAAACTATCTGAAAGATTACATTTTAACATTAAAACCCTGTAACCTCTGGAAATAAGAAATAATGAGGCCTTGCAGTTCTGGTATCAAAAGTAGAATCTGCAAACATTTATTTAAAAAGAGAGAGAGTGAGAGGAGTATTATTACATGACATGCAGACAGATTAAAATATTATACAATTTTGAAGCAGTGAAAATATGTATAAATATATAAGCTTACACTTTGAAAGAACATGTATGTATGTAAGAGGGAGAAGAAGGGAGAAAATGCACTCATGGCTTTCCAGTGGGATATCTGAATGCAATTAAAATCTCCAGTTGTGATGCTGTAGCAGGTCTTTGACAGTCAGCCATCTGAATACCATTTTGACAGCTCAGACACCTTTTTATGGTCATGCCGGAGGAAGAACAATTATTTTGTACCCGTGGCTGGGAAAAAACCTCACCAGAATCGCTTCCTCCTCCTGCTGATCTGAATGTTTTGTTTTCTCTGTCATAATAATTTACCCCTTGATATGTGTGCTAGGGAAGCCCTACAGAATTGCCTGATAAATGTTGTATTTTACAGTACAGCAGAATAGGCAAGATAAGCTTAAAAACATTTGAGATTGAGAGGGAAAATAAAACTGTATTGTTTAAACTGCTACTCATGGAAGCCACTTCAGAGTGGCTTGACAGAGTTAAACTGGGTAGGAGATTTTGGACTGAGGTCCTGAATCTGGTCCCATTAAAATCAATGGTAATTTTTGCCACTGAAATAGGCAAAGCAGAAGAGCATCCTAAATGTTGTATTGCTGCACTTTCAGAATGATTTGTGATGTTCTTCCTGGCCTGATTACCTCTGATATTATTTTCAACTATTCCATCAGCTATTATCAACATCTGAAAATAATTGATCTTTTGTTATATACTGGTGTAATAGAAGCTTCAACTCATCAGAGTTTTCACAGAACACATACGCTCTTAAGCGGCAAAAAATGACTAGCAAAAATTCCTTGGTTTTCACCTTTTCTAACCATCAGCAATTTGCACTGATACAGTGTCTTTAATGCAGGAACCATTAAAATACAAACATCAGAGAGGTTTGATTTCATCAGTTCATTCTTACCCTAAATACAGACTTCTTACATATGAAGGAGACTGTGCTGCAGCATCTAGAAAAGAAAAGACCATAAAATTAGAATTTAAAAATGATCAAGAGACTGGATTAAATTTCTTCCATTCCCTTTCCTTGCTGAAGCTTTTGTCACTGAAATACAAATGTCACGAATGTAAGAATAAAACATCTCAGGCATTAGGATTCTGTGATAGCTCATTCACATGACAATGACTGCACTGAGAACAGAATATTTCACAGAATGTAACCATTCTTGTGGCAAAGATTATAATGACAGGGAGAAACGGTGCAAAATTAACCAATTCTTGCATCTTCCAACAGTAATCTAACAAGCCTCCTTGTGTTCTGTATAATGTGTTATATTAGACCCGAAGAGAGGGTGAGAGGGTGAGAGAGAGAGAAATGAAATACTGCACACCTTGAGTCATAATTAAACTTATCTGCTTAGCCCAACAGTAAGAAATCAGCTTTTCCCTGTGCCATTGCCAGCAGGTGCCACTGTAACAAATAGGAAAAAATTATGCTGAAGATTTTGGAAGAGTTAGATGTTGCTGGGGCAGAAGTATAAGAATGCTCAGCCAGTCCTAGGGAGCAGTAGCTGGAGCCCAGGGCGTTTTGAGCAGCCGTGGGGAGGTCACCTCAGCTTTCTCTGCCTCATGTCCCATGTGCAGAGCGTGGGTGATGGTGTAGGGCCGTGGTGTGAAGGGTGTCAGCATGTTGTTCAGTGGTTCTCGTGGGTGACAAGATCCTCCCCAAGACTGTCCCATGAGCTTCTGTAATTTCTGCAGTACGAACTGATATATTCGACTCTTGTTAATTTCAGACCTTCATCTAATTAAGTCACAAATGTGGTACCCCAGGTACCAGTGGTGAGTTTTCTTTTAAAATACAGCCCATTCTGTATATTTGACCTGACAGAAACAAGGTCACAAAATGATTATTGCTTCTCTCTTGGCTTAGTTGCATTTTAGCTGCTGGGAATGTGTGTAACCCCCTCCTTGCCAGCTCCCTCTGGAGTGGTGCTGGAGGTTGTGGGTCAGCCCTAGGGTGTGCTTACAGCTGGCTGTGCTCTCCTGCCCCCACCACAGCTCTTGCAGAGGGCCCAGGGGATGCTGTTTTTAGTGTATGTGTGTTTCTTTGCAGGCATTTCCTGGTTTGGCGAAACATCAGTTGGGGCCTTTTCTGTACAGGAGTTTGGCTTCATTTAGGTATTTTTTTGCAAACCATTGATATTAAATCTTGTCTCGTGAGACTATTTCATCCTGGCTGTATCTGAAAATGCTTCACCACAAAAATGTAAGGCTTTAGTAGTCTGACAACCTCAAGCAGGTTTACTGGTGTAACTCTACGCCCACCTCCGGTCTCAGGGCCCCAGAGTGCCATTTTTTTTTTGAATTCAAAAGGGAATCTGCCCTTCTGTAGTAGAATTTGGGGAAAGAAAAGCTCTGGGTTTACATTCTCTTCTACACTCCTGGAGCTATGAGAATAGCAGGGGAGTGAAACCTTTGCAAGTTTTGAGATAGTGCTGCATCAGTTTGTACAAGAAATTCTACAGCGATAGACTCTATAGGAAAATGGATCATTCCCAGACTACATTCCTGTAAACAAACTGGATGTGACCGCTGACATTCGTTTCCAACATGCGTGTCACTTCTGCAAACAAATGTACATCTGTGCAACAACTGCGGGCTACTGTACAAGCCACAGATCTTGGTTTTCTGGCATCAAAATCTGATAAAGATTTATTCCTTTTTGCCTTCAGAACTTACTTTAAAAAGATGAGTTTCACTACACAGAAGTTGCTGCACAATTTCCAATTTCCCATCGCATTAACTTTTAATAGACTTATTTCTCCTTGTGAATAATAGGAAAAAGTATTCCTGATGTATAGCCCCTAACCTGAATCATTTTTGGCTCTCTCTGCAAGTGCTGATGAAGACTATCCTTCCCTGAGTCTTTATCTGAAATATTGCTAATGTGAGCCTTATCAGAGATACACAGTGTGCCTTCTCCCCTAATTTTCCTACTCCTGCTCTGACATCCAAGTGGTTTGTGCTGTTAATTACTATCTAGAAATACTCTGGTGACAGAATTTCTATGTTCTGTTAATTCCAGATTTCTAACATTGTTCTGTTAGTGAGCATGCATTCCTAATTTACAGAGATGCTCATGAGTCAGATAGGGGATATGTTTACCTTAGCTGAAGCTTGTCCTAAGAATGTACAAATCTTTCATCATCCCTCGAAGTGCTGGGAAAGGTGATGACTGTTTTTCTTTGTTCTAGTCTTGAAGTTGGTAATTTCTATTAAGTCTTATTGCTCTTTTCTGAGGTATTGTCCCATTTTTCACTCATGAAAAACTGTCAAAATATTTACTCCCAAACGTAAACTAAAGTAAAAAGATCATATTGTTTGATAGGAATATCTGCTGTATTGTTTAATCCTCTCTTAAAGCTCTTCTTTCAGCTGCTGTGCCTAGAAGTCACAACTGCTTGGCAATGGTACGCTTAGAAAAGAGTCAGCTTTTCTGCTCAACCCATTTTACTCTTATTTCTCTCCCTTTTCCAGCCAACATGAGCTTCATTGTGTGCTTTGTTCACCTGCAGCATCCTATCTGACAGCTCAGCTGTGAATCCTTGGGGACGGGGAGTTTTTTCTACTTGTCTGTGTTGTACCCATCACAAACCAGCACAATTCCTTGACTGCTACACCATAAATAATGATAACATGGCAAAAACATTGTGCAGAAAACGAACAGAACTAGAAAGTAATATTTTGGTAAACCCTACTTCTTTTGGCTCTGCTCTTCAAGAATCTGTAACAACAGGGTTCCCGAGTGAGTAATTGAAAGCTCACATCTACTTTTGGACACTATTTTGTTTCCATTTGAATTTAGGCTTAGCTTAGCTCTAGCAGGGTTTGGTCAGAAAGTTACTGACCTTAGAACATTTATTTTAGAGTAGGATCTGCATTTACAGGAGGATCTGTGGAAAAGATATTGTTCACTTTTTCCAGAAATACTGCTCATTATATGAAGCTTTTATAAGAAAACAGGATCAACCATCCAACCAAACTCCCCAAAAATTCAGTGCATTTTTGTACATTTGACATTCTGCAATGGAAGGGATGATTCTGAAACAGGGGGTTCCTTTCCCTTTCTTCTGTGTGCCCTCAGAAGACAGAAGTTAGTGTTCACTGGGAGTAGGAATCAAAGCAGACACATGGTATATATTCCTTAGTAAGAAGAGGAGAACAAAAATTATTACAAAATCAGACCAGATTGCTTGAAATCCATTTTATTCATTGTGGTAGAAGAGTTGGATATGAGCAGTGGAAAATATACAGCTATGTCATTTACCTTTAATTCTTTTGCAAGTTTACTCATTTATATGTTTCAGAGTTCCAGGAGCTTGTGTGTGCAATGTCTTCAATTAGTTTTTGATCTGTCATTATAAAGTTCTAGAAAATTATTCATTTTGAGAGATTTCGCTGTTTACTTTGACATTTTAGATTTTCTCAGTTCAAGGTTCTTCACAGCTTTAAATTTATTCATGTATCCTTTGATTCAGATACATATATAGATGCATGTATTTATACTCATATGTGTGCATATATTTGCATGAATATGAATTTACATATATGTTTGTATATATAATTGTACATCTGACTGCCAGTAGTATTCTTTTACCTGCTTTCTGTTGAGAATTGAATTATATTTATTCTGGAGGCTCACCCATTTATTTTTCTAGTTACTAATCCTTGGCCTTCCTCCCTGGAGAGACACTATGCTCTATTTTGTCATCCAGTTTAGCCTTTCATAGTTAAGCTCTTTTGATTTGTGATAGATTGCCATAATTAAAAATTTCAGTTACTTCCACAATGCAGAGAAAATGTCATTAATTTATACTGGTTTGTTTTTTTTTTTTTGAGAAATGGTATTCAGTTTCATAAGCATTTTTTGTAGAATTATATTAAGAATGGATTTCAGACAAGAATTTTGGATTTTCGTATCATAAGCAAATGGATTGGTGGTCCCTATGTTCAGACAATGTCTGTTGTATTGTGGGTAATAAGCAGTGAGTAAATACTATGCTTGAATTGTTCTTCAGAAATTTAGAAATTGATTTGAGTGTCTTGAATTATACTGTTATTATTTTATGTTGCTTGTGAACTAACCAGTTGTTGCAGATCTTTCCTTTCTCCAAATTCTTCTGATGAACATATACTCCAGCAAAGGTCTTTCTGACATTACTTCAGATGGGTTTCATTCCATGTTTAATTTCAGCATTCGTAAATCAATTATGCCTTGCTGTGTAATCAGGTACCTTAGGGGCTAGACCCAACAATTCTTTGGATTTATATATTTTGCTGAGCTTATATCACACACAGATTTAGAGTTGGATTCCACCTCCCTTTACAAATGGGTATTTGAAGACACTCTGGTGAGATTAGCAGAGTTACATTCATGTAAATGAGGGGAGAATCAAGCCCATGATCTGTCGAACTACATATATTTAGATAACATGCAGACCTTTTTCTGCAGTCTAAAAAAAATATTTTATGATATCTTTCCAATGTGTCTGTTTGGCTGATTTACAGTATTGGAAAGCCAGGGAATTTCTAAAACTGAATCCATATAAGACTAAATTCCTTTGATTGGACCTTATCCCCAGTCCGTCAACACTCTTCTATCACTTTTAAAGTTGGCAGTTCTCGGATAGCATCAGTCCCAGGGGTGAAAACCTTGGGTTTGTGCTTGTCTCGATTCTGTCTCTTCTGGACTATGTAAATATAAATATTAAACTATCATGTTTTACTCAGAGATATACCAAAGCTGAAATCAGTACAATTTTTTGAGGGTAGTCAAATATTAGAGCAGATCTAAAGAGTGTATGAGAGGATGTCTGGACACTTGTTAATATATGCCTGGACCTCTACTAATTGTTTTCTTATGAGATGAATTCTTTAGCAGCTTCAGAACGCACTGAGTTGTTTCATGCATCTTCTCAACATAGAAATACTTGGTCTGTTCATTTCCCTGAACTCATATTATCTACCCATAAAATGTCATATTGATTTTTAAATACCACTTGAAAACTTCATGCCGTCCACATCCTGATCTCAAGTGGCTTTGAGAACTACTGATAGCTTTTGTTCTGCTTCATTTGTTTACATATCAGTACTAATCATTTTTTCAACATTATTTGGATTAATTTTAGATCTCAGTGGACCTGGATTTCAATGAATTTGCTTCTGTAGCTTGGTTTATTTTTATGATAATTCAAGCAGTTGTATTTTACTGACATGTTAGCGAAATAATGCTTTCGTGTCAGAAGAATGTTTTCATGGAAATAACATCTTAATTTCATGTGGGCTTTCAGGCTAGCATGCTTCTAGAAGGATAATATAAAACAGTTAACCAATTAGCTAATCAGTCACACTTAAGCAAGAAAAGCCAAACTTAAATACCACAGATTCTTAAAAAAGATATTTGTCTGATACATTTGATAAATCCTTTAGTTCAAGGGAACTGTGCTTGCCCCATTGATAGTCTGCAAACTTAAATAAAAAGATTAAATTTAGTGGCCACTTTTTAAATGATTTTGTCCATTCAGATCTAGTAGAGACTGTTTTATATCTGATGTTTAGATTTTTTGAAAAATTTTAATGGCATTAATGTAAAGTTTGTTGAAAAGGAAGTGAATTCTTCACTCTTCTAAGGTCTCCCATTAATATTTTCTTTTCCTGTTAAATTCTTCATTACTTTGGCCTTACACAATTTATGTCTTTCCTTTTGAGTCGACCATTGGGAAACCATGATTCTTGGCATACTCCTCTTTCACTGTCACTCCTTTGCAGTAAATAAAAACACTGGAGAGGCTTGGTGACAGCAATACCAAGTAGAAAATATAACCTCAGCATCACTTGAAATGAAAGCAGACACAGCAAGGAAATGTTCTAGTATTGAAACGTTAAAATTAAATCCCACTTCAAGCAAAACTCTTTAATTGGGAAGCATCCCAAGCACAAAGGCTTCACTTCCCAACAAAGAAACTATTATGCTAATTGGTGTGGCCCCCATACAAACCTTGGGTGGATCTGAAGTTAGTTCTGTTATTCTCGCCTGACTTTCCAACCACATTCATTTTACTAAATTGCTTTTCTATGAGAGAGTGGGTTGATATGCTGCAAGTGTTACTAATTCTATTGAATCACTTTTTTTTTCCTTTTAAACAGAAGATCAAAAACTCAAACCACTTTCTATTTTTAAATGCTATATTTCCATAAACAAAAGTAGTCATTTGAATAACCACCTTACTAAGATTTGGTGTTTCTGAGAAGGAGTCCTGTTTCTTGTTTATTACTAACCACAGCACTAAATTATTCAAATCTTAAAAGTATGTTTCAAAAAAACCGTATATAATTTAGCTGGTTGAAATTTTTATTTTTAATCTGTGGGTGTGATTTTAGTGCTGACAGAGGTAAAGATTAAAAATCCATTACAGTTTCCACAAGGCAGTCAGAAAGGTTTTCTTAGGGCCCAAAGCAGAGCTGGACCCATAATCAGCCTCTAAGATGTGTTCATTCCAAAATATTCTGGAGCAGGTTTGAAAACCCATGGGGCAGGAAGGATCTTTTACTTTCTGAGCAGAACTTTTGCTTTCACAGGACTTTGCAAAGCCACAATCCTGATGATGCTGCTTAGAATTTTTCAATGGGCTGCCTCTTTCTAGTGGGAGTGGGGAACACAGTATTATGTAGAAAGATGTAACAAGTGGCATTTTAGGTAAAAAATGTCATACCTGGACTTTAGAGAGAGCAGAGTACGCTTTTAGTGAGGCAATTCAGACACCCAGCCCTCCCAGATCCAGACTGCAGAGGCCGTGGACTCAACCTCTATGTTTTGGAAAGAGGAGTGATGCTGCTGCTGTCACTAAGTATGATGAAGGAAATGTTTTTCCTTGGTTTAATGCCTTAAACCCAAGTGATTTAACAGCTCTGCTATGTATTGACTCAAAATCTTGGCCACTGTTGTTCTAAATACAGAGTATATTGTTCATACATTCCTGAATTCACACAACTTTACCCTTTTTGTGGAAAATAGACTATGAAAAAATACCTCATTAACATTTTCCTTACTTGCGTGTTTATTTACTTTCTGTCTCCATATGGTAACTCTATTTTTATTCCACTGTTTTGGTTTTTTTTTTCTTTTGCCTTTTCCAGTATTTTTTCCATTTATTGCTTTTCATCTGTTCCACATTAGATTAAGTTTTTACTCCTCTCTTGTTTTGGAAAGGCTTTTCAGATAAATTTTTGCACTTATCTTATCACCTTCTTGCTTCTGTATCTCCTTCTAATGCATTTTTTCCCACACTGACTTTGCTTTTGCTTCCATTTCTCTCCATTTTCTCGCTCATTTCCCATTTCTGAATTTCCTTTCTGTTCTCCAGAATTACACTAAAACACAGTGAAAATAAATGTCTTTTTGGGGAATTTTATCTTTGAAAGTGTTTTATAGCCATGAGATGCTGCTCCCCACCACCCTTGCAGAGATTTATATACAGACTGTGTGCTCAGATCCCTAACTGCACATTCAGCTGCTTAGCATTTATGTCTGAGCTTTAATAGTTTGAGCTTCATTCTTGAGTTAAGTACAAGAAATGACCAAATGTTCTCCTGTACTCAAATCTGGAAACTTGTCATAGAGGAGAAAGTCACTGGTAATGAACCTTCATTTGAAAAACAGAAAATTATAGAGCTCCTTTGCCTGTGTTACAGCAGTCAGGGCCCTGCTGTTCTGGGAGTTTTCTATTTTATTTTGAATGCTCACCCAGCCTGGGAATGGAGAAGGAACTCCTGCAGGACTACACCACATGCCCTCAAGCCTTGTCAAGCTCCTGTGAGCTGGTGTCAGTCCCCAGGAACCCTGGTCACCTCTGAGGTGGTGGGTGATGGGTTTTCACCCAACTGCAGCTAATCATACAGACCCCTTTTACGGAACAGGGAGTTTGTTCCTGATACCGGGAGAAGTCTAACCCAGAAAAGTCAGAATGGTAGCTTTTTTTGACTTAGTGAGAGGTCAAATCCCTTTTCATTAGAAAGGCTCTCATCACACTAATAAGGTTGGTCCCTAGCAATCTCTTGCTTCAGAAAATAAATCCTATGTTGTAGTAAGTATTTTTCATCATAATCTCTGCATTTTGTTTGTTTTCTTCCAGGCACCCTTCCTTGGTGCTACTTTTTTTATTGTATCTTCTGTGTCTATTCCCTAATCAATAATAAAAGTGAAAGCTGCTTTTATTTTTTTTTTAATTTTTTGGTTTTGTTTTTTTTTTTTCTTTTTAAAAATCTTTTTGGTTCTACTTCTCCAAGGGTACTACTGCTTACCGATTTCATCATGGAGAAAAAGCTCCAAACTTTCTGACAGCTGGAATGTGTGGTTTTCCTTCATTATCTTCAACCTATGTCTGTGTCCAGGAAAAGAGAATTTCAGTACCTCCTGGAAAGCATAGATCTTTCACCAGTTTCACACTAGCAAATGTCTTCATATGTTTCTTTAGTAAGTGGGAGATTTCATAAGAAGCTTTGTGAACAGGCAGTGGCTCCTTCATTTGTGGCTAAGACATTTGTTGCTTTTGCAATTTGCAGTGATTGCTTAAGAAAGGAATGGTTTGGTTTTGGAAAGCTGCTTTGAGTTCAGTGGGTTCTGTGCACAGTTAACGACAATACTTTAATTTTGTGGTGGGGGTGGTGATGCAGCTTGGAGTCTTTCCTGCATTCTTACAAATTACATGTCACAGGAAACCTGTTTTTGGTTTACTTCAAATTTAAAGTAATCCCCTCCCCCTGCTTTTATTAGACCAAGGGTCAATTCCAGGAGCTCTGGTGGCAAAAAGCAGCTGAGCAACAAACACGTCTGATCCCTGAAGATTATCTGATAAATCTCCAGTGACTGAGGGCAGATGTTCTGGCTTGTGTGCCATCTCCTTCCAGTGCATGGGAACTGGGAGTGCAACCAGAATGTGACTGTGTTCAGAAGATTTACATTTACCAGAAAAATCTCTTCCTCTTACTCATCATTTTTGGATCTCAGCCTGGGGTTAGGTTGGCACAATGGTAGGAGGGTGACAAGTTGGCTAAAAATCTTCTTTGTTCTCTGCTTCTCAGTCAGATGTGAAGATTAAGAAAGAATGAGCTTCTCACATTTTTTGTTTGTTTTCTTGCTTTGCTTCAAAAAATCGAAAGAGTAATAAATGGAGTAGCAGATAAAGTATTTGTAGATTTTGTATATCACTACCTCCATCCAGCAAAGTTTTAGTTCTGGGATTCCTGCACCAGGCACTGCTGTTCTGGCTTGGTTGGAGCTCACACAATGCTGCACATGGACATATAGTGGAGGCTGAGAGCTTGGAATACACACATGGCAATGTGCTCCATATGGTAGTATGTGTGCTGGTGAGAGAGAGAGAGAGAGAGAAAAATAACAGTATCCATAGTTATGTCCTAAATGAAAAACATTCGGTAATTCAAACTGAACCAGGGTCGCTGTTTGTAATAATGTAGTGTTAAAAATTAACAGCTAAGTTAGGGATTTATTTTGTTTGTCTGTGTAATCACTGAAAGTACATAGAGGAGACAGGGCTGCTGTTTGAAAATAAGATATCTAAAATGTTAGTTAACTAAACTAAAAAAAAGTGAAGATTGTCATACAAGATGTTCCAAGTCAATAAAGCTGTACTATACAATTATGAAAATTAAAATTATGTAAAAATATTTTAATTTTTTTTAAATTTACTAGCTTCTGTTATATTTGCTATGAAATTATTTTAAAAAGGTATAACATCCTTATATGGGATATGTTAAGTGTTTCCATAATTACATGCTCTGTTGTAATTTAGCTCATTGGTGTCAGATCAAAATCCTGTTGTCTAATCAAGAGAAACATTTTTTAAAGATGAAAGGTAAGAAAAAGCTTCCAAATGTTCTCCACTATCTCATAAAGTGAAAATGACTCAAGTATTTTGCTGACTTCCCAGAAATCAAGATCTCTTAACATTATTTTCACATTCCTATGTTTCTTTGTACTTTGAAATAAATGACTCTGTATGAAAAGCCTCCTCCCAGGTGTACTGTCCTTTGTCTCTCAGCAGGGGCAGTCATGCAGAGTAGGACAGTTTCAGGGCCCATTATGCAATGTAAAAACGCTCAAGGCTCAGCAAGCTTCTCCATATTGTCAGGTTCTCCCCAAACCCAAGGTATCACTTGACAACAGACAGGATCTGGTCTATAATAGAACCTAACAGCTGAAAAAACTCTTGGGAAGTCATCCAATCTATTCCCCTACACATGACAGGATTATCTACAACCATGTCACTTCTGACAGATGTTTTTTTTCCAGCCTACTCTTAAAAGCCTTTAATGATGAAGACGTCACATTCTGCCTTCTTTTCTGAGCAAAATAACTCCAACTTATGTATTCTTTCATTTTCCAGCACATTTTATAGACTTCTGACCTTTATTTCAGATTTATTCCAACCTTTTTAGTAATGTAGTGCCCCAGAACTGGCGTAGTATTCCAGATGATTCTATTCTAGAAGAGGCAAACAAGGGAGATTCAATTTCCTGTCAAAAACTGACTGTATGTTGAAGCTACCTAAAATCAGTTTAAATCAATGCTGTGAATCTTGATGGCGTGTCTCAGAAGAAAACACATTACCAGTGAAAGCAACACTGTTTCTTCATTAAAATTAAGAGAAATCATGCAATATCACTTTTGCTTACTTTCAACAGTTGAAAGATGCTGACCCTATTACTGAAACCTTAATGTACCCAGTCTCTTACGCAGTTTGCAAAACTTATATGGTTCTACAGTACTTAGCACCATTAAAATCTTGGAAATTTCTAGTTTCCTTAAAGAATAGTAATGGGGAATTCATGGTGTTCTCTATATTGAGCATACATAGCCATTACAGTCATACAATTTCAAATTCTGAGTCCGTCTAGTGGGCTATAAATAAACATATACAGCAATTATTAAGCATGGTGGAGAGGACCAACCTGAAAGCAAAGGGCAGAGCTGCAGCTATGATGAGATCACTCTTGGCAGAGGGTGGAGGTGTGTTTCCCTTTTGGGGAGCAAACTAGAGATAAAGTATCCCCAAAGTGCTGCAGCTGTCAGAGGTTACAGCTACACCAGCACAGGGAACTGGAGCCCCAGCCTGTCCTTACTGCTGAGAGCCATGGCTGTCTTGCCTTCCACCCCTCTGAGAATACAGGGTGATCATCTCTTTTTTTTTTTTTTCCCCTGAATAGTTTTTACTAGCAAAGTATTGGTCAGCGAAGTCCTACACCTAAGCAGGAGGGACGGCTGTAAAACAGTGTTATCATTCTGGTACAGGTGGACAGGCTGAGGCATCCTGAGCAATGCTTCTTCCATCAACATGTCCTACTTTCCACCCCTGTCCCATGGATGAACTGGCAGGCAGACATAAGGCTATCTGCATGCAGTTTAGTCCACCTTGGTTTTCTCTTTCCCTTGGGAAATCTCAGCTGTAGGCTTCAGTGAGCTTTTTTCCCTTTTCTATCACTACAGAAGTAGAAAGGTAGTGCAGAGCCAAGGTCCTTTTCATATTTTTCAGCTTAACTAATGATATAAAATTAAATTGCGGTCTTTTTAGGCCCAATTTCTAGTAAAATAGTCTCTCTGAATTTCCTGGGGCAGACTTGGTTACATCATGCCCAATGACATGCTGTTGGCATATGGCAGTAGACTGTAAAATGGGGAGAAGCGAATCAAAGGCATGTTAATAATAATACATCCATGTTGCTTGCTGCTCAAGGAATGCAGTAGAAAGGGAGTCATATGTAGTTTATAGAAGAAATGAATACATTCCAGATGTTAATCATGCAGCCAAGCCTTGGATATACAAAAAGGGTTTTCCCAGTGCCTATATTTGACATAAGGAGATGGCTTTCTAAACCCCTTCCCACTATATATCAACATAAATCGGGGATATTTTTCATCTTCAATCACAAATGTAGTAAATAATACCCATCTACCTTAGTATTTGTTTCTTCATAAACATTTATTTATTAACGAGCTACTAAGATGAAATGTAAGTAGAAACCTAATGCATGTGAATGTTCTGAGCAGAGTTTCTGCTCATTCCACAGTTTCTGCTGCTCTTGTCAGGCAATGCCGGCATGCGAGAATATCATACGGTATACTTGAAGGTGGATCCTAATCCAATGGACATGACAATTCAGGGATTCTGCAGGATCTGGTATTTGCTCTGGGAAAAAAAGGGAAACACCAGTATTTAGGCTGTTGCTACAGCTTCTTCAATATGGGAAAGTTGCAGTATGTATACTCTGTTAATGTTAATTTGATTCAAAAGTAAGAAAATATTCCAGTTCGTTCATCGCTGTGCAAATGTTGTTATGGTGGAGCTCTTTTTAAACTTTTGTAGTGTTTTATCTGCTATTTTTGAGTCTGAAAAGGAGGCAGATGAAGCCAAATAAAGTGTCATATTACCTTTCTTTGTTGACAGAAATTAATGCCTTTCAATATTAAATATTTATGTAGATAATGTGATCTCTGCATTCAATCTAAAATATCTGTGGCAACTCAAAATTAACATTTCCCCTATATTTTCCATAAAAGGTTAATAAACAATCTGTAGACTTGAAATTATATATATAAAATAAGCAGTGGTATAACTCTGAATGACCAATAGATTCAAGAACATTGTTAGCTGCTGCCAGCCAAATTGTGAATAGGAGATGAAATTCTTCAAGTTATTCACTGCAAATTATTTGCTCAGCTTTTATTATTGTAGTGGTGTTAAAACATGCAATATGCATATTACACAAAAATGTAGTAGTCATCTTAAAGAAATGAAGACACCAACTTGAAATGCAATTTGGTTAAATTGGAAGGCTGGACAACTCCTGTTCTCTTGTGTTTGAAAGTCTGTGGAAAGAGTAACTTGAAAGTCATCGGAGGAAGAAACCTCTGGTATTTTCTTTGCTGTAAGAAACCTCTAGGAGTTTTGGGATGGATCACCTGTTGGATAGGTTCCAAACCAGGCCCAAACTGTGATCTCCAGTCCAGGAGAGCCTGTCTGAACCCTGGGCTCCAGAAAGTGAGGCTTTTCCTAGCAAAGGTGACTTTGTTAGCCTCTGCTAGATGACAAAGCAGCCTCTGTCATATCTGCCTCAGCCGGGCCTTTCCAAGCACTGCTGTGCCATATAGCATCTCTCCTTTCTTCTGACACAGAAGTTTGTGGCTTCTTGTTAAATAATAAGCTCAGAGACAAATAAAAATAAAATCAAAAAGTCAAAACCCACCAAAAAAATGTTCAGAATACACCTGAATATCTGTAGGTGCTGAATTACAGCTCAAATCCATGCATGTGAAGAATAAGATCTCTCTCCTTTTAACTAACTTCTAGGACAAGTGATGCCTAAAGTCCTTGTGTGGTCAACATCGTAATTTTCATGAATAAATCACTTTGTGCTAAATTTCTTAGAGGGCATGATATATCCTGCATGATGATATATGTCCTGGCATTCTCCCATCACCTTTGCCCACATTTTTGGTGAGTGACCGGGCTCCAGTGGAGGCAGCCAAGAAGAGTGTGGCAGGTCTTGGCATTATTTCTACAGCCACGTGCCACTTTTTACCTGTGTGCTACCTTTCTGCACTCAAAGTGTTAAATCTGAGCTGCAGCTTGCCCATGGGCAAGAGTTGCAGACAGGGATCTCAGATAAACCCACTTACCCTATTCAGGATGAATGTGTGAGTTCTTTGAAGTCAGTACTTTCAATCAGGGTCTGGTGGGATATGCTGGGAATAAGGAGGACCCTTGGAAGAGATGCAAAGTACTCCTATGCAGAGTGAGGGAAGAATTAGTGAGGGATGGAAGCAGTTTCAGGGGAACTTCTCAACTACTTAAAAGCTGGTCTGTTGCTTGAAGAAAAGCTGGTCTCTAGGAATTGCAGACATGGGGCATCTGCTTGTGAAATGGCCATAAGAGATTAAGGAATTGCTACCTCACAGGTGTCTTTTTTTCTATTTTCTGCTCAGCAGGCTGGTATTTTTTTTGGTGCAAAACAAAATGAGACTGCTTAAACCCCTTTGGATATAGGCCCCATCTGTTTTGGTTTTTTTTAAACATTTCTCCAATTGCTTCGGTCTCCCTTCAGACCCATACACCACATGCCTTCCTGATAGCAATGCTCTCCAGATGGCCTAATTTTGCCCTGGATAGGAGACCCATAGCAAAATACCTGCCAGAATACCTGCCTAGCACCCAGTGAGGGCTCAGGCCCATCTCATCACCCAGGGGTCTGATGAGATGTGGCAGAGGTTGCTGGCTGACAAGGGACAGCTGTCTGGGAGACTGGGCACACTGCTGGCTCTCGGGGAGCCTTGGCATGTGCTTGCTGACCTGCTCTTTCCTGTGGCTCAGACAAGTAGCCCAGAAGAGGATGCTTTTGGTTTAGCTGGGAGTGACACACATTATTCATCAGTATCTGACTACTTAGCACCTCCAGACTCCTCCTGGCTGTTAATATTTAAGAATAAATGCTAATAATCATCGTTCAAAATACAGGCTGACAGCCTGCAGCACTTTTGTTAAAGAATGCTGGCCAGAAACTGAAGAGAACTGAAGAGTTAATGGGTGTTTGTAAAACAGGCAGGAAAAACCCTTCTGACCCGTGAGCCTTCACCAACAACAGCTTCCGTGTCGGAGGAGAAGAGGAGCTGAAAGGGCAAGAGACAAAGGATTTGACAGGAGACCAGCAGGGCAGGACTTAGGGAATGGCTAAGCAAATACTTACGCAGGCGATCTCCGAGGTAAGCAGGACAAAACTGGTGCATCGCTTTGAATGTCAGCAGTGTGGTTTTGCAGGTTATACTAGGATTTAATGTGCATCCATGGAAGAACACAAAGTGCAAGACCGATCTGCTAAGGAAACCCAGTACTGATTCTTAGGATGCAGTACCTTCTGTGAGGATTCCAGACTGTCAAAGAATCATGGAATCAAGGAATCACTCCAGAGGAGTCTCAGCAAAGATGCACTCCTGTGGGTGTGTGGGCTTTAGCTGAATGCAGAAACATCTTATGGCACCAGGCTTAAGTGTCTGCTGACATTTAAAACCAGAGGAATTTATCTCCTGCTTTATAATATACTGAACACTTAATTATTTTTAGTACAATTCTACAATGTGTATCTCTGTTCTCTCCAATTTTAATCCCTGAGCACAGAAGAAGTGTTTATGTTCCCTTAAAGTATGCTGGAAATTTGCAACTTGCAAACATTTCAACCACAGTAGTAATGATATTATTTCAGGAGATTTTGCCTTGGGTACTGAAATATTTTTAGACACTGTTGATCTAGTTTTTGTGGAGTTCCCCCTCCCCCTAGATCATATGTAAAAAAAAAAAAAAAGTTAAAACTTACAGCAGTAAAACTTTTTTGTTAAATCTGAGTAACTTCACTAATCATAAAAAAAATTAATATCTCTGACTGTATCCTGATGGGTTTCTTGCCTGTGTAAATTCATTCTCAGATGAGATGGCTTTTTTGTCTATATATAAACAAATATATCTGCTCAAGGCCCCATCTTTCCTTTCACTGACAGAACTGATAGTATTGTATTTGTCCTTCAAAGTCATGCAAATGGAATCCTCAGTATTAAATGCCGGCTAACCTGATTATTTTCTGTAAAACATAAATGAAATTATTACTATACCTCTCCATTTTCATACCCTTTATAAACTCCTGGCAGAAAAAGGAGAGATAGATAATAAGATACTCAAATCACTTTCTTTCTCTGTAATTAGCACATGAAAAAAGAATTTATTGAAAACAATAATTCCTCAGTCATTTGTCTTTATTTTAATTTTGCTTTGAAGCCAACATATTTTCTCTGAGATTTCATTAGCAGCCATTTTGTAAATGAGATTCTCACTAGTAAGAACCAAGTTTGAGTGCTCTACCACATTAAAATTTAACATTTTTCTATGGCTTAATATAAATTCTTCTTAATGCAGACAGTCTTTTCCGCAATGTTCATAGTTTAAAAGGCTGGATCTAATTAAGAACATAAGTGCCTAAAAGTAAAGTGCTTCAGTACCTAACTCTGAGGCATCTAGCTTCTCAAATATACTCCAAAATCTGAAGCTACCAAGCAAGGGTCTATGCTTAAGGGAAAATTTAAGCATCCTACAAAGGGATCCAGAACAGCCAACAAGGTGTAAGAGTAATTTTTAGTAAAGTTTTTAAACCTCCTACAAGGCCTTCTTCTGCCAAAGGGAACTACCTTAAATGAGTTTTAAAAAAATTAAAGATAGCTCAATTTCTTTAAAATACTTGAGTGTTACTCTTTTCTCTTTAAAAGGATCAGTCAGTAGAGGAAAAAAGCCAACAAACCAGACAACCGAAAAAAACCCATTAGAAACTGTCTTTGGAGTAAGGGCTGAAAATCAGGATGGTGTGCTGATGCATCATGAGTTTTCTGCATGTCTTCTAGGAGCCTAAGCTTTTCTGTCCATCTGTGAAACCATACTTCTTGTGGGAAGTCAGGCCAGTTCCCTGGAAGGTAAGTAAGAAACAAGTTTTAATACTCTGAGATCTGGTTTAGCTACTTATGCCTCTATAGAAAATGGGCTGGACCTGGCCTATAAGCGTGTTTGACAAAGGCAGTTCTGCTGGGAGTTACATGGTTGGATATGAGCTTACCTTGTCTGCCCGTGCTAGGAAAGTGAAATTTCTTAGTAGTTACAAAAGCTATAGCTATCTAAATTCTATAATTTGCTTTAGGCCTGAATTCTTATTCTTTACCCAAACCCTATTTGTTGCATTTAATTAAAAGTAGGGTCCAAAATGCTCTCTGGACTGTTCTGCTTTCACACCACAGCTCTGGCAAGAGAAGAGACACTGAGAACTTCTGCTGTTCTTGCAAAGTAGGGAGACAAGTGGAAATAGGTGCCCTGATTTCCAAGCAAAGCAGTCACTTGTTGTTTGAAGATGTGCAGTTGCACAGCTTCTTGAGAGTCTTGGAAACAAATGTGTCCACATGGAGCTGTTTTAGCTATCAGGGACCATCCTTGACCAGGTGACTCCAAGTGTTGATGCTGTATTGGCCCCAGATTTGCTCAGGAGAATTAGCATCCCTTCTTACCCCAGGACATGCTGCAAGACAAATATATATTACACATATATACATATATACACATATATATTAATTGCTTCAGAATCCTTTCCAAGGGAGCTCACAGAGCAGAAAAGTCCTACTAACCCCTCAGTGTGAGGTGGAGTAAGTTTCTGGAGATTAAAAAACAGCAACAGCCATACCAAGCAAACTCAAGACTTGCCCTGACTCTTTAGCTTCTTTCTGATTCCTCTCTTCCTTGTACCGCCTCTGTTGCTTTTTTTTCAAAAAAAAATGATACACAAGGCAATGCATATCCATGTGCACTGTGAGGACTCATGTCTTTCCAAGGTTTGACTGTGTCTGTAAATTGTAACCATACATATTTCTGCATGTTGGTTTGCTAAGTTTAAAAGTGTACTCATATGAGCAATAAGCACTCAAATCATATTGTTACGTGCTCGTGGCTGATTAGCTGTCTTGGAGTGTAAATGTGACCATCAATAAAAAGCATAATGAAAGCTTGTTATTTTTAAACATACTTAAGTAAAAGGAAAAACAGTTCAGCATGGCTGTAGAAGTAGTAATTGGTTCATTACCTGTAATCACGTTAGTCTGCTCACATTATCAGAAGCTAATTGGAGAAAGGAGAGAAAAAGGGAGTATATCACTGCATACACAGGTGTTATGTCCATATCTACATGAATTTCTCTGTATTATATATGTTTCATTAATAATTTTTTAGATAAAAAGGTATAGGAGGAGTAGAGCAATGCAGGAACAGAGGTACTGAGAAAATTTAAAGATACATTGAAAGAGAAAGAGAATGATTGTTTATCAGGTAAATTTAAATAGAAATAACTTATATTGTTATCCAAAGCACCAGAAGTGACACCATATTTTTGTAGAAAATCTAGTATAAATCATTTTTGAGAGAGGCAAGATACATTATCAGCACATGTCTTTTCCTGGCAAAAAAATGATGCAGAGATGTAATGGGAAGACCTTTACAGTATATCGAGTGGTCTCTTACTACATTTTTCAGAGTCTTGCTCTCAAAGTTTCCCTTTCTATTTCTACAGTAAACTGATGATAAAGATTATTTGCCTGACAATATCCTGTTGGTTCTGACAACAAACTTGGTCTGTGGTGAAGGTTACAAAATTTTATATAAATATTTCATAAAGTGTCTCATGGTAACAAGTCCTCTCATTTGTCCATTGTATTTACTACTTGTTTTTGGTTTATAGGAAAATATTGTACTACAGAGCCTTCTAAGCATCAATAAGTAGACACCATATAGATTCAACAATCTAGTAGTAGTATCAGGACCAAAACTCTTTGGGTTATCAGGTTATGCTGAGCTGTCGTGCAGCCTCGAGGATGGTGTGATGTCAGAGATTTTGGTGTCATCTTCTTTGTTTATTGCTATAAACATACTGTTTCAGGGAAGGCTGAGATATTTGCATTTCTCTAGGCAATATATGTCTCAGTAAGGTAATGCCAGAGTTTGGAAAGGGCAGGAATAGGAACTGATTTCTGCTTCTTTGTTTATTATTTCACGTTTATGTATTGTTTCGAATGCTGTTGTTATGGGAACTGGTTGAGATGGTTCTATATAATGATGTGAAGATGTGTAGGACAGAGAGTGGCAAGAGGAGAATACTTTGTTATACACCAGTTTTATTTCTGGGATCTGGCAGCAAGAAAACTGCCAGTTTTCCACCTTAGGCAATACTTATGTATTTGTCAAGGGGACAATATGGCCAAATCACCACCATCTGGTTAAAGTCTGAGCTGTGGAGGACAGATTGTTAGGTTAGATGAACCTAGGCTTTGGTCTTACCTAGTAAAGCATTTCTTAAACTTTCTTCTTCAGAAAAGGAGGGATATTATCTTGAGAAAATAACCAAGAAAATGATAGAGGGAGGGAGACCTGCTAAAAAATTATGTATTTTGTTTAAGACCTCTTGCCTTTGCTTTCTGTGGTAAAACTTGGGGATCTGGAAACTAAATATCTCTCCAAAGTTTATAGTATGTCAGGTGCACAGAGATTTTCATGACTATTAGAAAGCTGCAATATTTGTAGGGCCATAAGGACCAACTAATATTTGAATAAGGTAAGTCTCCTTTTTAACTTGGAGTATTCATATTTATTTTCACTAAGGGTTTATAGGAATTATTCCTTCTGTGACCTGCTTGAGAGCTTAGATCAAAGGACCAAAGTCTCCTAGCTCTAACATTGACCCTTAGGGAAAGAACAGAAAAAATAAGGCAGTTATAGAGTGATCCTTCCCATGGTATAATTTCTCAGCTCCCAGCAATCAGCTTTTTAGTGATTTTTTTTTTTTTTCTGAGCCAGAGGTTGCATCTGGGCTTTCATGTTTAATATCCAATGATGTACATATCTTCCATGAATTTCTCTAATTTTTTTTAATCCAGAAAAAGTTTTGTCCTCTGCTTGTTCCTACAGGCAGTAGATTCCACAATTTCATTGTATTTTATATAAAAAGTGTTTCCATTTATTTAAACCTCTTTTTTTTTTTTTTTTTTTTTTTTCAGTAAAGCAAACATTGACAGTAATAATACAAATTTTTTTTAGTGCAAGTGCAGATGTAAGAGTTTCTGCTGGCAGAGCTGTGATGATTAGGCATCACTTCTTGGCTATGCCAGTGAGTGTTCTGGCAAAATTAAGATACGTGCTCTAACTTAGGCAGACTTCCAGGAATACAAAAAGGGAAAACCTGCATTTTGATCATAACATGACAGATTTTGGCCTACACTTGTTGTTGAGAAAACTCTTTAATTTGGTTGAATTCAGCTCCATGATCACTTTTGTTTCATAAAAGTGGATCTTTGGCTTTTTCTGAGTCTCTTCCAGATGCCTAACTGGGAAAAAAATTACTTCTACAATGAATATTCAACTGTTGGACAATTTTACTACAGCTACATGAGTTTAACTGTGCATCTTGTCTCCCTTTGCCAATGTACTGAAATATGATTTCTTCCTCTTTGGTGGTCCTTCTCAGAAAACCATTTCATAATTAAACATCAGATGACATTGGTTCACAAGTATCCAGAGAAAACAGCAATCATGAAATCATGCATCTTCTCCTCCACTTAGAATCCCTCTGCTTGTATCAAGGTAAAAGGTTGGTCTCTACGTGAAATTACAGCTCTGAAAGTACAGAAAGATGAAGCACAGAAACTTTATGAAAAACTTCTTGTCTTTACATGTTTGTGAAAATTCTCTCTTGAAAACTCATTTCCTTCTTGTGGGCTTGGTATCTCAGTTTTGTCTTTCACAGGAAAAAAAACCCAAACAAACAAAAAAGCAAACAAAACCCAGTTGGTTTTCATCGTTTTCTTTCTGTTTAGTCTGATCAGATGACCTTGAATTTCTTTTAGATGTTTTTAGCTTTCACTGCTTTACCTCCAAGCCTCATTTTGTTTGCTTATTCCACTTGTGGCCCTTCAAAGTTGCCATGTTTCAGCTCATTTTAATTAAGTAGAAAAAATTAAGATTTTTTTTTTTATGTGCAACTGCACACAGTGTGTATTTATATGTGGTGATAATCTGTTCCCCCTTGAATCCCTTGTTCATTTATGGCTATTGTATCTGAAAAAAAAAAAGAAATTATGGCAGACCAAAAGCAAGTGGCAGGAAAGATCTAAATGTCCATGAGTGAAATGATCTTTGTGGTTATATTTGGGGAGAGAAAAAATTGTAAGGAAACATGATTGTTATATATCAGATAATGGGCTGAAAGAAGACCAGTCCTTCCAATTTAGTTTTTCAATGAAAGGACCCAGCCCACCAAAAAAACACCAACAAAATAAAAAACCAAACCAACAAAAAACCCAAAACAAAAACAAAACAGAACAAAACAAACAAAAAAAATCCCAAAACACCTTGGTCAGTTAAAGTGTTTACATAAATAAGTTTTGAATTTATTACCTCTCAGCAGAACATGGACTAATATGCACAGGCTATTTTATAGGATTTTGTGTGATGCAGAGAATGCTCAGGTGTATCACCTGAGTAACAAGTAATGAGGTACATGAGCCCACACCTCTGTCCAGTGTAAAGATGATATGGGTTCCAAACTTTGTGGTTCCCTCCCAATTAAATATATGTGACTCCAGGGGGGAAAGTGCCTTCTTTGGTCACCTTCAGGCCTTTAGAAAGAAGCTTTCTCCTTTTTGGAGATCTGGTATCACCTGCACTAGAGTTTGTTAGCATTTCTTGGGAATGGTGGATGCATTGGCTAGCCTCATCAGTGAAAGGATGCTGAACTATATCTGTTCTGCTGTGGTCTGAAAATGTCATGGCTGGAAAAGAAATATTTAAAGGATTTTGATCACTACCAGTGATAAGTAATAAGTTAAAGTAACAGAAAGCTTCTTGAATGATGGAGGTGTCTGTCTGTAAGACAGAGTGTGGCACGTGCCTTAGCATGCCCTAGTGTTTGCTATGCTGTCAGCTAGAGAGCATGTGAGAAACTTATTTTCAGCAGAACCCACACATGTAAGTGAACACAGTCAGCTTTCCAGAAGCAAACCTCTTACCAAACTTACTGCAACTCTTACCAAAGACTGTGCTTTCTGGATTGTCAGATCAGCTTTGTGGGGCTCCTGAATGGCTGTCCCAGAGACAGCAATGGTCTAACAAGCAATACTTCTGCGATTTCTAGGAGGACTGTACCTGCAGGAAGAATGTACTGTGTTCCTCTACAGAGACAGCAAACTGGAGAGAATGCCAGCAGAGGCAGATGCTCTGCACAAAAGCATTTTTTAAACTTTTTTTTTTTAAAATTATGATATTTTCACTGAGACTGAACATGAAAATACCTGATATTGTAGTATGTCTGCCAGATATCTTTAGTTACAACCTGTATATTCTGAATTAAAAAGAGAATATAGTGGCACCTTAAGATTGTCTGAGCTTTCTGGATAGAGCTGTAATGTGCTGATTCTCCATTTGTTTTTTAATGCACTCTTTATTTTTAATTTTTATTTGTAGAATAGACATCTTGGACCTCTATTGATAGTTCTAGACTGCTTGACAGAGGAGCACTTCACAAGCAGATTTAGAAGCTATAGTGTGACTTTGCCAGTGATCGGCTGCTCTTCAAGTCTGAGAACAGAAGGTTAAAATAGCAGGAATCCTGGATGAATGTCTGCCATTAGCAAAGCTGTCTGCTTCCATTACTTGCATTTTGTGTCATTCTTTGAAGTCTTTTCTGAAGAAACATGTGCTGTCTAGCTCACAAAAGCACTACTGAAGCTTACCACAATGTTAGCTGCTTCTACCCTCCCCTTATTTTGCTCAGTAAACATAGGTTTTTGAAAGCTAAGAAAAATTAAGGATATAGAGGAGAAGCAGAAATATGCAGAACTGGCACTAGTTTTGAAAGGAAAAGGAAGAATTCTATTAGGTCTGAGTAAAAGCAAGGTACAAATATTCAAGGTAAAATTATTCACCCCTTTGACGTGTAGCTAAGCAGGTCCAAGAACACATTGAATTTAAATTAGAGCAAGCTTTAAATTACTAAACAACCCTTCTTTTCCCCACTGCACTGAATGGCTGCTTCTGAATACTTTCAGCTATGTAAGTAGGCAGATCCCATTCTGACTGACTTGACCAGAATGAGCAACTAAGACGGAAGATCACACTTTGTAGTCACCCTCTCAAGGTGTCATCTGGTGCTTAGAGTGGTTCTAACTCTGGGTACTCCAGCTGCCATGACCTACACTTGATGGTCACTATGAAGTCCATGTGATTAAGACCATAGGCAAAGCAGCACTCTTTTATTTATAATATAGAGCTGTTATTAGTGTGTGCTTCTAAGGAACCACATGTGAGGCTCCCTGATGTGAATAATCAGGCATTCCAGCTGCTTTTGAGTGATCCCAGCACTGACAACTGAAAGCAGGAGGAATTTTTCTCCAGTATAGCATCATTTATGAATCCTGTTATGCAGCCTGAAATGAGCTCCAATGTTCCAGTGAAAGAAAGCTCAATGTTGTGAGGGAACATACATCATCACTAAGAATCTGGCGAAGTCAAAAGCCAAATCCATGGACATTGGTTTGACAGTCTCATGTCTCATCTAATGTCTGCTGTTGTGGTGCTGCTTCTTAAATTATGACTATGTTCTTGGCCTGGTAGAAGGTACAGAGTACAGATTTTCTGAAGCACATCTGAATTAGGGAAAAAACAGAACTCTGGTGCAGTTTCTGGCTTTACAGGTCACACCTATGCTTTGTTCTCTGTCTACTCAATAGTGTGGATAATCAGAATTTTTAAAGAATTTTTATTATAAAAAAGCACCTCAGGTGCTTGCATTCCCAGTGCAAAAACTATAGAAAAGCTCATGAACTAATCCCAGATTTCCACCTAAAATTATATTCACACAAGTCTGTTTAAAAAGGAAGGAACAGACAACACAAATTACATGTTAAGTAGCACCCAACAAAAGAAACACACATCACTGGCATTGTGTTTTCCAGGCTTATGTGTACATTTGTTGATTCATTATAAAAATACATCTTGTTGTAAAGTTGGCCAAAGCATTCATTGCAGATAAATGTAGAATTTGAGAATTTACCTCAAACCCACTTTTTTCATTATTTGATCAAAGGAATTTGACAATTGAGTGACATAAAAGGAGTAAGGTATTTATAGGACTGAAAGAAACTGTACAGCCAGTGATTCTGCTCCCCTGCTACCCAAAGCAAAAAGGTCATATAGTATTATTCAGTGGAAGCTGAAGCTACTCATGATTAACATGTCAATATTATTGGATCACTTTTCCCTATATTGAATCTTAGGTCTGAAATGCTACAGAAATTTTTGCTGCAGGCAAATTAGGTTAATGGCTGTCCTGTTCCTTCCATTGCAAAGCCAAACTGAACAGTCCTCCTTAGTCTAGCATATCCAACCTTTCTTTGAGACAAGACAGTGCCTATTTATGTGCTCTAGCAATCCAGTTTTACACATGGGCTGATTAAATAAACATAACAGTTTCTGTAGGTGGTTGTGTTTAAGAAAGCACATGAAAGCTGTAGGATGTAGGAGATAACATGAAAGTGAGAATGTCTGTCTCCCAGAGTAAAGATGTGAAATCTTGTTCAACAGCAAGCTACCTGAAGAGCTCAGCATTATCTCCAAAGGAAGAAATGAGATCATCACAAATTCTTTTGTGACCAGTACATATCTTCTTCGTAGTTATAGGAGACTAAAACAGGGGGAGAGCTCTCACCATTCCAATTAATAAAGAAAGGTATTCAGAAATTGTATTGTGATTCCAGTCATCATATTTGACACTGTTAAAAGCAGCCTGTTTCACCTGATGGCTACCACTTTACATGTTTTTATTAAAAACGTGGATGAATGAAGAATCAACGCCATTTTTTTTTAGTACAATAACATCATTGCTAATGAAATTTTTGTTGGTTTTGGTGACATATAGTTTTTAAAGGGAAATGACCATTTTTTACAGTTTTTCTATCAGATCTCCCTTGAAGATCCAATTATTTAGAATTATTTTATTTATTCAGTGTGTAGCATTTCACTATTTTTTTTTCCCTTCATTTTTATTATTTAGATAGTATAAATAGCATGTGTGTCTAGATTTTTCAGGATAAGTACCTGCAGACATTTTGTAAGCAGTAGAAATACAGATACTGGAAGGAAATGGAAGGAAGAAGTCAGTTAGTAACAAAATTAACTTCTCAGCCTTTTGCATGTTTTGGTCCACAACTTGGTCATCTGCGATGCAGCTAGAACTACAAAGCAGACAAACTTGATGCCTGCCCTTTCAAAAAAATAAAATGAAACAAAACCAAAAAGCCCAACAGTTTCATATATCTTCATGTTATTTATGCATTTATTTTGGGAAAAGAGAGCAGTTTGTCAAACATTTAAGGCTGACAGGCAAGTCATGTTGTTGCAATGCAGGTAAACGCTGTCATGAGTGACACTGGCTGTGTCACTACGTGCAGCATTAGCCTGGGAATTTGAGAAGACAGGCTCATGAAAAAAAAATGAATGTTGTCAGACAACCCTGCATTTTTTATTATTAAAATCTTGAGTGAATTTAGTGCTCATGAAAGTGAGGGACTAAGCTTCTGTGCACATCCCTTTCAATAAATCTCAGTTCTGACCTGCAGCACCTTTGCTATTCTAGTTATGGGCCTTGAGCAGAGATTGCTCACCATGTCAGATTGGGGGAGGTTTGTGAAATAGATAGCTGAAGACTTAGATGAGGCCATTGAACATATTCTTATTTGTGACCCAACCATGACTTAAGCCCAGATCCTGAAAGATGATGGGCGGTTACAAATTAAGCATATATCACGCTATATCCCCTTGGCAGTTAAAATAAAAATTGTTCAATTGTCTTGGAGGTTTTTAACTTATAAAAATTGACAACTCTCATAGGAGGTTATTTCTGTGAATTGGTATTTTGGGACTTTATTAATTTTAACAATTGTCCTGAAACAGCTGTCCAGAAATCTGTGTCCCTGTGTGCTGTGGAAACATCTTTTTGCAAAATGTCATATTCAAAACATGAGTTCTAACGGCACTTCATTATCCAAGTGGACTCGGTTTCTACTACTAAGTCAACAAGTGCTATTCAAGAGAAATGAGAAGCAAGAGGGGCCAATGGCTGCATAATGTGTGCATGGGAGGCTTCAGTCCCCGCAGACACTCCTGGGAAATGGTCGCAAGTGCTCTCGGCAAGTCTGAGTTTTATGAGTTCAATCTGCTCTGTGACCGTGAGGAAAACGGGCTGCAGTTAATCAAGGATTAGCAGCATCGCCTTTTCTCTTCAAGCCAACATCAAATCCCAGTGCCTTATGAGAGAAAGCACTGAGCAGATGTGTGGGTGGCATTGCAGGCAGCAACCATGAGACTGTCCCTGAAGAAATCACAGCTGGGGGATCGCTGCTGCTGTTGCTTTCACCCTGGAAGAGCAAGCTCTAAGACCCTGCGATGCACTTTGTGTGTTTCAATGCAAGCCTAATCCACTTAGGCAAGCACAGAGTGAAAATATCATTGCCTTTACAGCAAGAGCCGAAGGCTACAACAAATCTAAATGCCATAGCTCCATCAAAAATAAACACTCAAAGCCATCTTGACATCGAGGGTATGGAGTTGAGAATGATATTGAGAATGAGATTTTAGGAAGAGTTTATTTCACTCTTCATGCAGATATAACTACACTTTAAAAGGATTCTGGTGCCTTTGTAGTATTTTTGTAATCTTTGGGAGGTTGAGAAACTTTTCTTCTGTCCCATGTTTTCTGTGTAGCTTTGAATTCTTAGGACATGGTCACTTTTTCTGCAGTGGCTAGAACATAGCTTAATTACAGGGTCCACCAAATTGGCAAAAGAGATAGTCATCTACCTGGAATACCCCTGACAACCTACCTGTAAAACGAAAAGCACGTTAGTCTGCATTACCCAAGGCTAAATATCTGCAAGAAGACACTTCAATGTCCTTTTAGTAATGTCAATAATAAGAACAAAAGAGTGGAAGGACTAAATAAATGGTAGCACACTTTACCTAGTGTATATGTATGCACTTTATTTCCCTGCAATCCTGCCCTGTGTTGAAACTAAAGGCATAGTGCTTATTTCAAATCACATTTCTTTCCTGGTTTTTAATACATTTATGATTTCAACTTGCCCAAATTAAAATCCTACAATAAACTGTAAAGAGATGTGGTTGACTATTAATTTTTGAGCACTTTGAGAGGACAGTGCTAAGTTTTTAAACGAAAGAAACCAGTTGTCCTTGTAAATCTTGGAAGGTTTGGCTGTAGTCCACTACTTGCAGGAGGTGCTGCTCTTAGCACCTGATTTATTATTGGTTTCAGTACACTTACACTGTTTTGCAATTCTGATTGCTCCATTAGAAAATTGTGATGTGGCATTAAAATTTTAACGGGTAATGCTCTGCTTGCATTTTGTCCCACTTAGCTTCAGATTGCCAGAGACAAGCAAGAAAGGAATATTACGCATTCATAAAACAGTTTCACAAAAGCTAAAATTCCAAGGAATAAAGAACAGAGGAGAATAATGATAAAATGATTAAAGTTTGAAGAATCAAAGTCTGTTCATCTTTTATATTTATTATTAGTTGTATTATACTGAAAAAAATGAATATTTACCAAATTATGGCTGTATGTTTCTGCTCTGTGGTTGTTAAGTCTGACCTCTGTCAGCACAGAACACTAAAACTGTCCCAGATCTGGCAAGATTCTGTGGATGTAAATATAATCAAATTCTCAAAACCTATAAATTGTGTTTATGCATCACTATTGAAAATTCTAATACTTTCACTACATTGTCTGCCAGTCTATCAAAATGTCTGTGGACAGTTTGCTTTTTATATTTGATTATTTTGACTTTCAGAACGCTTTTCATTTTACATAGCATAACAATATTTTTTATTAGTCATTCTAGGTGGGTTTATTTAACACCTGCATAATGTTAAAATGGCTCCTTACAAAGTGACCATAAATGGGTGTTTTGCTCTGCAGAATCTCCGATAAAAACATCTCTCACTATCACCAATAGCGATAGAGGGGGTGGAGTGGGCAGACTTTGAAATTTGCTTTCACAAGTCCAAATCCTCGGGCAAAATAAACAATATTATTTGAGATTAAAAAAAAATACACACAGAGATGATAAGAAAAAATCTAATGTCTGCAGAAGGCTGTGCTTCAGCAAGCTAGGTATATGTTAGTATGTTTGCTTATTTTTTAAGTTTTCCAGTACCAAAATGCATGTTTAAATTATTGCATTTGACAAAGGAAAGACAAGGAAAAATGGTGCAGCATCTTTAATTTATCAGTTTACATGAGATGCAGGCAATAGCCTGTGGGTACCAGATTGTGATTTTTCTACTCAAGTACATTCTCATGTTTTACTGATGAGCTATATGCCAGACCCTTGTGTTCTGTATAGTAAGAGTTTCATGGAACATCTGCTTCAATTGCTCTATCTCTTGTTTTGTTTTGTCACTAAACTCACTTATGCTACAGAGGCACTGAATGTAAAAGAAGCTGCTTTAATTCAATAGCATATCAAGAAGGTAGATTCTCTAATGCTTGCAACACAGCTATTCATGTCTAATGCTTTCCATTGCATCAAAAGCGGTATAACAATTGACACAATATTCTGTCATACTTCATAGGATGCCCAGTTTTCTGACCTGCCAGCATGTTTTTAACTAGAAAAGCTGCATGTGTGTATATGCATGTGTATCTGTGTGTAGCTGTAGACAGAATGACACACAGGGAGCTGTATCTGCCTGCCCTGTATTTGCAACTGGATGTATAAGACACTGATGGAAAAATACATCTAAGTGCCAGAGGAGTAACATTTTCCCCAGTCCCAATGCTATGTATCAAAAAGGAAGATAACCGAGAAAGTAAGTCAATAAGGTGAGAATAGCTTTGACTTGTTACTAGCTGTGTGCTTTAGCATTTACATAGTAAATGGCGCTTGATGTTTGGTGTGTATTTAACCTGGAAGGATAAAATGTTTTACAAGGATGGAGAACATTATCTGGGAATTTAAAACAACATACATCACCCTTTGTCAGTTTATTAGATATTTTTTTCTTGTCCCATTGGGTAGTCTTGGCTATTCAGTGCCCGTGAAAAGATGCTGGGGCTTAAAGTGCTTTACCATGGTCAATTTGTATGGAAAAAAAAGTTGATTAACTGAATAAAAATGAAATGAAAAACAGTTTTTTATAACCAAAAGTGTGTCTATAGGATCTTTACAATATTCTCTAACAGTTTTACATTATAAATGCATGAAAGCAAAAAAAAAAAAAAGAAAAGGAGGAGCTTTATAAAAAAAGACAAATAAGATAAACATCCTTCCCACAAAAATTTGTTATATCTTTTCTCATATTTTTGGTCTGAACAAATGCTTAAGGTTATGGTGTTATGGATGTTCCTTTTTAAAGCTGTAGTCTGGTTTGGAATTTTTCCTTAATTTTAGTCTCACCATTTCTGACATCTAGCCTGAAAAATCCTGTTAGAAACAAAGAAACTATGAGCAGATGCTGAAACTATCTTTAGTTTCAGTGTCCTTGTTACTGAAAGGATATGTGGCTTAATTTAATTTTTTTTTATTTTTTTTTTTTTAAATACGGTTTATCATTGTATGTGAATTGCCATTGACAAGGTTGGTAATTAGCCTCATATTATTTTCAGCATAGTTCACATCCACACATCACAGGATGGAAAATGAGAGCCTTAGACAAACAGTATCCTTGTAGAAGATCATTAGGAATCCCACTGTGACATGCCACGTGGAACCTCGTTGATTCAAATTAGTCATCTGCATTGTTCTATATTTCAGACTGCAGGAGGTTTCAACTTATTTTACAAAACCACAATTGTTATATGATTATGGTCAGAGTAACAAGTAATGTTCTGCACTCTCAGAAGACACCAAAGACATTTTAATATGTACTCATTATACAGCTCTGCCTGCAATGCTATTTAGAGTTTCATCAGTGTCTGGGTAACAAAGCTCTATTTCCTCAGCTTTTTACAATGGTGCTGTAAACATGGACTCTCAGTTAAACACAGCACTGTATGGAAAGTATTATCTAGGACTCAGAGTTTTGATTTTCCTTTTTTTCTTTGTTTTTTTGTTGATTTTTTTTTAACTAAAAAGAGGTTTTGATGATACTTCTGAAATGAATTTATCCTATTGCTGATCTTTTGTGTGTGGATGTAATACATGTTTGAACAGTGCTAAATCCACTGGGTTTGGCTGAAAAAATACGACAGCAAAAATGCTGGTTTTCACAGTCCTAATTTACCGTGAGGTCAAATATGTACCTTTAAAATAGAATTTTCAGTAGAGTTATAAAAAAGTCATTTATGATGGCTATTTGATCCCATGTACGTCTATGTAAAATCTTTTCCTGGTATTGCTGATAGCAATATGTATATTTTTAACACATATACCTCCCCCAACTAGGATATTTCAAGAATTCATGTTCTTTATTCCTTGCTGATATTTACTGGTGCAAATCCATCTATTTCAGTAGAAGATTTATTCCAACAGTGTATTTAGTCCCACTCAGGATCCTGTCACAAAACTCAGTAACCTCAGAAATACTTGGGTCTGCACTATGTATGCTGCAGATAAACAGAACCCAAACCTAAACTTGGTAGGGGCAGGAGACTTTCAAATGATCCTAACCTGAGAAGGGCATAACTAATTTTTGTTTTCTAGGAAGGTGTCCAAATTATAATGTTCCTAAAATAGATTTGGTTTATATTATATCTTTTTAGATACAAATCCACATACACTGAAGAATTATTCATATGAATTCTCTTCCCTTTGTGCACAGAATCAAGAATCTGATATATTACTTCAAGAATATATAACACAACATCAGAGAAAGAATTCCAAAGTAGTGAACAACTCAGGGGACCAGTAATAGAATACGAATCCTAGGTTGTTGGTTCAAATCTAATCCAAGTTGGAAGTAACAGCAATTATTGCTATCTAATGTCTTTTCAGTGATCTGTATGAAATGAGTTTGTGGTCTCAGTGTAGTTTCTAACAGACAGGTGTCTAGATCACAGCTGACACCATTGTTGGCAGACACACTGTAGAGAGCAAGGCCCAGACTGAAAATTGAACTGCTCTTTGGTATCAGGGCAAAACTCAAGCATTTCAGCAGGAGAATGTGTAAGCCAATGAGTTTTTAGAACCTATCAATGAAAACTGTTACAGTCTTCAGGCACTTGCCCAAGAATCCTCTTAAGATCTGAGAAATTTTCAGTTAAACAATAGAGATGAAATCACTCTCACAATACCCATATTAAAAATTAGCACCCAAAAGTACAAAAAGACACACATATAAGGAGCAACCACAGTAGTTTCAATTCACTTGCTGAAACTCATGTTCTTAAATTTATTCAAGTGCTGCACAATAGAATAATTCCTTTAATGGCTTGCAAATCTGTCCTGCACACTATGCTATGACATCCATATACCACATGGCATGTTTCACAAATCACTGATACTAAAAGCATTGTGGATACCATTTGTTCCCTTCTACTTGTGAGAGCACTAGGAAAAGTCTTTGCTGGCTAGGGATACTGCTCAGATGTCTCCACTGATGTGATCATTTATGCCACTTGTATTACAAAGCCCCCTCCTCTCTCATCCTGTTTGGGTGTGTTAGATCAAAAATTATGTTAGAACAGCTCAATGGGGACTGCTAAACACAGCTTTGCTGGTGCAGGGTATCCCAAAGGATCTGCACAATCCCCCCTGTGACTCTTGCTACTGCAGTGGACTGCTAAATAACGTGGGGGTTGCAGAGATGCACCCTGGGTCTTCTCCAATTTAAATGCTCATTCAAAATCCTATGGATAAACACTATGGTCTAAGCAGAAAAAAATGTCACAAAAACCTTTAGATAACATCCATTTTTATGTCTGATCCAGTTAGAAAAATTTGAGTTCTGAAAGATCATGTTATTTATGGACCTTCCCAAGGGTAACCATGTTATAAAGGGACTGGGACTTTTATAAAGAAAACCACAAATCAGTGTGCTTAAGGCAACTAACTGGCAATTATGTGCAGTTTTGATTATGGGAATTTACATTTCCACAAAGGAATATAATTACAAGGGAAATAAATTTTTTCCTCCATTTTTATTTTTTTATTTTTTTAATGTTAGCCGTGTACTTTTTGACCTGGGTTTCAATTTAACAAAGATTGATAAAATTTTAATCAACATAGATGCATATATAGATGTTTATATAGTCAGTATCTGGGAGGCAAAAACCCTTATACTGAGGCTTATCTGGATCTGGGGTCCACAATATACTAATTACTAGATAGTAAAGCCAGTAGAAAAGAAAGAACTCCAGAGAGAGAAGCTACCATATTTTATCTACTACAGGTGATAGATATTATTTGCCCAATTATTATTTTATATTATTTATGGATCATGCTAAGAATGACATATATGAGTTTAATATATTCATGTAAGATATTATATACATGGGAAGAAAGAGAGAAAACATTTGGGTCTAATTCTTACATAATTTTGTCATGAAAATTGAATATCAAGAGACTTGAAAAGTAAAAGGAAAATAAAGGAAATAATGAAAGGAAAGAACCCAAAAGCAATAATAGAAAAGAGAAAGAGTGGTACTGTTAATAAATGAAGGATTAGGAGACTCAAACAAAAGGAGACTTTAATATATGATAGAAAAGAAAGAAATGGAAGGACTTTTAAATTTAATAGACAGTTCATAAATTAAAAAATCTGTCATATAGTATTAAAAATCACACTTAGCATTTCACTGAGTAATATATTATTAATTTATGTTATGATATATGATTCAATGTAGTACTAATAATTTATATTTTGTGTAGAATTTTAAGTCTAGATTTCCAGCTTTAGTGAGCCTCAGAGTTTTGTCTGGCTTTCCTGCCTCTAGGTTTCACGTAGTGATCAGACATTCCTAAAAGAAGCATGAACCCTGTGTGAGAGAATTACAGCAAATGAGCAAGAGAGTTCCTTGTTTAACACAGCATTTGAGGTCACAACTGTATTGCTGGGTTCACCAAATTATTACTGAGTCGTTATTTGTAGGGATAGGACAGCCCTGTATGTTCTTAGCACTTACATGCTCTGAAGCATTTTATCTTTAAATTCCTAAAAGCTCTGAACATGGTTTCAGCCACAAGACTGTGGCTGGAATAATAAGACTTAGCTAAATTCCCACACAACACTTTGCAAAAAAGGAAACTGAGTTATGGCTGTTGTTTTGTTTAAAAAAAGAATAAAGAGCCTGAAAGTGTCCTGTGTTGCAAGGCCTGCTTAATCTTTTTCATTTTCTAAGTCAATCCTCCTGTTTCTACTGAGGTCTTCACCAAAAACCTTGGCTTTGACTTTTCCTTTAATCTCCCTTTTTCATTTCTGGCCTACTGGCACCCCTCAACACCTGCCACCATTTCAGGCATGTCTGTCACAGATATTGGGCTGGGGCTGATAAGCAAGCCCAAATGAGGACTCCTTCCTTCAATCTGGATTGCTGCTGCACCAAATACTGTTCCCTGCTCTCTGTCCAGTAGTATGTCTGTAACAAACCCCTCTCATTCTACCTCCTCTCCTGTAGGTCATCAGTATTTATTAACCCAGGGACCAATAAGCATCACCTTTAAGATAAACTCTGCCCAGCTTCTAGCTCTTGCATGGTTAGTCATAATGGTCATCTGCATCAGAGAGCACAGATCTTGAGTTTGGTGTAGCTTATCCTTCTGTTACTAAAGAGAAATTACATTTACAGCTAGAAACTGGCAGAAAAACCTACCCCAAAGCAGCACCAAACCAGATCCACATGGCAGTAGTCTGTTTGGGAAGTTTAAATTCTTCTTGCAGCCAGAAGCAGTGTAGTGAATAAGTGGGCAGTGCATTTGAAGGGTCAAGAATTGATCATTCTAGAAAAATGGGAAATTAAATGGAAATCTTCCCTTCCCTTCCCTTCCCTTCCCTTCCCTTCCCTTCCCTTCCCTTCCCTTCCCTTCCCTTCCCTTCCCTTCCCTTCCCTTCCCTTCCCTTCCCTTCCCTTCCCTTCCCTTCCCTTCCCTTCCCTTCCCTTCCCTTCCCTTCCCTTCCCTTCCCTTCCCTTCCCTTCCCTTCCCTTCCCTTCCCTTCCCTTCCCTTCCCTTCCCTTCCCTTCCCTTCCCTTCCCTTCCCTTCCCTTCCCTTCCCTTCCCTTCCCTTCCCTTCCCTTCCCTTCCCTTCCCTTCCCTTCCCTTCCCTTCCCTTCCCTTCCCTTCCCTTCCCTTCCCTTCCCTTCCCTTCCCTTCCCTTCCCTTCCCTTCCCTTCCCTTCCCTTCCCTTCCCTTCCCTTCCCTTCCCTTCCCTTCCCTTCCCTTCCCTTCCCTTCCCTTCCCTTCCCTTCCCTTCCCTTCCCTTCCCTTCCCTTCCCTTCCCTTCCCTTCCCTTCCCTTCCCTTCCCTTCCCTTCCCTTCCCTTCCCTTCCCTTCCCTTCCCTTCCCTTCCCTTCCCTTCCCTTCCCTTCCCTTCCCTTCCCTTCCCTTCCCTTCCCTTCCCTTCCCTTCCCTTCCCTTCCCTTCCCTTCCCTTCCCTTCCCTTCCCTTCCCTTCCCTTCCCTTCCCTTCCCTTCCCTTCCCTTCCCTTCCCGCACCTTCCCTTCCCGCACCTTCCCTTCCCGCACCTTCCCTTCCCGCACCTTCCCTTCCCTTCCCTTCCCTTCCCGCACCTTCCCTTCCCTTCCCTTCCCTTCCCGCACCTTCCCTTCCCTTCCCTTCCCTTCCCTTCCCTTCCCTTCCCTTCCCTTCCCTTCCCTTCCCTTCCCTTCCCTTCCCTTCCCTTCCCTTCCCTTCCCTTCCCTTCCCTTCCCTTCCCTTCCCTTCCCTTCCCTTCCCTTCCCTTCCCTTCCCTTCCCTTCCCTTCCCTTCCCTTCCCTTCCCTTCCCTTCCCTTCCCTTCCCTTCCCTTCCCTTCCCTTCCCTTCCCTTCCCTTCCCTTCCCTTCCCTTCCCTTCCCTTCCCGCACCTTCCCTTCCCGCACCTTCCCTTCCCGCACCTTCCCTTCCCTTCCCTTCCCTTCCCTTCCCTTCCCTTCCCTTCCCTTCCCTTCCCTTCCCTTCCCTTCCCTTCCCTTCCCGCACCTTCCCTTCCCGCACCTTCCCTTCCCGCACCTTCCCTTCCCGCACCTTCCCTTCCCTTCCCTTCCCTTCCCTTCCCTTCCCTTCCCTTCCCTTCCCTTCCCTTCCCTTCCCGCACCTTCCCTTCCCTTCCCTTCCCTTCCCGCACCTTCCCTTCCCTTCCCTTCCCGCACCTTCCCTTCCCTTCCCGCACCTTCCCTTCCCTTCCCGCACCTTCCCTTCCCTTCCCTTCCCGCACCTTCCCGCACTTTCCCTTCCCTTCCCGCACCTTCCCTTCCCGCACCTTCCCTTCCCTTCCCGCACCTTCCCTTCCGCACCTTCCTGCACCTTCCCTTCCCGCACCTTCCCTTCCCGCACCTTCCCGCACCTTCCCTTCCCCCTTTTTCTCAGAACACGGTGCCTGAGGAGAGAGGCTGGTTACCAGCACACAGTGAGGAATCTCATAATCACAGCAGGAGGAGGGAAGCGCTGCTGTCCTCGCTGCAGCCCAGCCTCATGACAGCGATGTAGCCATTCCACAGCTGCTGGGAAGGAACCGAGCCAAGAGAGAAACCCTCGAGCTGTCAATAGATCCAGATGTCACTGCTGCTGCTGCTGCTGCTGCTGTTGGAAAGAGATACACCAGAGGTTGTCATCTGGGTGCGTAAGTGCCAAACTCGACTGCCTTTGGGCCACAGCTGTTGGCTTTGTTGCTGCAAGACTCTTGAGTAGGAGGAAGAGTTAAAGCTGTGCCAGCACAGTGGGGAGACAGCTACCAAGTTAATGCTGGCTGGTATCCTGGCAGTTCTCAATTTGCTTCGTAATTGTTTTGTTCAGTGGGAAAATAGATGCACCAATAAAAGTTTAATTTGTAACTGTGGCTTTAAGTACATACAGGCAATATGGTTGTTGTGCTTTTGTAGATTTATGATGAGTGACAGCTAGATGTCTGTGTTATAGAGTACTCAACACATGGAAAAGCAAATATTATACCAATAAAATTTTTGTCTGCTTTAAGTGGTTAATCAAACTTCATAACCTTAGATCATACTTTTTCTGGATATCATTAAAAGGAGAAACAAGACAATGACAAGGGAAAGGAATGACATCTTGGCTGGACAAAGTGCTAGCAAATGTCTGGTTTATGCCATTAAAAAAAAATATTAGGACATGGCATTATTTGAAAACCAAAAGGAGAACATTTTGAAATCTTGCTACACCTTTTTGGTATGATATAAAATATAGGATTTAAGATTGTAAAGATTCCCATTGATTAGTGAGACCAGTGCATTTTGATGGTTTACTTTAACTTGGAGACAATTTATATAGGTATCACTTAACACCAACATTTTCCTTTATCTTAAATAGTTTATTTGACTCCTTGACATTTGTCCTCTTGGTCTGTTTATAGAAGGCACGCACATCCCATCTGTGTTGCTCCTTGTAGCTGTTTCCTATTTCTCCCTTCCACTAGTAGGTTTCATTCTAGTCATTCTAATAAGCTCAACCCTCAAAGCCCAATCTGCTGCACAGAAATTTTGCCAGTATAGGTATTTCTGTTAATACCATGGAAAAATCTTTGTACCCTCAAGTAAGCACCGCTTATAAATAGGAGCCCTATATCCTTAATATATTCTGCTATGTGTAGCTGTTACAATTCAAATTAATTTTTCTAAACATGGGTCATTAGAATCATGCACAGTATTCCACACAAGGAGATACAATTACTTAAACAATAGCAAGAATGTTTCTTTTTTTTTTTTTTATTAGAATACGTCCTAGACTCTTAAGCATCTACTTCTGTTGGCTTTTACAGACAGAATCTGGCCTTCATATGGCTTTTTGTGATTTTCCTGGGTGTCTTTCTTCATGGCTGCATTACTCCATGCCTTATGGGATGATGGACCCTCTGATAAAGCAATATTGTAAAACGGTCTAGACAGGACACAAAGGCTGAAACCTCAAGAAAAAAAGGTAGCAGAAAAATACATTTCTAAGACCTTTGAATCTATTTTCTATTCTGAATTCCACTGCTGCAACATAGCAGAATCTTCTTCCAAAGCCCCTTCTTAAAAGACAGATACTTGGAGTACTGCCAGCAAGAAATTAGTCTTTTATATGTCACACTTCATGGCCAGCCCACCAATATCAATTCCCTGTTTTGGGTCATCTCATGGCCAGCTTTTTTTGACTTTTAGGCTTTAAATATCTCCCAGATGTCCTCAGAAGGTACAAAGGAGCTCAGTGAAAATAATACTAACCCTCAGTAATAGAGGTAGTTACTGAATTACTACCCAGAACTGATTTATTTCTTTCAGTACCAAGTATGGAACAATTTCTGTAGTGTTCACTTTCCAAACAATGAAAAATAAGTAATACTAATGAAAAATTACTATGGAGAATGATCATGGCTTTGCAAAATATGCTCCATGTTCAGTAAAGCACATCCCTTGTGTTTCTAGTTGCAAAACTGCATCAAAAAGAAAAACAAAAACAGCTGATCATATCTGTGTCCCCATAATCAGTCAATTTAATTTTTAAGTGGATGTAGAGTTTGCACTTTTAGGCAGATATAGTAATTTTGCTATATATCTATACAAAGGTACTTTATGCAGATACAAAAGTTTTATTTTACATATACTAAGTGAAAAGTTCTATGAGTAGAGCTTGCCAGTGAGAATAAACTGTATCTTCAGGAAGCACACCAGTTTGAATGAAGTCTGGTGAAAGAGAACGTTGCAAGGAGTTGAAGATTATTAGCAGAAGCAGCAAGGCAGAATGAGTGAAAAGTAATTCCAATGGACTGAAAGAGTATTTCCTTGATGTTGGAATTACTTAACTCAGGTGAGATGTTGTCATCCATTTTTGAGATATAAACAACTTTTTTGAGGGGCCAGCTAATAGACTAACTACTTCACTGCTTATCATACAAATGTGAAGTTTTATGTGGAGAACAGCAACACACAGACCAAGAAGCTTTCATGAAAACTAAAGAGGTTAAATTTGCTCATGCTTAACTGAAACAGTTATTTTAACTTGTGACTTGGACTCCAAAGGAAGAGGTATAAAAGGAGAAAAAAAACGACTTGTTTTTGCTAAAATAATCTTTGTATTGAGGTATAGTGCTAACATATCTGAATGTGTCTTTAAATCAGGTGTACTGTCCTTTAGTAGTGTTATAATGTATAGTCATGCAGAAAAGCAAAAATTTAGTTTCTTTTAAGATAGACTGGGGTCTTTTAAAAAATTGTTTTAAAGTGCCAATTCATATGTACAGTATCTAGGGAAGTGTGTGTAATACTTACACATCACTTTTAAAATTCTGCAGGGTTTTACCTTTTGCTTTGGGTGGGAAAGAGGAAAGATATGTGAGTGAGACTCCTTACTACCAGAACTCCTGACGACTACATGTTGGAATTTTGTGTATCCTCAGTGCTGTTTCATTTGTGAGTCTGAATGCTTTGAAATATTAGAGTGGAGTGTATCTTTTTGTGCTTACGTTGGATATCTGAAACCCTCATTATTTCTGCATTTGTTAAAATACAACTCTCTGTTCAACATACAGACAAAGCAAAAGGCTTTGATAAAACCTGATCTACATTCAGAGATCTGCTATGATCTCAGCTTTTCTAAAGTGGCACATTGCAAAAGGCACAGTACTAGTAGAAAGTACTAAAAGAGGTTACTTTTATCAGCTTCTCTTTACTTTTTCTTGCCAGGAGTGTTTTCATTTACATACCTGAATCATGTCATTATTGTTGCCTTTGCTCTGTCTCTTTCTGGCACTTCAGTGGCTTATCACCTTTTCTTTTTTATTTTTTTTATTTTTTTTATTTTTTTTAAATGAACAGTGTGCTCTGTACATCTCTTGTGTCGATTTCCTGAATTAATATTCATGATTCTTCTTTTCAAGCCACAAGATCCTCTGTTGATGTTTGCTTTACCACACTTCTATCAAACATATTTTTACAAAATAAAAGGTCTTTTTCCTTTCAGATTCTTAGGCTGGAAAATAGACAGTTATCTTCCACATGGCATGTAATGGTTCCTGGTTTATTATCTGGATAGATACAGTTTTCTTGCTCTCTTTCTTTCTAGGCTTATTTTTTATATTTTTAAAGAAACACTGCATCATCCCTATCTAAGGTGATCTGCAAACAGCCTCACAGGTCAAAAAACATATGTATGTGTGGTTTTTTTAACATGCTTTTTTACACAGAAGGTTTTTTTTTTTTCTGAATTTTTCCATTTAGAATGAAAAGTGCTACAAATAGAATGTTAAATTTTAAATAGAGTGAGCAGTCTACATTTCGTTTTTTTATACGGGTTCTCATCTCATGTCTTATGCATTTCTAAAAGGAACAAAACACAAAAGCAAAGAGCCTTTCAAAGATATAACCAGGAGAGATGACTATTATCTTCTCCATCCCTATCTCAAAGAGAAAAAAAGTACAGTATATATTTCATTCTCAGAATGCTCCATTTCCCCTCTGTTTTTCTGTATTATGTCTCCTTTTGTTTTGTATTACTTTCTACTCAGGACTTTGTTGCCCTTCTCTAAAATGGTAATAGCAATAATTAAAGAACAATCACTGTACATCTGCATCTCACAAATACTCTTCTACCTCAATCATGAGAGTCTTTTGACTCACTGATAATTAGCTGCTGCATCCATCACAGTTCATTTTTTCTTTCTTCTCTTTTTTTTCAGTCAGCTGGTCCATCTGTCAACCAGAGCACTAATATGACTGTTTATGGCAGCAGCCGTCTTCGTGTTTTATGCATCAGACTACCACCTTCAGCTCCTTTGAAAGGTTTCCACTGTTACAAGTTGATCATAGAACTCCATTTCTACCTACAGATATTTTATATATATTAAACTAACTAACAAAATAAATAAATAAAAGGCTATTTTAAAAAAAAGTTTCCCTTTGTCTGAATTTACTTGCCAACTTACAACTGGACTGTGAACTTTTGGTGTCATGAGTTTTCCCTTGACTATATGGACGTGGTGATCAGCAGCTCCTGCAGAGAAAGATGGAGCTTCCTGCTGTATGAATGTGAAAGAAAGGAGGCTTTTATGCACTGGTTATGCTACAGAGATAAAAACAAAATGGTCTTCCTCTTTTTATATTCCCTGCCCTGATCCCCAGCTCCATCACCTCCCCTGCATATACCTCCCCATGCCATTAGGCCTTGTCTCCTAGCAACATATGGCCCCTTACCAGAGCTTTGCCTGACTGCTGCCTGTATGCAATCAGCCTGTCAGTCATTTATGGGAGAAAGTGATTGAGCTCTGTCCTGGATGCATATATTTGCAGCATTTGGACTCTGCATAGGTATGATGATGGGAGGACATGTAGCAATGTAGGTTTGCAGTATGCTTGGAGCAAAGCCTCACTAAATGAATGTTGTTCTAAGTAAAACAGAAGACGTGGTTTTGAATTTGTGTCTGTCGGGAATAACCCTTTCTACCTTTTCTTTATCTGTGGTACTGACTTTACAACTATCTTACTAACAAAAGGGGAAGTCTATATTCTTTTTGAAACTAAACTTTTCTGTGAAGCTGTATAAGCTGTCATTAACTGGTCCCCTGGCATGGCAGTATTCCCATTCACTCTGAATCAGATCAGGAAGCCACACAGACAAAATTTGCATCCTGCCTTCATTATCGGTGGTGAAGTACAGAAATGCATCCTGCATGTTGGATACTTGCATTTGCAAGTCATTGTCACAAGAAAGAGAAACGTGACTTTGACTCCTAGGCCACAATAGCAAAAATGTCCAGTGACTGATAGTGTCTCTGGAGTGGTGCAATTGATGGATAATATTTGGTAGGAGATATTTCTAATACCTAATGTTAGACATTTGTGTTGTTTGTACTTTAGCTGCCCTCAGCGTCAATGGAGAGAGGTAGGATTTAAGACCTGCAGCTACAAGCCTTCTGCTGTTATTATACAGACCACATAGACTCCTACCTGTTCTGCCATATGTAATATTAAGTCACTTTTCAGTCAGGTGTTACTTTTCCTTCCCTGGGAGACAAACAGTCTCAGTACAGCAGCTAACTTATTACACTCTGCAAAGATAAATCTTGATGCTTAGATCCTGTTGTGAGCTCTTACCAATTTAAACACCTTAAGTGAGGCAAGGGGGACAGGTGTGTAATCCAAACAGGCAAAAAGGATGAAGCACAAAAAAGCTGCCATGGGAAGTCCTAGCTCTGGGATCCCTACACCCGATTGGGTTCTACCCAGAGATCCCCAGTGACAGATTCACATTAGAAGGCTGCTGCTTGAAATGTTGGCCACAACCCTTCCTTGGCTTTTGAAGCTCCAGGCCTTCATCAGGTTTCCAAAAACTACCTCCAAGGGAGATTTAGGCACATATTCCATGGGACAATGAGAATTTTAGGCTGTATAATGAATATGTTGGATAGCCTACACCTTTTTAAAGTTACTTACAATTAAATCCTCAGATGACCTGCACCTTTCTGGAGTGAGGGACAGCAGCAGGAGAGAATCAGAGATTTTGGGATAAAATTTTCCTTATGTGTGTTAACCTGCACCACTGTTTAATTACAGTCTATTTTTTGGATCATTTGTAGATTAACACACATGAAAAAGTGTTGCCTTTCAGGGGCCTGCCTGGAGAAAGACCTGACTCCTTCCATTGATCCTGCAGAGACAGTTGCTCAGTGATGGGTAATCAGCACTTGGAATTACTCATCCCTTTGGTGTTGCAATGCAGCAATTAGTAATTTAACCAGTGCCTGCTGAACTCAATGGAAATACTCTTACTGACTTCAGCGGGTACTGGATCAGACCATTTATGGAACAGTTCCATTTTGATATCCAGCCAAGTGGATAAAGCCACTCATCTTTCTGTTAATACAGTGTTTAGCCCTCACTAATCTGGGCACAGTGATTAAAAAAAACAAACAACTAGCTCTCCAGAGACTGTACTTCTGGAAATTATACATTTATATGTAGTTCCAAGCAATTAAGTGACTACATAAGTACTGGGCATCTGAATTTGTTCGTCAGACAAGAGTCTTGTCTCTTCTTCCATGTCCAAAACTCAGATCTCTAGCTGTTATACTCAAGTTAAATAATAACCCAACTGAACACATTTCACTTAACAGCGAGTGAAACAACCATTTCTGATCTCTGCATTCCAGTATTTGAATCCTCGGTCATTTCATACAGACTTCTGGTAACAATTAATACTACCATAAAAAGAAAATAACAGGGCGAAACATGCACACAAATTGAAAGCAGATATCTGAATGTTGTTGTCCCACAAATTTAGATCAACCGCATGTCTGCCTGAAAACTTGTAACTAGCGTTCATGAGCGATGTTATAATGTAAAGTGTGGTGGAGAAATGACAGTGAAGCCTGTTTGTACTTTCTGGAATTAATATATGTATGCAGATAATTAAAAGAATAATAAAAATACATAAGAAGAACATACACAAGGGGATGGTTTAAACATCATCCAAACATGTCATACGGTATGGGCCTTAGGGAAATAAAGGCTTACAGGATACTGGCAGACAGGTCTGCTGCTGGTACCAGAATTTAGCAGTTTCACTGCTTGAAAATAAATCCTTTTAGTTAATCCGGCTCTGTGGGTGGAATTACACACACCACTCCCGTTATTGTTAGACAGGAGTGCAGGCTGAATTCCCATGAACTTTTCTGAAAATGTAACTTGCAGTCTTTCCAACACAAAGCTTTATTTATTAGAAATGCTTTTTAACGTGTCATGGTGAAATCTTATCATGGTAACATCAGATATGGCTTCTGTTAGGGAGTGCACATTTCACCCTTGATGTGTACCTGCAATTCTTATTAGCATGACAGGGCATTTACTATGCATATCAAGAAGGGAATATGTGAGATCGTGAATTCTTTCACCCAGTGTATTCCAGAGAGCAAAATTTTAGCAGCCAAATGTTAACACCTGGCACAGTAAAGACTTTGGTGCAGACAGCCAAGGTTATTGAATGGGAATGTGGCTGCGCTGTAAGCCTTCCCTTCACCATCTGGTTCATTCTGGAATATGGAATATATATATCACAATTATATGAATAAATGAAAAGATATGCAAGTTAACTGAAATGTATGTGTTCTCTGCTTTTCTGCACAATGAAACAGCCATCTGGGAATCAGTGTGTCTCACATTTCAAGCACAAATCAAAGCAAGCAGCAATTCAGTCCGTGACGTGTGTTTCATAGAAAACTGGACTTCATTATCTCAGAGTTAATCACTTTGGAGTCTTTTTTTCAGGTTTCCACCCCCCTTCTTCCCCCCCTCTCTATGGATACAAAACAAAGCTATTTGGAAATATAGGGAGAGTACCCTTATTAAAATTGCATTTGGAACACAGTGTGGTTAAAAAATAAAAAAAAGGAAAATGGAAGCACATTTATTTGCACTCTTGCCTCTCTGATCCAGGCTCAGAGGTGGGTCTGTAGAGTGGGTAGAAAGAATTGCTAGATGGATTTTTTTTTTTCTCCCTTTCCTTCTTCATCTCTGTTTGTTTTATATGCATATTTTTCTCTTCCACATCTATGCAGCCCTACTGACTAATGGGATGGGTGACAAGGATCCAAAGCATATGCTGTTGCCCAGCTAAATATAACGGGAAGTGGATGGAGTGGGGGGCATGTTGAGAGCCAGAGAGCAAAAAAGCCACCTCTGACCTTCCACCATCTCATTGCACATATGATGTTCTAAGTCAGACCTACACAAACCACACAATCCTTCCCCTCCTGCCCTGGTTTTTCTTTCTCTTCTATGGATGATGGGTGCAAATCCTTGCAGTAGAATGCAGTGGAGATTTGCTGTGGGAAAACTCTTTGGGAGCTAGTCTGAGAGAAGGGATGTTAGGACTCACAGGAATTAAAAGGCATGGTTTCTGCAGTTATACTGGGTATGTATGCTAAGTGTCATTGCATCCAAAGGCAAAGAATGTGTCTGATAGACAAGTCATGATAGTGCTTTGGGAAAAGCAGTCTTAGAACAATGAATTACTGTAGTTCCATTACATATATGTCATTTTGTAGCCTTTCTGGAAAGAAAAGCTGTCTCTATTAAACAAAAATCAAAAATATAATTGCTGGAAGAGGTTCAGAAACATTTGTTCCCTTTCCAAACTTCATTAATCTCCTTGAACACAAGACTTGACTAATTCTATGGGCTCGTAGCCAAGCTCCTAAACAATAAAAGTTAAGAGCAGATATCAATGATTGTTGCAAGAGTCCTTCCTATGCTTGTTCCCCTAGTAGTCCTATTCAAAAGAAATTAAAAAGTTTTAAATATGATGTGATCTTATAAAGCACATCTTTTTTATGTATGGAAAAATTGACTAAATACGTAAATTCCTTCTTTACAAAGAAAAGACTGGTTTTCTAGTGGCTGCATTTTGGGAAGTGCTATGTACATTCACAAACTGATACAGAAATGATGGAATGAACTTGTTTCTTAAAACCAGAAAAACTTTATGTCTGTACATTTTTTAATCTTCAAATGGTCCTGCAGAGTTATAGCCAATCTAGGACCAAAATATCTTCAGTTTCCAGGCCTCCAATTTTTGATATGTTGAGCACCCTCAAGACTGACAGCAAACAATGACAATTTGGCTTTTGATGGTATAGGAGCAGATCCTTGAAAGGAGCTGAGAATCATCAGCCCCTTGTGATTCTAAACTCTTAGCAAGAAGCAGAGATGGAAAAATAGCCAAAACCAAAGTTCACTTGAACCCCTGTTGTCTGAGGTCATTTTGTGAATATTAAAAGAAAATCTGCTTTGAATATGTTCTTCCTACTTCAGTTGTCTAAAAAAAAAAACCCTCAGGGTCAAAGAAAGGGCACAGTAAATTCTGAATATCTGAAGATGTGGAGCTGATGTATATCCACTAAATGCTAACATAATTAAGATGTGACATCATCCTTCAAGCATTATGGGTGCTGCATTTTGTATTGTAAATCCTTATCTAGCTTATAATAGTCTGCTGAGGGCTTAGTTATTTTTCCACTCTGCACCTCAGATATGTGTATTAAAAATTATAAAAATCAAATTGACTTCATAATTGATTTTTTATGGATGTTATTTGTTTTGCCATGAATATTTCATAAACATTTTTTTCCTAAAGTATAACATCATAATATGTGCAACTGAGAGAGACAGACAGCAGTGGGTGCATGCGATCTATATGAAATTAATGTTATCCTTAAATTTAAATTCTTTGTTAATATGTTGTATTTTTCCATTAAGGGTCTTATCTTCCTCATTTTAAAATCAAAGAGGAGCTTGCTGTTGTCTTCAGTTAGAACAGGACCAGGTGTGTTATCCCCATTTTACCATTAGAGTTACTTTTGTGATTCATTTGAAAAGTGGCAATGAAAGAAACAGTCCAGAATCTGTTACACTTTTTCCCATGTAAAAACCTTTATTCTCGTGAATCATTGCACTGGGGTCATTGCATAAAGAGGAGTTGCAAGACAGAGACAGCTTTTCTCAGCTACATGAATTCTGGCTTTATCAAGCTCACATGTGGTGCAGCTGAGGCGATGAAAAAGTGGCTGAGAAGATGAGGAGGGTGGAGACCTTTCAATTTCCCACAGCACAGGATTTCTAGGGACATAGAGGAGAGAAAATGAGTATGAAAAGCCAATCATTACTCCACACAGGGCTCTCCTTGGGGTCTGATTGCTCTGAGCCCATTGGCAGTGCTCTCCCTGCTGCAGGGACAGGGTGTGTCAGAGACTCTTTTTGAAGATGCTGTGAGTAGATCCTGCACAATGGGGACACTTGCCCACTGCTGTTATTTCTGCTTTGAAACAAAGCTTGGGTCTCTTTGTGCTTCTGTGGACAAGATGGGTGGCATGGGCTGCTGCTCTTTATGCACAGGGTACATCCAATGTGCCCCCTGACTTTGACCATCTAGAGTTCATCTTCATCCATCCTCTAGTAACGGGGTTTGGGCAGGAGTCTCTCTACATTGACAGGAGGCTCTGGACAGCTGGCTTAGAACTAACAGTTTTGAGTGTGAATTTAGGCAAGATGAGTGGCACCCTGAGCCAAATCCTCAGAAACAGTCACCATCATAATCTGTGAGCAACTTGTAACACCTCAGGCTCCCTCCAACAAGATTTTTCTCTTGCTTGGTGCCCTGTGCTACACTGCCACATGCCTGGATAAAGCAAGGCGAGCCCACTGGGTGAGGAAAGCATTACCACCCGAGGATTAGCTGCTCAACAGCAGATGGCAGAGAGCTGTTAACCTTTTGCTTTAGTAGGTATTAAGAAAGAGGGTAACAAGAGTATTCCATCACTAAGGACGTATCAGGCAGCATTAGCAATGGATAATTTGAGGGGTTAAGAAGTCTGCCCTGTGGGAATTTCTTAAAAAGTTAATCTTTTATAAAGATTGAAAGTTTCACAGGCACAAAGTTTGCCTCAGAGAGATTTAGTTCTTTTAGTCTATGATCTTGATACTTGCCAAAGGACAGACTAAATGTGAATTTGCATCATGCCTCCACATGTGTTTCACATATTTCACATGTGGCGCCTAAATGGCTTCTGTGACCTTAGTGTGCAGATCACACGTTTTTCACATATGCTTTGTGTGCTTCACATCTGTTTGAAACATTGTTTCTGACAGTAGAAATCATTATTGTTTTACAGCAGGCTCTAGTAATTTAATTCAAGCAGCAGAACTTGAGAAGATGCAGAGTGCTTTTGGTTTTGGTTTAGATTTTGTGTTGACTGCTACCCATTATAATTGCATACCAAAGCAGAGATTCACAGCTCAGGCCAAAGTTTTCAATTAGGGTGATCAAGATTTTTTTTTTGTCAACATGATTTTTTCCCCAGTGAATACGCTGACTTGACAAAGTTGTCACTTTAGCAGAAAAGTGCCTGATTCAAATATTGTTGTATTCTGAAAAGTTTTCTGTGTCTCTGATTGAATTTATGCACAAAACTAGGAAGACAGTGGTCCACTGGTGGGTACTCACACAGGGTTTGGGGAAGCTAAGCTTAATTTTTTATTCTGTAATATTTAGAACACAGCTTGGACATGACTCTTGTTAACCCTTTTGAATGACCCAGTGTCTCTGGCTGGGCAGCTGGTTTTTCTATGCCTCATTGCATTGTGTCTACAAACTGGAAAATGTCCTGCAGAAGGAACTTGAAAATGACAGGCACTCTGAATGTGTAGCTTGGTTGTTAGGACAAAAAATGAGGAAACCTCTTGCCAACATCCTTGATTCAGCACATGTTTAATTATTAATACAAGTAGAATTCTTCCAGTGGTCCATTCTGCTACTAGACAGAAAGGGCTCATATCAGACCTAACAGAGCTGTGTAAACAAGTACTTAGCCTAATGAGACCAAACAAAAGTTTGAACCTTGGTGTCTCACTCACCACTTCCAAATAGTTGTGCTAAACTGAACAGGTGTCTTCTGTAATGGCAATTTCGAAATAATTTGCTAAATATTGAGGGCACCCAGGCACTGTGGAGACACTTGAATTTACCTATGATTCTGTCTTCCATCAAGTGAGAAAGGCCTGCCAGCTGTTGAATTTATTCCCTGTGTTTTTTCCATTTATTTCCATGTACGTTCCTCAAAGAGTTCAAACACCTGCTTCCTTGCCTATCACAAGTAGCTTGCTTTAAATTGCAAGATATTTTCAACCCCATGTAATTCCAATTTTAGGTGGTAGAATAATTTTTTTTTAGTTTTATGTAAATCAGGAAAAGATAGCCCTTAATTATAAGGTTCACAGTAAAATTTACAGGTTCACAGTAAAAGCCCTTATAATACAGGTTCACAGTAAAAAAACGCAGTCCAGCCTGTATTGCCATGCTGCAGTTGCAGACCCACAGCTGTTTGCACCTACCAGTACCTACCAAGACTGCAAAGAAATAGTTACAGCTGAGGCCATGGAACTTAGAAAATGGGGCTTTGGTATGGATACTGATATAACATGCAATACTGCATTGTTGCACGGTGGAATACATGCTTTCAGTCTGAGCAGGGCTGAATTACCCTTTGGGCAGAGAACTAGTCAGTAATTTTAAGTCTTAAACTGAGCTTTATGTTTATTAACACCTCCTATATTTCCCTCTGCTAATGATATTGAAAAATGTTTTTGTTCCTGTTTCCAGTGCAGACAAAAGGAACACATAAAGATAAAATGATGTGGAAGGACAAAATGCAGTATGTGGGCTCTGTTTCTATCTGTGCTTTTTGAAAATCATGCTATGAACAAAAAATCTCAGTTACTTTAGGTATTATGCCCTGGTATTTTATATTTTCACCTAACGGTTTATTAGATAGCCTTCTGCACGAATGTCTCTTATTTATGCATTGGTTTCTGCTTTTTCCTTCCAAAACAATCACACCCTTCCCTTTGAGGGCAGAGGGTCCTGAATACAATGGTTCAGCTAGTTGGGGACAGAGAAGTCATGCAAAGGAAAGGTCATGAAGGGGGGTCCCTGCTGCTCATTCACCCTGCTTGATGGCATATGTCTTCACAGCAGATTTATAGGGTTTGCAAGAAAGGGCCGAGTTTGACAAAGGGACAGGGTCAAGGAAAAAATTAATAGATACCCTCTCCACAGGAGGGAACCGCTGCTGCCTCACATAAGCAGCAGTGACATACTTGAGTCTGGAGTGTGTGTGTGTGTATTCCAACTCTCTGTCCATCACAAAGCCCCTGCACATGGCCTGTTTACTCAAGCTTTACACAGGCATGCAAGATTTGGCTCAAAAAGAACAAACTTCAGTCACAGAGAGGACCCCTGGAAACATTAAGCCTAAGAAGCTATGATTTGCCTCTCCTCTCCTTGAAGTATACATGCAAAGCTCATTAATGCTAATGATAGTCTAGGAACAAATGAGGCGTGTTGTGCCACGGCTACTTTATCCCATAGGCAGAGCAGGAATGTGGCACCACTCACCCAACAAGTTACCTAACACAGACTTGGCCTCATGTTGAAAGAGATTTGAAGCTGTAGGCAGTTAAATACATAGCCTGCCCCTTAGGACTGCCACCGTAAATAAGCCTTTTAAAAGAATCTCAGTCTTTAATGAAGAACAGAGGGAATTTTCAATCAGTAATCAGAAACAGCTCTCAAATTCATGGATGGTGGAGTGGTATGCATATTTTTATTTGGTGCACAGAAAATACATTGTTTCTGAGCTATTCCTGTAAGTAGATTCACTGTACTGTTAAAACCTTAGTGGATCCTGCAGTGTTTGTGATTCTCTGAGTATTAAAGGAATTAGAGAAAGCCTTCTAAAGTAGTTAGAGGCACCACAGTGAGAAATGATTACCCACTTTAAAACCAGAAATGTACAATTAAAAAGAAAAAAAAATGAGAAGGAGAATAGATGCACATAAAAAAGTCTGAGTCGAAAGAAAGAAAAAAGGATTTAAAATGTCTATCTGTTATAATCATTCTAGGCACAGTGAGACTACATATGCTGTAAAGGAAGAAGGAGAAGTAAAAAGACACTTGCCTAATCGTCTGCAAATTATAGTAAGAACTACATTAATGTGACCTAAGGATATACTCCTGTTAATGAGTCAACAGGATTCTTGGGAGTAAATGAAATTCCATGCTGCTGTAGCAAAATGTACTTCACTCACAGCAGAAAGAAATTATTAGTCAGAGAATATATAAATAGGTTGTTTTTTTTTAATATTCAAAACTGTAATCGGTGAAGCTCACATGCTGAAATCCTAAAACTGTAAAAAAGTATTAAAAAAATCCATAGTCCTGCACAGTATGATATAAATATAAATATATATATAAAACAATGGAAGCTGAGGCCACAAGCTACAAAAGCAAGGGAGTGAGAAATGGTTTTGTGTATAAAGAAACAGATATGGGGTAATATAGAGATCTGTGACACATAAGCCATATACGTGCTTTGATGTCATATGTAATTAGTTTTCTTCTCCTCATCTTGTACAATTCTGGTCCCTACTATTCAGTCCTATGTACTGGTTATTTCTTATTCTCTTGACTCGAGATTTTTGGGGAATTTTTTTCTGACACAGTGCACAACCTGTTGGAAAGAAATCCATAAAGGATATGTTGTCTTTATCTTGTCACCATTTCATAACTTTTGTGAAATTCTTGGTAAGACTTGAGTTTTTGACTTGAGAAGCAGACTGGAATGAGAGAATCTGAAATGTATGTGCCTAACAGATGGATAAACCCAGAAACTAATGTCCTATTTCTGGGCGGTATTTAAAAATGACAGTGAATTTTAAAATGGCTCAAAACATGGAAGTATTGCTTGATATTCAAGCCCAGGATACTGTCTTCAATTTAAAATTTAGCTTTTTAACTGTGAATTTGGATACCTTTCCTGGCTTACATGCACTTTCTGAAGGAATTGGTCAGTAGTCAGGTAAATCGTTCAAGATGGATTAATATCAACAAGTAATACAAAGAAAAACCTTCCTTGAAAACACACATTGGAGGAGACATTATTGCAAGAAAACAGCAAATGTATTTTTAACTACTCAGAGGCAGATGAGACATTTAAATCTGGTTATGGTTTAGGTCACTAGAGTGCTGAAGTCACAAAAGAAGGGCAGAAAAAACAGAGATGAGGATACATGAGTTTGAAGCCAAATCTTTCTTTAGTCATTAAACCTGTCCAGAAACAAGTGTCTCAGAAAATTCAGTGTTCTGAACATGTTGTAAGCAACTGTTTCATCATTTTTGAAATATTTTGTCAGTGTTGTCCCATTTAAAATAGGTCTTTCAATCTATGTAGAACTCATGAACAGTTTTGGCTCTTCTGAAGATGAATTTTTAAGTGAACGAATAATTTACCAAAAAATATCTTTTACCTCTCAAATTTCATTCAATTATCCTAAGCAATGCCAACATCATAGGGTATGTTTTGACACATAGAGAAATCTGTGGGGCATTTAATTGGGGTTTTTTCCATTTAATTTAGAAGCACAGAATTCATTGTGCTACTAAAAAATTTTCCATCAGACTTTAATCTCTTTTTCTTTCATGAAATCTGGCAAAATTTAAGACATGGCAGGCGATGGAAATGTGCCGGTTCTTAAGAAATCTAAATGTGGCCAGGAATGTGCAGTGATGAAGTATCTTAGAACTCTTCAGTTTCTTCAGCCAAGTGTAATCTCACTAAAAATTACACATACATGAAAAGAAAAAGATGTCATCAAATCATTTCCTTACAGTCATCAACATCATTATGAGCTGGCACCTGTTCCAAAGCATCCACATATATTTCTTTCCTCCAACTCTAAGGAATATCTTAGTAGCGTCCTTAGGCTTTATCTTATTTCCAATTGTTTCTGTAGCATTTTGTTCTGTTTCTCATCATCTAATATGTTCTTCAGTGTCCTTTGGCCCTGATCCCGAAGCCAAGACTTTTAACCTTTATCATGGTTTTCACAAGAATTAATTTAAAGTCAAAGGAAATCAGGGCATATTCATAATCATAATCAACTATTGCAAATAACATAATCAACTGTTGCAAAATACATTTTAAAGCATAATGAGAATATGGGTCAGTTTATATACCAAATATTCTTGGGCATATTTCTAATCTGAGTTATTTTAGAAGGGTCCCTTTAAAACATAAACCCCATGTGATGTAGCAACTGTTTTGTTAATTAGTATGTTTCCATAAGAGCATACTATGTGGTTGTGTAATCCCAAACATAAATTCATTTGTTAAAGTTATGTCTGCCAAGACAACTTAATTTTTTCAGCTTTTAATTACTCAGTATATCTGGGGTTTTGTGCTTGAAGGAATATCTCATCTTTTTGTTCAAATCCATTAATTTTGTCCTTTTATTGAGGTGGATATCCACTGTTGTTCTGGTGTTCTTCCTGTGGGATGTTGCAGAAGCCAAGGTCTCCACCTGACATCTGCCTTTACTAGACTTTCATATCTCAAATTATTTAACTTGGCCATTATTAGTTCTGTCTGGTGCCTAAATAACAAACAGCATAAACAAGAACAGTAAACAAGAAAAACTCTAAATGTAATTTTTAAAAATTAATTCTTAATGAAAAATACCAAAATACTAAATAGATGTGTGCTTTTTAATATTTTTTCTCCTAGAGATAGTAATGTTTTCAATACCATCAACAATGTTAAGTGTTTGGGCTGATTGTTTGTTACCTCCAGACTTCCCTTGACACAAAAGTAGCAAGCTCTTTTTGAAGTGGAATGCACTTAGTTATTCAGTTTTAGAAATGTAACTGAAAGGTTGTCTTAGCATTAGTGTTATCTGCTAAAGAGTATGCAAGGCAATTCATTCTGTGGATAGTTTGAATGGCTAATATCTCACAAGGGGAGTTATTTTCCTGGGTTTTATTTGCCTATGTACAAAATTTATTATGAGATTAAAAAAAAAGTTATGCCAAATCCTGAATTTTGTGGGAAAAATAATTAAAAATAAAACAAGTAAGTAGAAAAGATTATGATATCTGAATCTGTAGATCATACAAGCCAGTACTTTCTTTGGTGAGAGAGAAGTCTGTGTCCCATTGCTTAGAGATAGATTTGCCTCTTCTGAACCATCTAAAATGTCTGTTCTAGTTTACATCTCCAAACTAGAGAAATTATCCTAAGAACCTATTACACAGACTACAGATGTTGTAGACTTGGTTTGGTCAGAAATGTTTTTACCCTGATATCCTTCAGCAGATTGGGCTACATGGAGTTATCCACCAATCTCCTTTCCACTTGATGCCTTAGAATGAGTGATGAAAATTTGTCATATTAGTGTGACAATTGTGAGTCTTCCTTGTCAGTAAGAGAGAGCAGGATGTGGGATAGTGTTCCATAATGCAAAGCATATTTGTAAGAGTGATTCATTTTCAGAACTTCAGAGCAGTAATGAATTAAAATATGCCTGTGTGTTCATGCATGTTCATACTAAGAAGCCGCATGATATCTTACATGAAGTTTCTAATTTCCAGCAACAACAAAGGTAATTGCAGTTGTAGGGAAATGGATTTTCTGTTTTGCAGAATCACTTGTAAGAATGCTTTGGGTAAGACTTAGAGTTCATTCAGTGTAACTTTCTGCCTAACAGCAGCCCTGGATGCCTCTGATGAAAGTGAATGGAACTTTTCTTAGGTGTGATGTCTAAAATACAGAGCTATTTTAAAATTATTAAGTGTTTAAATATATATATATATATATATTCACTGTTATAATTATGGATAGGTTTATAATCTGTGTAAAATCAACTCCTTAAATTTGGGCCCAAAAATGTCTTCTATGCATAGTTTAAGAAAATATTTCCCTGTGTCAATTTTGAATTTGCAGCCTTTCAGCTGAATCCCTTTCTTTTTCCCAGAATTCCAGTTCCCTTTTTCTTGTGCAATGAGATAGAGATATTAAAAATATTCAGTATATATTCTGTGTCATGCTTTAGATGCAGATCCTCATAGAAGTGTGTTCTGTTCATTTCCATTTTTTCCTTACTGAAATTCCAGTCTTAAATATTTACTTCAGATTAGAATTTTCAAAAAGCACCAACATTTCAAAAACTAAATGTCAAGAGGAAATTAGCGGAGAAAATAAAACCATTGCATACTTCCTTTTTGTAAGATACTGATTAGATTTTGGAAGAGGTGAATCAAAAGAAATACCTTACAAAATATTTGTAATTCAGTGATTGAAAATGTGCTCATTTTTGAAATAAAAAAGTTCTTTCTAATGGTTTGATGATTAAGAAATACAAAATACCCAGCTGTATTTTAAAAAGCTCTACAATTGATTTTGTTTCCTCCTAATTGTTTCATATTTGTGTGGCTACAGATAGTAGGTATTTCTGCAGTGAATAGAAAGCTTTAGCAGCTGATGAGGTTTACAGATGTCATAAGAGAGTAAAACAATTTTTTCCTTCATTGAATTACTTTTATCCACATAATTTTGGTTACTGTTCATGAAGAGCATATATAACATAAAATGGAAAATATTTATGATTTCATAATTTAAGTCTGATTTAGCTGTTCTTGGAAAACAGGATTTTATGTTCATTCTTGTCGCTGTAATTTTATGACAAGGACATTCCATATCTTGGCCAGCCAGCCCTGATGTGAACTGCATTCACTGACGTCAATTAAAAGGGAATTCTGGTTTATTCTCTGTGGCCCTCTACAAAGAAATAAACGACCATTTATGTGATATAAACAGCTTAACAGCATCTTTCACTTAATGTAAAACTTTCAGTCACAATGCCAGCTTTTTAACTTTGGTTTGAATTTTCTGCAGTACCCAATGGTGCAATGGGCAAAATGCCAGGAAAGCAAAGACTAAGATGAAATTCCTTTGAGAAAACTTTCAAAGCATTTCAATCAGAACACCATGGGCAAGTCATAGAGATACAGCAACTCTGTTTCACTCAGTTCACATTGCTGATAGATGTTGATGCACTGTGAATTTGTGAAAGAATAGGAAATATGAAGAAGCCATTCACTATCTCACTTGCCACTGGTTAACAGTGATGCTACACACTGGGGTGTCCCAGAGATAAAGACTTTTAAAACACAGATCACATTTCTTTAGTGGGTGATCTCAGTAGGTTTTCATTAAAAGACAGCTAAAACTTACCAAAATAATTCACATGCATAAATATTGCCTTTCATTTACAGCTGTGCAGCTGAGAATGCTTGAGATGTTCTCCAGCTGCTTGCTTTAACTCCATATAAGTGCCAAACACAGGACAGAGCATTTCTGGGCATCATATCAGCTTAATACTCTTTCTATCAAATGTCCTTGCTTTGAAGTAAATATGTTCAACTTGGGAGGTACAGTAGTTTGCTAATTTATTTGAGAGCTTTGTTTGAATTTCCAACTTAAGAGAGAGGTGGGCAATGCACAGCCAAAATGGAAATCACTCATCAGGAGTTTAGTGGGACTTGGGATGTGGAGAGGGGTGTCCAAACCCAAAATCATTACAGCTGTGTACATAGCATCATCACCAGCTGAACTCTGTGTGGAAGCCATACACTCCATACAAATCAAGAGTTGACCTATGCCATATGCTCAGATATGTCTTGCAATGATTAGGCTCTAAAATGAGATGCACTCATTTAAGAACAAAGTCTATAACCTAGGTGACCAGAAACCACTTTGCCACTGGCTTCCTTCACCTACATAATATTGACAGAACTTGGAGATGCACCATAAGGCAAGAGGGGAAAAGACAGTCAAAGATGTTTGCAGATAATACCAGCGATGTTATTCCTCTGTCAGATTGAGCTAAAACATAATTTGTGAAAAAGGAGGAAGAAAAATATACAATAGGCTGTATTGGTCAAAGGGGTATAAAGCATACTCAATACTGGTATTTATTTATTCATTATGAATGCTACGTAATTTCTTGATTATTATTGTAAGTTCCTATAATTCATTGATAATATGTAACTGCATATGTCTTGTTTTTTAGAACCTCACTTTTGTCCATACAATAATGTTTTATTCTTAATAAAAGGAACATAAAGGAAAATTTTTAAGAAAAAACAAAGATTTTTTTTCTATTTAACTGAAAATAAAGCTTCACCAAACTCTCAGTTTTATTCACCTTCAAGGAAATCTCATGTTAGGGGAAGACTTTTAACTGCAATAACCATAGCTTAAGTATTCACACAGCTCTCTGGAAAAAAACATGCAGCTACAAGAAACCTTTGCTCCAGATTTAATTCTCACATTTCATCACTGCAGGGCAGAAGAAAATTTTTTTGGCCTGCAGAAAAAGTGACTGTTAGGCATTACATATATGTATACAATTACATTAAGTTAAGTATTTTTTGCATAAAATTCCCTCCATCCGCATGAATTCTCCTTTACACTGAGTATACTTTTCAACTTAGTGGTATTAATTTGCCGCTTAGCAGAAGTCTTTACTAGCAATCCATTTTCTTTTTTGTGGATTTGCTTCTGTGTTGACTGAAAGAAACAATAGCTTAACCTTAGTATATGTATTACTATCTATTCATATTCTTATTAACTGTTTTCTTTGCCCACCATGTAACCTAGGATGGGTCCAGTTACATGTGCCTGTCTGGAAATCATCTGCATAAGGCCTATAGCTGAAGAGAGATTTAGGGAAATTATGCTAGGTGTTGTTCTTGCTGTCTTGCAGACATTTGATTATTCCAAGATGATCTTTAGTAATGTTGCCAATATAACTACCAAAATAATTTTAAAGTTGTCTAGAAAACCTTTCCTGTCGGGATATCTGTTGATTAAAAGATTTCTGTGTTATTTTTGCTGTTGATTCATGGAGTGGATAATTGGGTTTTGGTTTCTTTAGTGTAAGCTTTTTACAATTGTTATTGGACAGTACAACGCTAAGGGCTTTGTACTAGAGGCATTCAAAGTAAGAGTCCACCTCTCCAAATGAGAAACATTTAGCAAGGAAAAATTGTGCTTGTAAAACTGAAGTTATTCTCTGGTAAAAACTGGTTTTAAATTAAAAAAAAAAAAAAAAGAAAAAGTCTGATTCTTTTTACATTTTATTAGAGAACTAGGAAGTCAAAACTGACCAGCACAAAGCCTATTCTAGATTTCTTCAACTGTCATGGAAGGTAGTGATGGTTGTTACCTGAGGTTTTTCTGCAAGTTGGTGCAAAGGATTACTTTAGAGAGATTAGCTAAAGTATAATCAAGTCAGATTTATCAAGAGCAAATAATTTGAAATAACCCAATCACTTTCTACAACAAAATAGCATCTTCTGCAGACATGGTGACAGCAGGGGATGTTCTTTACTTAGACTTCAGCAAAGTCTTCAACACTACTTCCCACAGCTTTCTCCTGGACAAACTGGCAAGATACAGTTTGGATGAGTGGTCTAAAGGATGGTAGAAATGATCAAATAGATTGCATTTAGAGGGTAGTATTCAGTGGTTTCCTCTCAGGTTGACAGACTGTCACAAGTGGGGTGTTCCAGGGATTGATACTGGGCCCCAAGGAGTTCAACATCTCCATAGACCCAGATGATGGCATTGGAATCATATCAGGTTTGCTGATGTCACCAAACTGGCTGATAAGTTGAACACATGACAAGGGAGAACCCTCTTACAGATAGACCTGGACAGGCTGGAAGGAAGGGCAAGTAAAACCAGCATGAAATTTAACAAAGATAAGTACCAAGTCCTGCACTGAGATGCAATACCCAAAAAGATAATATGGAATACCCAAAAAGCCCAGTACAAGTTAAGCCCTGTGTGGCTGGCAAAAAACCCTGCTGGAGGTGACCTGGGAGTCCTGGTGGACAAGAAGCTGAATATAAGTCTATGGTGCAGCACTGCAGCAACAAAGGAGAATCAGACCCTAGGCTACATCCACAGGGGCATTACTGGGAGAGATAGAAGCATGATCATTCCATTTCCCTCACCATTTATCAGGATGGTATCCACAATGCAAGAAAGATGCAGAGAGAGGGTCCAAAGGAGGGCCACAATGATGATGAAAGAGAGAAGACTGAAGGAGTAGGTCTTTGCACCCTGGAGAAGAGAAAGCTCAAGACAAATGTCATCAAAATATTCTGATGGAATTTAAATGACAGATAAAGAGGACAATCTCTTTCTTCACAAGAAGTCACACGAAGAAAAATTGCACAGGGAGAGGTTTTATCTCAGCATAAAAAAGAAATATTTTTCAGTGAAAAAGATCATTCATTGGAATAACTTCCCGAAGGACATGGAAACCTCCGTACTGGAGGTTTTCAAGAAATGACTGCAGAGACTAGACAATCTCTCAAGGTGCCTTCCAACCTGGGCTGGTCTATGATTCTATGTTTCTATGAGTCACCTCTCCCACTCAGGTGGAATCTCATTGCTGTGAGGAAGAAACTCTCTGCTTATCCATGGCTGAAACTCTGAACAGCACTGATCTGAAGCCACAAAAGAGGAGTTTTCTGGACAGCTTGTTTATATGTGGGATGTGGCTCTGCCTGCTATTGTTTCAGTATCCAGATTGCAGAGGTAGGTACATGGTACTGACCAGCAGAGCTCCAAGAAGCAGAAAATTTATTCGACCAGCTGTGCTGTCTGTCTAGTGAGAGAAAAAGTGGTAACAGAAGAAGGCTGTTTTTACTTTGAATGAATGCTATGATAATGGATTTATGTCTTTTCTGAAAAACTGCACCTCCCTATTTCTGATAACACTCAATGTAGAAGAAAATGACACCATTGGGGAATGCTGGCCTTTTACAGTCCATCTTCCCATGTCATTAGCCTGGCATTTAGCTTGATAAAGGCATGCAGTGACACATCTTTATGTAATCAGATTTCACTGATGTTTAGGCGAGAAAAATTAACCAAGCTGACCAAATAATTTTGTGCCTCAATAGTATGAAAACTGACACAAACCACATGGAAAGAAAGCACAACTGCTTCTCTTGTCTTGAATTACAGGATTCCAGGGTTGCACAACTCACCAGTTAAAGAGTATTCTGCCTTCAGGAGTTTTGTATTTTTCTCAAATCAGTAAATTTTCCAGCTGGTGTCTTTGCTAATTTTTGGGGAGGAAAAAAAGAAAATAAAAGAAGAAAAAAATCCATAAATTTCTTCTCCTGTGACCCAGTAAAAGCTATGTTATTTTTTCCCAGTAATGGGCCACAGACCTTGTGCTGAATTTACCTTGTGCTAACTATGGAATACCCTACTCCTGGCCTATTAAGCTTGTTATCAGCTGTTTATGAGAACATGCTGTGTGAACCAGAGTTTGGCACCAGGTGTCTGCTGCTGCTAACAGACAAGATAGCAGCAAAGGCTTTGGAAATATGGGCACAGGCTGAACACAGAGGCCAAGGTCTATAAGAACCACTGGCCATTGGAGAAACACACCCTTGAGAGCTGGGAAAGTACTGCTTTGACCATGGCAAAGTAAGAAACAACCTCCATCATGATGCAGTACAAAGTTCAGGGCTTGTGGCCAAGGGTTATGAACACCATGCAAATTCTCAAGTCAAAGAGCAGGATCTCAAATCTGGGAGGGATCACCGTGATGGGGATGACTGTCACAGAATGCTTGTATGGTGTATGGATCTGCAAGCTCAGCCTGTTCCCCCTGCCTGCCTCAGGGATTCCAATCCCTGCTCCCTGCCTCACAGAGCTCTTCCTTGAGCTCCTGAGAGTCTGCCCATTGCCCTTCTCCCTGACTGCCTGTTCCTCAGGTCTTCAGGGGCTTCTGCTGATCACTCACCCATCTACAGGAACATTTGAGTGCATCAGGATGTGATTTTTCCCCTCCAGGTTATAAATTTTTCTCCTCTGCAATGCTGTATGGACACTCCTCAGTGAAGACATTCTGCACATAAACTCAATTCAGTTAGTTATTATTTTTGGCAAAAGAGCATATAAGAAGAAAATAAAAATGAGGAGGCTTATCTGCAATTGTTATAGTAGGAAATTCTTTGCTGAAACTTTAAGAACTGATCCTGTAATCTATTCAAATCTTTTTCTGATTTTCTGTGATTCGTCTCACCTGTATTATATTCACTGGACACTGAATCAGGCTCTTTGATATCAAGGAGTCATATGGACTGGAAATCATCAGTTTTAAAACTGTGGAGATCATTACTGTCACAGCAAAAAAAAAAAAAGTCCTGGTTAACTAGTAGCCAAATCATTGCTTTCCATGTAGAATTGATGTGGTTTGGGACACACCTATTATTGAGGCATCATGTTCAGTCTCAGACTTCCCTCTTTTCAGAAGGTAACTTCTGAAGTAATCAGTGATAGAGATTAATTTGCTTATAATGCAAAGACCATTTGCAAGAGCCCCGTTGATGACTAGGCAGTGTAAAACACACCTTGGTTTATAGAGAAATTTGTAGCAGACTTGATAAAAATTAAAATCTCTTTTATGCTCTTCACCACAGACTAACTTAGAACAAAGAAATGCAGAAATGCAGAACAGTTTGACTCACAACTATTCCACTTTAGTACATTAGCTTATAAAGATTTTATTTCAGTTGTGCCCTGAGTAGTATCATTGTTGCTGGTATGATATAGTCTCTACTATAATTAATATATACTCACAGTGTAGAATTGTCAATAAAATATGCTGTAATTGCTCAAATATCTGTCAGTGATTGTCCATCATGCCTGTATGATAATATGCAGTGATAATATCAAAACACTGGAATATATTGTCAGATCTAGAGTCAGTCTTATAAACAACCATTACAGTCATGTCAATTACATCAGATAAGATACAGATATTAGGGTGCATATTTGGGGGCAGGGGGGGCTGAAATGAAATTATTCCACCTAATGTCATCTGTGAAAAGACAGCAATATCTCTCATAACAGCTGAAGAATCAGAAGTCCCTGATTGCTAGATGCTGAAATATTCCCCAGTGACAATTCTTTTTGGAATAATAAGAGAAAGAAGTGCCACTTCCAATTCTGTGCTGTCAGGCTGTAAGGCCGAAAATCCTGTGGGTACCATAACACTTCCATTTTGCTGAGAATTTCCTTAACTTGAGAGTTAAGGCACCCTTCACAAGGTGATGGGATTTTGTCTTTAGCTCCAGAGGGACTAGGATTTCTTCTTTGGTGCTCTTTTCAGGTCTGCATTATAAATAAAAATAAAACAAGCAAACAAATAATAAAACAAATTACAAAATCATTTCATATGTGGGATTTCAGCTGTTTTTGATTTCTGCAGCTTGGAAAGACAATGTAAGAATCCCTGATGACACAATATAGTAATGAGTTTTAAACTGTGATGTATTGCTGAAGGTACTGTTATACAGATGTTTGACACACACACACACAAAACATTTGTATAACATTCTACAACACATATGAATACACACATATATGTATAAATAATATGCCATGCTGTCTCTGTACTGCTAGGAATTAGAGAATTACTTTGATTCTGATTTCTTACCTCCTGTCACTCACATACCTCTAATTCCAGGGATCGTTTTCTCTCAGAGGGACTTTGTGGGAAGTTGCATTCCCAGGGAGGCCAGCAAATAAGTAACTACACTGCACAGAAAATACATCTCAGCGTTTTTGAGGAAGCTGCATAAGTGGAATTGATTTAGATAAAAATGTGCTTGTAAATTGATAAGGGAATCCAGGAAAGCAGAAAAACCCCAAAGCTTTCAAAAGCTTTTTTGACACTGCATTTCTACATGACCAAATATAAAGTGGTAATTTTTTTTTCTCTAATTTTTTCCAAAGCCAAATGGAAAAAAGGGGCTGTATTTATTAACGACCCCATAAAAATGATACTGAATTATAAAATGCATAATAATATAGAATTTGTAGTGATAGTGTGACTTACATTTGCAATAAAACATAGAATCCATCTTCAAAGAACAGAATGCTTGGTTTTACAATAAGAAATTATACAAGTAATAAAAAAATTCATTGTTGAGGGATTTGTTAAAACCAGATCATGGGTCTCAGCTCTAAGTGAATTTATTTTGAACCTTCTGAAGCAGACATTGCAAATTTTTACATTCTAATGAGTGAACTAAAAACACATATTTCAAAGAAAACGGCACTCATAAATTACATTTATGACACATGAGGTTGCTGACTGCTGTGCAGAGAGCACAGAGTAATGGTGCTAATATGCACTCTAGCTTGATTTTCTCAGTTCCCAACATGCTCTAATTCTACACTACAAATCTTTAAATGGCAGTTATATTTTAATTAATATGATTATGTGCTGCCATTAGCAAACCCTCCCCCAGCACATTTCTCCTGCCAAACCCATGAATGCCAGTAAACCATTAACATAAAAGGGCTGTTTGCTTATTAAATTCATCTACACAAATAGGCAAGGGTTGCAATTGTTGATTTGCCATTGAAAGAACAGAACACGAGCGAGTTGCACAGTAGCTGGCAGTTGCAATTATCTAGTGTAATTAAGTCTAATTTATAAGCCCCCCTCAAATGAGAAAGTAACAATTTTTGTTAATTAACAAGAGCATTTGTAAAGCTCGTTAACGCCATCATTCACCATCTGCCTGGATATATGGGAGCACGCAGTTATTATTGTGGGACATGTTGCATATGTGTATTTGTGTAGTAATCTGTTTGGAAAGTCTAATGATTGAGATGGGAGATAGAAATGGATGTTATATTACAATGAAAAGAAGATCTACTGTTTTCATTTATCTTTACTGCAATGCAAGTGCTTTGTCATTATCTTGTGCATACGGTTTCATTATTCTGATACAGCACTCTGTTACATTGCCTCATACCATCATCCCTACAAGCCTGCAGGGTACAAGAGCACTTATCTTTCCTGATGACTGTTGAATCATTTAAAACAAGTTATTAGTGAAACAATTAAAATGATATTGGTTCACAATTGTATTGATAGCTGCCAGGCATAATGAAACATTCTGAATAGCAGTTGGGGGTTCTCAGAATGGATAGAAAATGCTGTTAATCAGAGGCAAGAGAAACCTCTAAAGAAAAACTAAATTGCAAGAACACATTAATTGTATTGGAACATTTCATTTAATTGAGAACAAAGGGAAGGTAAAAATCATATTATCAATGTTTTATGAACATGAAGGAATAAGAAAATTACTATGTCATTTGTCACATATCTTCTGTCGGAAGTGTAAATTGAAAAGGCTGTATTTAACTTTAACGGGAGCAGGCCAAATACATCATGTTGTTACACATTTAGTTTTTCACTGGGATTGCAAAAAATGAAAGGAATAAAGATTTTTTCCCTGCTAAAAAGTGACTGTGAGTGAGTAAGCAATAAACCAGTTACAGTCTGCTAGTCAGCCATGTAGGGAACAGGATATCTGTGCCTTCCTGCCCATTCATGGAAGTCTTGAGAAATTGCTGCTATAAAATCAGATATGAACAATGTGCAAATGGGACAGCACACACACTTCTTTTTCATTCTTTCTTAGGAAGAAGAACGTGATTCATGTTGTGGAATTGTAATGCTCATAAGAGGAAGACCTTTAATACTTTTGGTTAATAACAGGCATATTTGCCTGATCCAATACTCCATTGTAGCTATTGGAGAGGCTCAGATCAAATGATTCTCATTTATACAAAAGACCTTAATGTGATTGCAAATGTATGTAATTTAAAGCCTCTTATCCTACACAACATTATAAAGGGTCTCTAAGTAAATGGGAATCGGTCCCACTGAGCTGACTGAACATTGGATAAATTTACCTTAATCCCACCCTCCATCACTACTGACCTCTGAATACTAGGCATCAGGGAGAAAGGTTTGCCATTTGTACCAGGTTACTGGGTGGCTCTGTGATTTTTCCCTAGAGTGACAAGGGGGATGAACAAATGGTATAGAAGTTAGATGTCATATTTCTTTTAAAAAGTAATTGGTATGAAATTATATGAAAACCATTGACAAAGAAGAAAACTCTCCCAACTTGAATATCATTAAGTAAAAGTTTTATACTTCCATATTTCATCCAAAGATTCCTGGCAAGGTGTGGAAAGAGGGAAGACAGCCTTTTCTCCAGCTTCCAATCTGAACTCAGGAATATAGTAAACAAATTCTGTGTATGACATTTTTATTACTTGGGCTTGAAATGTCTTAAATTAGGCATAGTTAAAACATGCATCAAGCTATTTCAAAGAAATGCTAGTGTTTCCCTTGGTTCAAAAATTATTGCATTGCATGTATATTTTTAGTAGCAATTATTGTTGAATGGATTGTGTTTATAAACGCATCGGAGCTGGGAGCCTTCCTTCCTTCCTTCCTTCCTTCCTTCCTTCCTTCCTTCCTTCCTTCCTTCCTTCCTTCCTTCCTTCCTTCCTTCCTTCCTTCCTTCCTTCCTTCCTTCCTTCCTTCCTTCCTTCCTTCCTTCCTTCCTTCCTTCCTTCCTTCCTTCCTTCCTTCCTTCCTTCCTTCCTTCCTTCCTTCCTTCCTTCCTTCCTTCCTTCCTTCCTTCCTTCCTTCCTTCCTTCCTTCCTTCCTTCCTTCCTTCCTTCCTTCCTTCCTTCCTTCCTTCCTTCCTTCCTTCCTTCCTTCCTTCCTTCCTTCCTTCCTTCCTTCCTTCCTTCCTTCCTTCCTTCCTTCCTTCCTTCCTTCCTTCCTTCCTTCCTTCCTTCCTTCCTTCCTTCCTTCCTTCCTTCCTTCCTTCCTTCCTTCCTTCCTTCCTCCCTCCCTCCCTCCCTCCCTCCCTCCCTCCCTCCCTCCCTCCCTCCCTCCCTCCCTCCCTTCCTCCCTTCCTCCCCGCCTGCCTTCCTCCCCGCCTGCCTTCCCGCCTTCCTGCCCGCCTGCCTTCCCACCTTCCTGCCTGCCTTCCTGCCTGCCTCCCTCCCTCCCTCCCTATATGGGCCTGGGAACAATGCATATTGTTAGAAATTAACAGAAGGAAGACCTTTTTAAAACCATTTCTATCATGGAAAGCTTTAAGTTCCATTTTTTATCTTAATCACGAGAATCAAATTAGACCTAAAAAAATGGTTGTTACTTAATAGAGTGATGGAGAATGCAGAATTAATCACAAAGATTTATTTTGAAAATATTTATGAAAATGAAATATTTGTTCTCTCAGTTGGTGTCTCAAGAGTAAAAAGAAGAAAGACAGACTCATTTTGGGAGAGGCTTAAGGCCAAAACCTGGCTAACAGAAGAGGAGAAGAAGCATTTGTAGGCCCAGTGACAGTGACAGGTGGGTGAGGTGAGCTTTATGGACACTTGTAGAAAGGTATGGACATTTTTGTGAGTGATTCCTCAAAAGATCAGCCTGTAAAAAGTGTTGAGCACCTGGAGTTTTTAATGGCTTTATCTGAAATTCTGTGCATTAAGCACTTGCAGAATTCATTCCTGTAGGGGCGGGGGCAGGGGCAGGGGGGGTGGTGGAAGGAAAAGAGAAAGAATCTCACAGTATTTGTGGTGTCCTGATGTTTTATTTTAAAGAAAAAAGGAAAGCTGGAGTTTTTCCTGCTAGAAAGAAGTATATAGGCCAGATTTATTGTCTGCCTAGCAGATTTTACATTCAATTTTATTTTTGCATTCAGTTTTTTGCCATGTGCATATAGAGATCAGCTGGGCAAGCACTTTCAGCAGAGAAAACCCCAAACTTGTTTGTGGATAAATATGTTGATTCACATGCAAATAGGCTCATTCATACATGAATACGCATGTTTGCCTGGATAAAATATTCCAGACATTCGTGATGAAAAATGTAAAAAGACCAGCAATAGCAGCACGGATGATCACAGCAAAGCGAAGGAAAAAAACCTAATCAAAATCCTGTCACAGACTGAGAAAAAGTATTCATAAAAATATAGTTCCATTAAATTTCTAATGTATGCTTTTGCTTATTTACTTGTTAGGCAAGGATGGTTGTTCTCACAGAACCAGATTTTAAATGTGAAGATTTCATACTTGTGTGACAAAGACGTTCTGCATATGGAGAAAACTTCCTATGTGAGCTGCAGTGATGAAGAGCCACACTTTCACTAACCTTGAACTGAAAATATATAAAAACATCTATAGAAAAAAGGGTGCATACTCCAGCAAAAGTCAATCCCTGGTTTGCAGGCAACAGTTTATTCATTTAAGAATGATAACTAGGGTTTCCAACCCATGTTCTTAGGATAATGAAAGTTTCTATGGCTCTGGTTCATCGCTTAGACAACACTGCTATGTACAAGAGAAAAAGAAACCACATTAATTTCACATGGTTTTTTTTAGCTTAGAAGGCTATCTCAGCCTTTGCTAGTCCTATTTTTTCTCTAGAATATAAGTTCTTTTGTCTTTGGAGTTCTTTATGGTCTTTGGAGTTACCAAGAAAATAAAAATTCTGTACCAATGTTGTCTGGCATAGTAGGATGAACAGATTCTCATTTAGGATGACACAGAATTAGCCTCTCATCAGCAGAGACCATCTGAATCAGAATGTAATTGCCATGGTGGTTACATTTTTCCATGCAAGACCAAATGGATTTTTTAATGTAGAAAGCTCTTTCCTCTCTGTGGTAGTTACTGGATCAAGCACTTTCTTGCTTTTAGATTATATACCTGCTCTCTTTGAAGGCTTCTCTTGTCTCCTGGCCATCCTATGTGCATCCCATGCTCCAAAAAACAGCCTTGATGGTGGAAGACCAACTGGTACAAGTTATTCCAGGGATGAGGGAGAGCTCACTAGTATTCAGGGGTACAAGTGCATCCTTGCCTTTAGATCCATGGATAACATTTCTTTTTCATGGCTTTGGTGCAATGGCAGTTTAATTCATGGTTAGCTGTGGCTGTGTGATCAGGTGAGCACACATCATTCCCGATGCTCCCATGTCAGCTGATTTGCCTTTGTTCCTTCATTATCTCCCTGATGATACTAAATATTATCCAATGTACAGCACTGTGGCTTTCAAGGACAGAGGAGTATTTCAGTATGATGCTTCAATCCTTCTTCACTACTGACACTTTCCAACACCAGCATCATCAGATGGAATTGGTATACTGCTATTTATTTTTTTTTCTTTTTGGTGAAAAATGTGGCTAATGTAGTGTCAATGCCATGTGGATCCTAAGAGTGAACCATGAGGGCTTCCAAATAAGCTTTCCTCCAACACTGTCCAACCAGCACACCTCCATTATCCTCCTGTTAACTAACCTCAGAAAATTTCTCAAGCAATTTCTTTCCCTTCTTATTTTGAATATCATTCTAGAGGAAATGTTTGCCTCACATCACTTGTCTGGCTATTGGTTAGATACACATCTCTATTGTACTGATCTAGTAATCTTCTTTTACTAAAATCAGAAAAACTATTCATTAGTCAATTTATTTCATTTTTTAATGTTTTTAAAAGTTGAAACTTTACAACTTAATTTTTAAAAAGATACCTTATTTAAAAAAAAAAAAATCCCCCTTCTCAAGTTCTGGATAGAGTCATTTGACCTCATATTAAAGAGTTTGAAATTTTCCTTCCTTTCCTTTCCTTTCCTTTCCTTTCCTTTCCTTTCCTTTCCTTTCCTTTCCTTTCCTTTCCTTTCCTTTCCTTTCCTTTCCTTTCCTTTCCTTTCCTTTCCTTTCCTTTCCTTTCCTTTCCTTTCCTTTCCTTTCCTTTCCTTTCCTTTCCTTTCCTTTCCTTTCCTTTCCTTTCCTTTCCTTTCCTTTCCTTTCCTTTCCTTTCCTTTCCTTTCCTTTCCTTTCCTTTCCTTTCCTTTCCTTTCCTTTCCTTTCCTTTCCTTTTTTTGCCTTAATTGAAAATAAAATTATTTCTGTGTCTTTTTGCACTGTCCATATGCCTTTGGCAGTTGTGTTAACATCACTCATTACAGAAAAATGAGCTTTCTGTAATAATTTTCTGAAGAAATTTCCCTCCTATTTTACTGTGGATTTTTGAAAGTACTTCTTAATGTACCCCATGGATATCATGCTTTCCTTTTTTCTTCTTCAGATTCATACTGATGAAGAACAAATTGTTCTTTGTTTTAACATTCTTTATCAATATGAGTTTAACTTGGCTCTTAGGAACTTTTTCATGTCTCTAGATAAAAACAAAAAGTCTTTTTACTATTCCCCATAGACTTCTTGTTTTTCTGTGTTTTTTTTTCATGGTGTGATTATTCCTTCAAATGTATTCAGGAGCTCCTTCCTAGAAGTGTTTTTCCCCTGATTTGGGTACAGAGTCTGATATCTTAGATTTGAAGACTTTCCAAACTTCCTAAACCGTTATCTCCCACTGCTCATATATGTACCTCATGTCTCTAACTACTCCCCTTAATTTATTAAATTTGCCATGTGGAATCAAGAATCTTAGTAGCCCACCTTTTTTTTTTTCCTTCTTTTTTTAGTTCTACTGAAGTGAAACCAGATCTGTCCTTGAGCTCTCACTATAATAGCAAAATTGTGAAACAGCTTTCTCACCACTGGACAATGCACAGTTTTCAGTCTGCATTATTCTCGGCAACATGACTTGCATTAGCTGACACCAATTTTCAGTCTCAGTGGTTTTTACAATGGACAATTCAGATATGCTCCTGATTCATCTTTTTTCAAAAGCTGAAGGTCAAGCCATCAGGTCAGGAAAACCTTGAGTGCAAATATTTGTTTTGTACTGGGATAGACTTAATTTTCTTCATAGTGGTCTGCATGGTGTTTTGGAATAGTGATCAAATTAACGCTGATAATGCATCGGTGTTTGGCTGATTTTGTTGACCAGTGCTTGCACAGCATCAATGCCTTCTCTGGTACTCTGTGTCCCAGTGAAGAGCCTGGGGCCTGGCCAGAGTTTGGGAGGGGGCACAGCTGAAGCATCTGAGCTGAGGTGGTTAAAGGGATAGCTATCACATGCTGTCAGTCTGAGTGGTATAGGCTGGGAGCTTGGTCTTTGCTCAGAGACTGCCTGGGAAAGGGGAGAGTGATTGATTTTGCATCACTTGCAGTGACAAAACTTTTTTTATCTCAACCCATGAGTTTTGTGACTTTTCCTCCTGTTCCTTCCCCCATCCCATTAGGGGTGGTGAGTGAGTTGTTGTGTGGATGCTTAGCTACAGGACAGGGTCAACCTACTACAGCTGTTTACTTAGGAGACAGAAGAGCCTAACATTTACAATAAACTGTTTCATGGGTTCAGAAATATCCCATCACTGTGAACAACAGACAATATATTTCAATAGTTATATTTTGAACAGATATAATTAAACCACCACCGATGAGATTAGACTATGATTGTCCTTTACCACAGTATTCTATTACCATAGCACCTACTTGGATTATTTCTGGGACAGATAAATAAAATGAAACTTCCTCTATATCCTTAAATTGTAGCAGAATAGCTAGAGACATTTTTAAAGGTATCTGATATTGAACTTTCCCTGGGAGGAAGTTTTCTGTGTTCCAAAACCTCTGTGGATGTCTTGTATTTTCCCCTGTTAGAGTGGTGTACCACAACAATTTGGTGCAACTGGAAAGAAATCTTGAACATAATCACTTCTTGGCAATGTTAAGAAGGTGCAGTCAAGCTGAATTACCTTCCAGGCCCAAACAGGATGAGGTGCTCCCTTAAATCACCCCTGAGCCGCTCTAAAATTTCAATTGAAGTTGCTGGGTTGATGGGAACCTGAGTTGAAGCATGCTGCAGCTGGACTTTGTGCAGCTGGAGAAAGCTAGCATGTAACAACTGCTGGGAACAGTTTTTGCTTACATGGGACCTACTCCCAGCCACTGCTTTAACTCCAGTGATCCATTCTCCCACACTGAAAGCTAGGAAAGAACTTGGCAAGTCAGGGGAAAAAAAACAGGTTTCTGAATTTTTGTTGGCAAGTGTGGGAGCTCAGTAGCTACTAAGAGTATAAGAACCTCAGGGCAGGAGACCAGCAGCTCATGGCAGGAGAACAGCAGTGACTCTTGAAGTACATCGTGTTTTTCTGTAAATATCATACTGTCTATGGCAAGTATTCTCTGTAGAGAATTTTTTCCTGATGGTACCTACAGCCACTCACAAACACTTCCTTTTGTTTCTCCGTCTGGTAATGGACCACCAGGCAATGAGTATTTAGTGGTGCTTCTACTTCAATTAGAAGTGCTGGTCTCAGAACTTAACAAAGCTGTTCCTAACATCCTTGCTGAATCAAACCTTTTCTCTTGCAACTCCCATCCACTGTCAGGTAAGTTCAGCAGATGAGAAAAGCGTGCCTGTTTTCAACAGAGAGAGCATTGCTTCAAAGCACTTCTTTCTGCATGTTGATCTATTACACGTATGCCCAGCTAACCCCGTTTTGAAAGAACATTCTTAACCTTTGACTGGGATTTTGAGGACAACAGCAGCCTCTGCTGTTTTGACAGACTGTCTTTGTTCGAGTGGCTTTTTGGAACTTGCGTTTGGTATATTAAGCATAGACGTGCTTGCTCTCATTTGTCTAATTCATACTGTGCTTAAGTCAGCCTGGCTAGCACATTATGCATCCCTTTGTACACTGCAGGGCATTGTATTAGCATGATGGTTAGTGGCTCCGCCAAGATTTATCAAACAATAATTTGAAGTTTCAACATCTGGCTTTGGGAGTAATGTGCCGTCTACCCAGCGACTGATGTAACTCACACATATCAGAAATTAAGCAGAATGACAAAATTTCATTCTTTGAGACTGGTGAACTGCAGTAGGTTTTCCCTCTTCCACATTGTATTAACCATGTAAGGCTTTCATGCATAACTACCCTGTTTATGTCATAATTTCTATTCACATTGGGCAGAAATAGGATTCCCAGAAGACAATATAGCAATGAAAACTGGTTAAAAAAATGTAAAAAATAACTGACCAGGAATGCAATATGCTTCTTGCCTCTGTATAAATCCTGTGTGGATGTGAATGATTTGATTTACTTTCCATATCAAAAGCAATATCTTTCCTAAGGCAATATTAGAATAGTTTTTAATGATAACAGACTGTGTAGTGATGACTTTTTTATATAAATTTAATGATTTTTACCGTAGGCCCTCCTGTTTGAAAACCTATATGAAATCAAATGGATGCCAGCTAAATAGCACCCTCTCCATCCCAAATCTAGGTGAGTGTGAATTTGAAAAGATACTGTCTTAATAGGTTGCTTGATTGCTTCTGCTGAATACAGTCATGACAAGTTAAAGAAAGAATAACATTTAAGGATTATTGCCTTAAATTAACAATCCACAACTTTGTAGGCTCAATTGCAGTTTATCTTGTTAAAGATAGTCAAAGTTAGTATTCAGATATCCTTCTTACATTTTCCAGGGTCTCTTGGCCTTATTAATTCAAATCTTACTTTCAATGTATGCATGTAGCCAAGATAATTATTAGAAGGAGAGATCAAAGCAAGCATATTATAGTCCTATTCCATTTTCTGCTGATGTGAGTGATCTGCCTCTTCTTTGATGTTGTATGCTTCTACAGTGAAAGTACAGAGGATAAAAATACTACACCATGTAATCTGGCATTTATCCCATGAGAGCAGAATTCCAAATTGTGACACATGTCAAGAAGTTAAAAAAAAATAACTTAAAAGAGCCCTATGCTTTATACAGTGACATACTCTGCATTTAAACACCATCAAACATCATTTTCCATTACAAATTTAGTCCCCTATATAAAATTCAAAGAATTTCTGTAACTTTAGTCAAAGAAAATGACAGCAATAGTTATAAAATAGCTGCTATATTTACCAGCAGTTACACTAAGATGGCAACTTAGCTTTATTCAAACCAAATTATTTTTTTTTTTATCCTTAAAAAGGCAAAGAGAGGACAAAATTAATGTCTTTGTGCAAACACAGATGCATCTTCTGAACAATTTGGTTTCATCTCCAGAAGTGTGTTTATTCAAACTGAGTTTTGTCATTCTTTAGAAAATGTTTGTGATTTCTGGTGCTGAATCCAGTACTGACACAGGCTCATAGGATTCTCCCTCAGTGTAAGGAAGCAGGATTTGTCCTTTATTATTGTATATTTAAGAGGTAATTGCCCCACATTTCTTGTCAGAATTCTGTCATATTGGCACATATATTGGAATCTGAAGTAATCATATCTCTGCCTTTGTAGCATAACACTTGATTATTTTAGATTGTAAAGAGCAGAAAATGTCAGTTACAACAGTGTAACATTTGGTCTTGGGTTTACTGGAAAATGTCAGAAGTCCTTGGACAGTTTGAGAATTTTTCCTTCAGTACCAAAATTAGTGAGGGTTTTTTTTATTACCTCCAGTGACTATGCAGATGTAAAACAGTAATGCTCATTTCTTTATGTCTTGAAGATGAAGTAGGCCAAATAAGAGCTTTCCATCTTCACTTTTCTTCATGCCCAAGACTGTAATTAATTCCAAACAGATTCCATATGAAGTTTGAAGAATGTCCTTAATTTTATTTTCACAATTTACCAGCATTTTCTCATGTCTGAGTTCTATGAGGGGCAGAAACATAACTGTCAAAACACAGGATAAAGGAAAAAGCTCTTCACAAAATAAAACTTAAATTAGGAAGACACAGAAATATCACCAAATTCCTATTTAAACTTCATAATTATTTTTTGTATATTAGGTAGAGAAGCTAGTATATGGGAATTCAACCTCAGATTATTCCTCTTGCAATTGTTGTCAAAAGTGTTCCAATCCCTTCATTTTATCATTGAGGGAGGGTCTGTTTCATTTTTATTGCTTTCTAGTGATGCTGCTGAATTTTGGTGGGATTTTTATTCCTAGGAAATAAGGAAATAGACTTGCATGTCACTTTTTTTTTCAGTTTGTAGCTTTTTCTATAGGCTGAGCACCAAAATCTCAGCCTCATAAAGCTGGACTGTACTGGCAGTTCAAGATTTCCCTAAACAAGATGCTCAAAGGCAAATATTACTAGATTTATGATCTGGGATCCACTTAAACTTGAAGCCACACCTAGGTAGGCATGAGTTAAAGAAACATTCACTCTCCTCTATGTCTGCCTTGAAGATTACCCCAGATTCTATCCGACTGTCATCTGGCACAGGCGCACATGCTCCTGCCATGTCCAGGCTTTGTTACTGCAAATCATAGGACTTGGGAATGAAATCTGCTGAAGGAAAAAAAGGAACCAGTAAAACACTCTAGGTGGTTTAACAAGCATCTGCTTGCCTGTTCAGCAATGTGGGTCATATTGTTCTCTCTGCACAATGCTCCCACTAAATTCAGAATCCAGATGTGCTTCTCAAGAGTTTTGTGCCGTTTGTTACTCGAGTGATTGTCAGGTGGAAAGTAGGCTTTCTCCAAAATCAAAACTCTCCCTGAAATGATTTAATTTCTTCAGCTAGTTTTAGTTTTCTCTCAGGAATTAATTTCCAGATCCTTCACGTGTTAGTAAGGTGCCAGGCTGACTACTCCAGCTGTGGGCCTTAAAAACCTGATGCGTAGAGATGTGCTGAGAAATGGGTTGTTGTTCCATGCAATACTCAGATATTTGCCTGGATAAAAGAGGATAGAGTGTTCTAGACGTCATGAGAGTATTTGGAAACATTTAGAAATATTTTGGAAACGTTAACAGTGAAAATGTCTTGGAAATGCATTCCAGAGTTTTCCTTTCCTTTTCTTTCCTAAAGAGAAGTTTATGAAGATCTGCTTATTAAAAATTCATAGGGAGTGGAGAGGTATTTTTTGTTTGTTCCTTTGTTTTCTGGTTTGGGTTCTGGTTCCAGCCCCCACCCCCCCCCCCCCTCCCCCCCAGCCGAAATTTAAAGGTTTAATGTAACATTTCAATTCCTCACTGGTTCTGTCTATGATTTCTCAAACTTTTTGTGGATTCAGATATGACTGTCCTAGGAATTTGCAGAGTGAGTGTTCCCGGGGCACAGTGCAAGGAGCGCGGCAGCACTTGTGTTTTTAGCTGCTGTGAAAGGCTCAGCAGGGCTCCTTGCTCCCTCCCTGTCTTGAGTGTGGAGAAACCAGCCAAGCAAAAGTCAGAAGTTCTTGGCTGCAATCCCCAGACTGTTTTCAAAAGGCTGATGTTATACTGTATTTTTCCTTTCATCTACAAAGAATGTCTTGCATTCGTGTGTGCAGCTGTTCCAGCAATCCACCTTGAACAAAATCATGCACTGCTGCACAAGCAAAGGTCTTCTCTAAAGAGTGGATAGAGTCAAAGAGGAGAAGTGACAAAAAGGCCTTTATTTGCCCCTCTTCAAATTTTTTCTTGGACAGAGAGGTGAATTTTTGTTATCAATGTGATAAGAAGCAGCTTTTTCTTTTTATTGAAGTAGTGGCTTTACGCTCAGAGCCAAAGCACAGTGGAGCTCTCACAATGTCACATTTCAGCAGCAAGTGAAAGGTATTAATAAATGTTGGAGAACTACTCATGAGAAACTTGCTTTCCTATGAGAGCTGAATTAATGAGAAATGAACATGTTAAAGGTGGTCAGTAGTTATTTGGGAAAAACTTTGTCTCAAGAAAACTGAGAGGAAGGAAGGATGTGAAATGAAGTAATGGACTGAGTGGAATTTAAACAATTAATTGCCTAGTTGGGTTGTTTCAGTTAAGAAGAAACACCTCCCCAGCTGGGGTGTCTCTATACAGATTATAACCTCTTCCTGAGTAACTCCAGATCTCTGGTAAGAATTCAAATCCTGTGGTCCTGTCAAGGCACTAGGTCATGCTGAGTTGGTGGTGTTCTATACGTACATATATACATACATACCTCAGAATGGCCAAAATGAGTCCAAATAATTCACATGGACAGTGTTGTACTTCTAGGATATAACCTAGAATTATTACTAATTATTACCTCTGAATTTCTGAACAGCCCAGGTATTTAAAGTATTCTTGATATTCTTCACATTTCTGTCACTGAGAGCTGCATCCAGGTGACAGGAAGTAGGTGTGCAGAGGAATAAACTTTTCTATAAAAATATGTATTCCTTACTTTTTCTGAGTAAACACTACAGATACCTACATAAATGGTGCATAAAGCTTTCATGAATCAGGCCTCAGGCTAGACATTTAAGTGGTCCCTACTGTATTCACATACAAACAGTTGCACAATATATTAAGAATTACAATAATAGAAACATAGCTATAAAATATTAGCATGATTTTACTTTTATTTTTATAGCTCCTTGTCTCTCTTGACTTTTGGGTTTTTTTTTTAAATAATAAGAAAGTAAATAATAATAAATAATGAGTAAATAATGAGTAAAATATTACATGCTTGTATAGATTGAAGAGGTGCTCAGCCAGAATCAAGAGGCATTTTATACTTTCCATATTCATTGATTACACTGCAAGAAAGCTTAAGAGAGAAAATATCTGTGTCTGTATTATGCTGAATAAATTTCACATACAGTCCTCCTAGTTATCAATTAATTCAACTTACTTCCTCATCAATTTTTTCCCCCTTAGACCTGATGGTTTTATGACCTAGACCCAGGCGATGCCCTTAGGCAGTCCATCTGATAATTGACACATTTTCTAACACAGCATAGTGATGCCCAAGTCAGTGCTTTCAGGCCGTGACTTCAGCTTATTGGGGACTGCAGCAGGGACTCCTTTTATCCCTCATACATCAGAATACACTGACAGCTCTCCCAAGCAGGGACGAGGCAGGTCTCTCCCTCAGGAAAATGTATGCAAACACCTCTGGAACATTGTACTGGTTGCTAGGCATCACACTGGTGACATCTTTATGATAAACATGGTATGCAGAAGAAGGCCTAATAAAAGAATAACAAATTATTACATCCAGAGGGCAATTTTACAAGATTAACTGGTGTAATAAATTACTGCTCTAGTCAAAATACTGTGTTACCTTTTAAGGTATTTCACAGCAGAGTCTAAATAAACCAGCCTATAAAAACAGAGAATGTTTCACAGAAAATAATAAACCCATTCCTATATTTTTTTTAATACTCTTCATGATACCTATGTGTGGTGTTTGCCTTGCTGCATGATACCTTCAGCAATTGCTTGCTGAAAAATAAGGCTATACATGCAATTCATACCAAGATATCTCTGTTCATCATTATTTCTTTCCTGCTGCTGGACGTTCAGTACCAGTGCAATCTACATAATATCAATTTGAATGAAAGCCCGTAGCATTTTATTTATAAAACTATTTTCATACATAAAACATTACAAAGAACATGCCAGTAGACAAATACCTTTCATATTAATTATCAAATATTTTTATTTTTTTCTTTCTCCTTTATAGAAAAAAAATGACATCTCATATTTGTCCTCTTTGTCTCTCTCTCATTGTGACTTGCTTTCTCCCTGTTTTTCTTTAATTGTTGGAATATTTTAAATTTTACCATTACTAATTTTCGCTTTTTAATTTTAAGGATTCATACTTTACATTTCAAATATCCTAGTCCTTTTGTATTGAAAACAGCTATGTGGAGAAAAAGGATCCCTCATTTGAATCCTAACTGACACAAGACCCTGGTTATTGTCATGTACTACTTTTATACTAATACAGAAGTGAATTTGCATTTCATTTGTAAATGAATGAGTCGTGTTTTCCTGTGGTTATTTCGGTCAAAATCCCAAGATTTCTCACAACCTATAAAAGGCAGAACCTACATCTGGAATTCAAAGGCCATGGATGTGCTACAATTTATCATAAACTCTTCTATGTTACTCTAATGTAATACATTAATAGGATAGCACAGCTTCATTTTTGTAAGCTGCAGACCACTTGCAGCTGGCTGTGGGGTCAGATTCTTACAGTTCAACTAATTTAACTTAAGCCATCAATATCTTCACTTGCAAAAAGACATGCTCTAGATGAGATATTTGCCCTGGTTTTAGTCACGGGTGTGTTGGTCTGTTCCAGTCCTCCTCCAGAACTGGATGTGTTCATTATGCTTCCCTCTCCTGTGTTAAGAGTATGGAGTATGGGACTGCTGTCTGACATAAACCAGCACCTCCCAAAAGCCCTTTCACACAACTGGTCAAAATTACTTTTTCACTCCCTGTAGGGAAGAGAAATTTCCAGTAGGAACAGAGTGCCACAAGTTTCCTTGATAACTTTACATGTGTACAGGGTAGCATTATACTGAAATGATCAAAAAATGTTGCAGCATTATAAATGAAAACAGAGAAGATGAGGAAATATTTGTAAAAGTGCCAAAAAGGCACTTTAGATATAGTCAGTCAGTCTGTAAGTGAATTAACAATTCACTTTCAAGACCCCCTCTTATCTATCTGCACAAGTGAAACAGAAACATGTGTGGCTTTATTGCTGGGTTATCTGAGTTCACAAAAAAACCCCAAACTGTGCAGCCCTGCATGCTGAACACAAATCTCTTGAATCGCTGACAAAGAGGGTGCAGCAATTCCACAACAGAGGCATTAACGGGTGGTGCAAGATGAAAAACAACAAAACAGAGCAACAGAGGGAGGGGCTGAGCGCAGTAACCATCTTTCAAGACACTGCTAGGAGGTGACACTCAGACATCATCATTGACTGGGATCAAGTGCAAGGTTCAAAGCAAGTTCTTTTACTTCAGCAAACAAAATGATGCTCCCAGTGGGTGGATGCCATGGAGGAAGGCCAGGAGACAGCATGCTGGAGACAAGATGACACATAAGAGCTGAAATGAGGGACTGAGATGTGGAAAGAGACCAGTCAGGGCAGTGCTGGGGGCAGGAAAGAAAGGGGAGAACCGGAATCAGAAGACACGTGATCCAGAAAAGACCTTGAAGTGTAGGGATTAATTTGAACCTGTGAACTTGGTCAGACAATATTGTTTAGTTTGCAGATGACTGCATGTATACATCTATTCATTCTTGTCAGAAAGGTATCGGTTGAATCTGTGCTTTATTTGTAAGTTATCTGTGTTTTATTTGTAAAAAAATGTTCTATGTGTATAAAATGTGCTATTTGTAGAAAAATGCTGAGAAAATATAAATCACTGTTAAGCAAACTTAACACATTAAAAGATAGAAAATCAAAACACTTTCAAATGGTAGCAGCTTCTGTTTTTTCGAAACAAAGGAAGCAACTCAGTCTTCCTGCATGAAAATAAAACTATATCAAAGCAATTAAATGTAATTTAAAAAGCAAATGAATCATACAAATAAAAATGGATTCTTTTCTCCCAGAATTATTGAAAACTATTACACTGTTTCCTATTTCTTTGCAGATTTATACTATTAAGATTTTGGCTTCATATTTCCTTCCAGGACTATGCAGTTTTTGAAAAGTAAAAAGCTCTTTAAAGATGAGAAGGAACATCAGTGGTTTTGGTGGGGTTTTTTTTGTTGGTTTTCTTGTGGGTTTTTTTTTTCATTTTTAATTAATTGAGTGGAATACTTGTTGCCTTTCTGTGTTAAATAAAATGGTACTTACAGAAAAAAATTCCACAAAATATTTTCAGAGCATTCTGATAAGACATGGATGTCACAAAAATTTACTCCCACTCAGTTAGATGTAATAACAAATATCTAAAAGAATGTTGAGTGAACAAATGCAGAAATACTTGCACTCAGAATTCAATACTGCTATGCTTATCTGTTAAAGTTTCCAAATAAGTAAAACACTGACAAATTACTCTGTAAGAAACATTAAATATTTAATCCTTGCTCAAACATTGCCTCACTCTCAAAATCCAGACTATAATTCAAGATGTAATAATTTGTTGGCTAGAATTATTTCAGAGTATTCAGTGTGAATATCTAATACTTAATTGAGCAACAAAACAGTGTTAGGTGATTTTTCATAGATTTTATTGAATTTACTTATTTAAAAAGAACAGTGAATAATCCTCTTTCAGGAGAGAAAAGCATCTGGATGAGGCAGCAAAATGTGTTGTGCAAGGGGATATGGTAAATGTAACTTTTTGCTAAATACACAATACTTGGAACCTGGCTTTAAAGAGCTATTTGCACAAGACATTTATCTGAATGATATAAGGGGGAGGATATTCTTCATAATCAACAACCATTCAAGGGAAAATTGCACTTGTGAAGAAAAGGTAGCTCATCAGCCGCTCACTTATCAACTCCACAGGCAGATCCTTGTGTGCAAAAGTTCCTGTATTAATGGCCCCAGAGAAGATTTTGGGAAGAAGTCCGTCCCTCACCCAAAACAGGTGCCTGTAGTGGTAAAGCATATCTATTAAATCAAACGAACTTTGAAATTAAACACCATGCAGACAAGAAAGATGGTCAAAAGCAACTTCTGATAAGGCAAGTGGAAGCATTGGATCAATGTTTGATTATTCTATCATTCATACATTCTAAATATTCTATCATTTATACATTTGTTATTGAATCTCTAAGAAAAAGAAACAGCCAGGAACTTCTGCAGTGTTCAATTGGAAGGAAGTCATAGCTGCTATTTAGAATTGTCTTGCTGGGCATTATAAAAAGAAGAAGAGAAGATACAGCCAAGAGTCACTACAGCAGAAGCCTCAAAGTAAAGCAATAATTATTTGTGAAAATGGTATCAAAAGAATAATATGGATCATAGAGATACATTATAAATTGATCAAGCTTGACTGTCATAATGTCTCCTAGTGTGCTTATAAGACAGAAATTTTAGATATCTTACTTTGATTTTGTGTTTAGAGAAGTCATTTGAATGATAGTAACCATACATTACTGAGTCCACATCTATAATAGAAAACAGAGGAGTTCTTGGAGCATGAGATAACATCAAAATCTTCATACTCTGTGTAACTATGGAGAAGTTGCAGCTATGTGTAACCACTTATTAATATAAAACACATTTAATCACAATTTATTAGAGCCTGCTTTCCTGAGGGGGAGGTTAACACTCTTCAACATCATACAAAGATCCATTTTCCAGATGCTATGTTAAAGTGTCCGAAGTTCCTAAAAATCCATACCAAAACTGATTAAAAACATAAGAGATGTAAATCTGACAGCTGGAAATTTTTCCTACTCCCATTATTTCTTCACTACATACAAGTCAGATGTTTTGAAATGGAAAATGGTATGACTCCATAGACTGAGAAAATCCAAGTTAATGGAATTATTTGTAACTTTGAACACTACCATAATCTGGAAATTTTTAAAAAATGATGAAATCAGAAAAAATAATTTTCTGCTACCTATACTCAATCTATCTCACCCATCACTTAATTTCTGGCAGAATTTTATGCATATGCTGAAGGAGGGAAAGAGCCTGAGTACAGATGTCATTCTGTCACCTGTAGAAAATAATCCAGTTATAATGTACTGGAGCAATGTTGGTAATAATAATTGTTGCTCCTTTCTCCAGGGAAGTCTAGAACCTCAGTACTTGTATTCAGTCCTTCAGGGAAAGCTAAAATCACTTTCCCAATAATCTGACAGCAGTAAGTAAAGTCAATGAGCTAAGCATGAGTAAAGTATATTTAAACAATTGCTACTTCTTGCCTGAAATACAAAATAGTAGTTTGTTTGTTGATTTGTTTTTTGTTGTTGTTGTTGTTTTGTTGAGTTTTTTTAAGAACTGAGTGACAAATCAGATTTCAGTGCCTGGACTGGAAAGTTTATGCCAAACTAATGCCATTCCAATATAAATTCAAGCAATCAGGATAGACTTTCCTAGGTTACTTAGGTTTATTTGGAAACAAGAGTTACAATGCCCAGAGGTGGGCAGGTGTGCACGCAAGCTGCTCACCTCACTTCCAGAAGCAAAGTTTGACCTTGCCAACAGAAGTTATGAGGAGACATTTCTCCCCCACAGGCTGCTGTGCTGGAAACCTGTCCATGGTGGTTGGAGGGTATTTACTTTTTTACCTTGTGCCCCTTCTGGCCCCCCTCACATCACACCTAGAGAACCCTGGGTTCTGTTTTTATAATGAAAAATAAAAAAAAAAAATCTCAGCATATAAAGATAAACACTTAGGTTAACTCTGTTTTCTTCACTTTTTTTTACAGTTCATTGCACATGCAGGCAGATATTCCAAAACAAAGTCTTGTTAGTAACACACCCTGTTTTTACAGATGCTGTTTCAGGAGGAACACACAAACTCAGGGGATCAAGAACTAGTCATCTTTGAAAATTAGTCAGATTCAAGCATTCACCTTCAATTAATATTCACTAACCTAAAAACAGTTCTTCCCACTCAGCTATTATTTGCTGTTACCAGTTTGGAGATGATAAGATACTCGGGGCATGTCCTGAAAATTATCATATGCACATGGAGATTTTTGTGGTCAGAATCAGACCTAAACTGTAGAGACCTGGATGTGCTGTCTGCCTGTGAGTTATGCATATGAGTTCCCTGTAGAAGCAATGGAGATCTAGTCAATACAGTTAATGAAATCTGGATTGCAATTCAGATGTGTAATTGCAAAAGCAAATTTTATTTCTGAATAGTTCTCCAACACCAGCTAGATCTCTTTTAGGCATTTGTGATTTCAATCCCTTCACTTAAGCACTTAAGCCACACAGTGCTGTCTCTGCTGTGTCAGGGCACTGTAGGTGGCTTGTACTTGCTCTTCCAGAGTGATATAACCCTCCTGTAGGAGATCTTGGGAGATTCACTATCTGGTTGTTGATTTCTCAAGCTATGGTCTCCAGGTACTCCTTTAAACACTGTTCTCTCTCCTTACATAATCAGGAGTATTTGAGACACTTGCATGAGAATTATAGTACATTGTTGGATATACAGATTTCCATTTTTTGGCCAAGTTCTTAAATTAAGTCACTCTTCCTTTGTGGGACACAGCACTCATTCCCACTCAGAATGCAGAGGGACACATGCTCATGGAACCATAGAATGTTTTGGGTTGGAAGGCACCTTTAAGATCATCCAATTCCAGGCCCACTTCTATTGGTAGGGACACCTCCCCCCAGAGCAGGGTGCTCACAGCCCCATCCAGCCTGGCCTTGAACACTTCCAGCAATGTTCTCTGACACATGCATATTATATATCATTCACTCAGATTAATGAGAATATTTTACACAGTGACATAACTGGAATTACTGACTGCCCATTAGACCTGACTCTCAGCTGCAAAGGGCTATAATTGTGACCAGTTACAGAGTTTCAAGGCTTTGAAGACAATCAGCAGCCCTATCTGGCCCTGCCTGGACTCCCTGTGTCCTTTCCTACTCCTGGCCATTGCCCAGGACCCCATTTGAGCTCAGCCTGGGTCCCTGTTCCAGGGTCAATCTTCCTGGTCTGTTCTATTCACCTTGGACCCGGCTCATGCCTCTGGCCTGCTGGTCTGTGGCCCCATGATGTTCTACACTGATGGTGAATCTGAAGAGACTCTTTGGCCAGGCAGCTCTACCATTTGAGACACAGTGAGACAGTCACTGCCCAGCTGTCTTACACAAATGAGAACACGCTCTGAAATGGAGTCCAGCAGCAGAGTAGCTGAATCAATCAGCCAGGTGTAAAGGATGAATGAGGGGTAGGATGCAAAATACCCAGATAATTCAGTGTTGCTATTTATTATTTCCTATCATTCTCACATTTTCTTTTTTTCCTGAATGTTTTATATATTTTTATCATAATGAGGTTTTCCACACTGTTAATGTTCATTGTTATGTGTATATTACTGCTGTATTGTGGGAGACAACTGATCATGTTATTTTACATGGTAAAATAAATTGTGTGAGATAGCTGTGGCAAAAGATTTTTAGTGTTTCTTTGGATATTTTGTTTTCCCTTTCAGTCAGATATTTACAAACAATTTTTCAAAGCCTGATTAAAACCTCCCATTTTCCAGCTGGCCTGAGGGAAATGCGTGGATCAGTGTGTCTATGCTTAGTTCTTCTTCCTCTAAAAATTCTGCTGAATACCACAGATGTGAAATGATGTCTGTCTCAGAGTCAAGTCTTCACATTTCCATTTGGAGTAAAAATTTTTAACAAAAACTAGACTAGGTTGTGGAAGCAAGACAGCAAATAAAGTTTGCTTCAGGCTATTTGCTAATTAGTTGCTATGAAAAGGTAAGGGTGGTGTACTAGAGCCATTTTAAAAGGGTCGAGGATGTCTGTATTCATCTACTATGGTGAAAGAAGGATGAGGCTGTAGAATTCAATGCAAATAAATCACAGTTACATAAAGTTTTGCTTAGTTTGAGGAATGGTTAGAAAGAACTACAGAATTTTACAGACAAGTTTGTGGCTCTGTTATGGTGGTGGCATTAGAACTCAAAACGTTGTATAATTTTGACAATATCATTATCACTTTGTTCAGGTTCAGTAAAACAGCGAACTAGTAAAATGACTTGGAAAATATTCAGAAGAACATTTTTCCTTAACTAGCTAACTTTAAGCATTTTACAGAATGTAGGTTGATTTGAAAGTTAGGAAGCTCCTTTTTCCGCCATGTGGTTGGCTGGCTGGTGGGCTTGTCTTCCTTTCAGGAACTCTTCGGAAGCCCTGCTGGTGTCAGGCACCCCTAGAGGTGCCTTTTCCATAGTGTGATCACAGGTAATTTCCCCAGTGCCTATCTCCTTTATCAACCACTGGAATATTTTAAAAACTAAAACCTGATACTGCAGGGGCAGTGCCTGCTGTGGTCTCATCTTCATTATTACTCATGATCTCAGGTTTTCCAGTTCCACATGGGACTGCCAATCATGCAGACTGTGCTTTCAAGTTGAAGCTGCAAAAGTAAAGATTGCCCTGAACTAGTAGAAAATATCTCTGAGAATTAAGAATATTACCGTGGACTTGCATATACTCACCAGCTTTGATAGAAGGTACTAATGATTCCTATACATCATTAAAATATGTGTTTATCCTAAGTTGTTCGATAAAGAAACCAAAACAATGGCTTTATGGATCATTTGTTGTAGATTCAGAGATATCTTCAGGATTTTTTTACAAATTTTGTGGAACTAACTCTCACATATTCCTACCACAATTACAATGTGTATCATTAAATACACACATTATTTCCAGTTACTGGGAATTAGTTATCTTACAACAAGAACACTTATTATTAGTCTGGCACTAATAGGTCACAAGTGGAAGCATCACAGACCACTTCCATAATTTTTGAAAGTTTGGGATAAGCTTGAGAGGTAAACTTTGATTGCAAAAAATCACAGATAGGACCACAGAAGCCACAGCTACTTGATTGGATACTAGCATGTGGCCTAGGAAAGGAATTTATGCTTCTTTTTGAGATCAGACATCTTAAACAATTTTATTCTGTTAAATTCCTGTAGGGAAAAAAAAAAATCAGTTTCCAAACAACTTCATGTGTACAATATGATGCAGAAATTATCTTCAGAATCTACCGGTGTATTCTTAACACAATAAAACTATGCAGAAATATCAGTCTCCAAAATAGCTCTGCAAAATTAGTAGCATCATTCTTTAGGCAGCATTAAATAAAAGTATTAATCCAGAGTTATGGTGTGAAACTACCTCTGTCTTTCTGTTAATGAATTTTATAAAGTATGTAATTGAAACATGAATGTTCTGCAAAATTTGTCCCATGCATCAGGTAGTAAGAATATTCGAATTACATTATTAAAAATCTTAACAAGTACCTTGATGCAGAATAAGCTAACCTCTGACAAAAAGGGAAGCTGAAAAAATGTTTTCTCTATAAGCCATTCTATCCAGCCATTTTATAGTGTGCTCCTAGAATATTCCTCACTGGCATCTACTATTGGCACTGTTGGGGGAATCAGAAATGAAATAAACAGACCACTGGTCTAACTCAAGATAACACTTCTGCTACTTGGGAAGCCTTTGATGAAAAAAATATTTTGCATATCACTGGCATTTAATGCCCTCCTGTCTGTGGGAATGTGTGTCTCAAAATCATCTTATATAGCTTGCATGAGTTCAGATGCATAAAACTGTCTCTTTTTTCCTTGTTGGCAAGAATTTTAAACTCCTACTCTGGGAGGTAGTGTATTCTATGAAGCCATTCTTTTCCTGCTTTTGTAGCTCCTAGGACAGCTTTTTTTCCCCCAGACAAAGTCAAACATCTAAGTTCCCGTTGTATGGGAATCACTTCTTTTCTGATGCACCAGTGACAGAGCACAGCCCAGTGTCGGACTCAGCACAGCCTGTTGCAACGGAGACAGAGGTTAAACAAGGAGGTTTATTCAGTTCTGTTGGGGAAGAAACACATCCATTAGCAACTTAGAGGTTTAAAGCAGTCAAAAGGCCCATTTCAAGAATAAGAGTGTCAGTTTTCACAATATTGAACTCGGCAGGTACACAAAGAGTGTCGTGTCACCGGTGCAATACGATAGCCAAGTGCAGGGGTTGCTCCCTTCAAGTCTCCTAAAGTAGTTCAGGCTTCAGACTCTTTGAAAATATTGCAGATGCAGGCAGAATTGACACAACTGAACCAGTGCCTGGTGAACTGAGAGTAGTTCAGTAAAGTGAGGCTGTCCTCCAGGGAACAAGTGTCCCAGGGTGCAAGTGCCATTGTAGAAACTTATTTCAGGAACAAAACAAGCTGAACTGCATTTATCTGCAGTCAATTCTAAGGCTGGGAGTGAAGAACTAGGAGTCAATCACAACCTTCTCAGTGCATCAAAAGCTGTATTTCAATTTTCCAGGCTCTTAGAAACTTCATGGCAAATGAATTAGGGTTAGCCAATGGCCAGCACTTTCTCTAAGTTAAAGTGAAATCCCTTTCAGAGCAGATGTAGAAGAAAAATGCTGACCACCTTAGCAGACCTCATTTGAATGGTGGGAGAAACAGAGCAGATGAAAGGGAAATTAGGAGGAGGCTGGAGAAAAAGGGGAAGGAGAGACAGAGGGTTAGAATGAAGGCTACAGGGAGGGAACAGGGTGGAAGAAGGTCGAATGGAAAAAGATACTTTAGGACTAGGAGAATCCTCAAAATTCTGTGCATGTTTCTCATTAAATTCTTGATTACCCATTTTGACAGGCTGTCATGATAATCATGCTAAGTATTGAATATTGTCTTCACTGATCGAGATATAGAATCAGGCAGAATATTAGTCATATATATGTCCAGTAGATTTTTTTCATTAAAAAAACCCAAAATTCCCAGAGATCGCGGTTTTGAGGCATATTTCACATTAACATTAATCAGTCTGGAATTTATTGCAACGAATCTCAATTTAAACAGTAATCAGCATCTCTCAAAAAATGCTCAATACCAAGACATTTTCCAGGAAGTTATACAATTAATCAAAAGTGTTTGGGCAGCACCATGGTTTTTTTTTCGGCCGGATCTTCCCTAACCAATTCTCACTTACTCTCTCTCTCTTTGATCTGTATTTTAAAATACTGTCAAAGTGCACAGTCTTCTTTACTTGTCCTTCTCTTCTCTGGCTTACCTCCATACATTATTATGTATGTCCCTTTCACCCCCAATCTCCTTCCATGGTAGAAGAAATACTTCCTATTTTCTGGATAAATCCATCAACTGCAAGTTCTTAGGGGTGTTCACATAAAAATAGCAAAGACACCCCATCAGCCTCAACAGATATGACGGCTGTGTTGCCCAAGCTCACTTCCCAGATGACTCAGGGCCAAGATAAGCATGTTCCTGTGAATTTCTAGGCTGACATTTGTTTATACCAGAATAAAAATCAGAGGCTGTTTTATTTATATATTTATTTTATTAAACCCTTGTAAATCTAGTATGGTTATTATCTCAGTCAGACGTGGAAAACTGATTCTCACAATTAGGGTGAAATTTTCAAAACTCTTTTCCCTTTAATATATTTGAATAAAATTGTTGGTGATGCTGATGACTTATAAAAATGTAGTCATCTTCATTAAGCAGTTAAACTGTGTTTGGTGCTGAGGTCTTTTGAAAAACCATTCCAAAAACATATCTGTGTTTTCACTGTTGCCCTCCCTTGTTTTGTTATCATACTGCCAGTGAATACCATCATTATCCCTCTACTCATACCAGACCATATTAATATTTTTTATTTCATTTTGACTAGAATACCTTTTGCCTAATTAAAAATGTGAAATCAGGATGGATGATAGCAGCCCTAGAACCACACTTCAAACACTTTTACAGGCATTTCAGGAAGGGGTCAGAGAAAAAAACCTGCAGCTCATTAACCTGAGTCTATGAGTGATCTACCAACCATACAGAAAATTGGCAGCCCTTCTGTCTTTTTTCCTTAAGGAGCCTGTGTATTAAACTAATTGTTAAATATACCAAACAGACTGGCAGTGCCATCAGACTGTTTTTTGCACATGTGAAATAATGGGATTATTTGTATATCATTGAAATGCTATCCATATATGTCTTACAAATGTGTAAGCATTTACATGCTTCATAGAAAATCTTCAATACTGGCCTGAGATTTTAAAGATGCCATCTACTTTAAACTGTCTATTCAGAGAAAAAGTATAAATATCTTATTTACAAGGCAGAAATAAGTTAAAATTCATAGTGAAAGTTTTTTTGTTGGCTAATTCTTAATAAGTGCTGAATTGTTTGTTTAAATGACAACATTCTTCAGAAGTATTCTTAAATGTTTGGAATAGGAATGAAAAATCTTTTTGTGTTCATTATTTTATGTTACACTTTTCTTTTTCATGTACATTTATGTATAAAGACTGTGACATGCTTCTCTTTTCCTAAATTACATTTTTTGAAGTTAAGAGCTTTTGTGATGGTCAAAAATTGCTGAGTGAGATTTGTTCAATGCTAACTGATATTATTCCTTATTGTTCTCATTAAAAATTGGTGATGCAGCACAATCACTTAGGTGGCAACAATGAAGATGATTTCATTCTATTCCCTGATTGGAATTTTTAGATTGTACCAATCCACTGTCCACATTCTTTTTGAGATATAATTTAAAATTACCATAACAAAGGAGAACACTATATGCACAGAGAACATAGCTATAAGAAGAAATTGAAAACAGCATATAAAATAATCTGTGACTGGAGAAGAATGGGAGGTGGGAGAATGACAGCAATAGAAGAATTAATTTTATCGAACTTCATTTATAGAACAGATAGGCCTATAGTCTAATTTAGTTGTCTATTATCCTCCATCTCCTACCCAAAATAGTTACAGCAGTTTAAATTTTTTTTCTGCAACAGTTTTCATGAAGACTGATTTCAAATCCAGAGTTGATTTTGTAGCAATGATTGAGTTTAATTATTTGTAGCATGTTACCACCAAAATAATATCCATGTGAAATAGAAGCTGGTGATAGCTTCTGTGCATAAATTTAAGAAAAGCTAGCTTCTGAAGGAGACATCTCCAATCTCCTGGTCAGAATTAGTCCCAAAATTATAGAATCTTATGTATATTTCTTGTCAAAGAACATTTTCAATATGGTATAACTGAGGATGAGTAACTTGAATTATTTACTATTCTCTCAGACTCTTATAAGCTTTCTAAAAATCAGATCATGTATGGAGCACTAATTTTTACTTTTCTCCCCCTCTCTAAGCTAGAGTTGCAGTAGATTTTATGTTTAAAAAATTCTAGCTGCCTTTGAGTAATGAAAAAATGGAAGAATTCCTAATATTTAAAAAAAGTTTTAGAAATGCAAATTGAACACAACACCCACAGTTCAAATGTTTGTATCATAGAAAAAGATTGCAGGATTTTAAAAGTATGCATTTATTTGCATCATATTGCTCAGGAAAAAAAAAAAAAAGGTTGGTTTTTGTAAGATTATTCATGTACTTAAAGCTCAGCATGCCTTTTTGTGCATCACCAACCCTGTGGATTTTAACAAGAGCAAACACTATAATTTGCACCTTGGACAGGGCAAGTAGGGATGTATGGACAGATTGGGGAACGAGATGCTGGAGAGTGGTGCCATGGAAAGGGACCAGGGGATTCTTGTTGCCCAGGAGGGCCAACCCTGTCATGGGGGCATCAGGCCCAGCTTGGCCAGCTGGGCAAGGGAGGGGATGGTCCTGCTCTGCTCTGCCCTGGGGAGGCCTCACCTTGAATTCCTGGGCATCACAATATAATAAAGATATAGAACTTCTAGAAAGTATCCAAAAGTGTGCCATAAGTATGCCGAACGGTCTTGAGGGGAAGACTTATGAGGAGCACCCGAGGTCACTTTGTTCAGACTGGAGAAGGTAGACTGAAGAGAGACCTCACTGTGTTCTACAGCTTCCTCATGGCAGAAAGAAAAGGGACAGGCACTGATCACTTCTCTCTGGTCACTAGTAACAGGAGCCAAGGAAATGGCCTGAAGTTGTGTCAGGAGAGGTTCAGGCTAATGGACATTAGGAAAAGATTCTTCATGCTGAGACTGTTTGGGAAGTGGAACAGGCTCCTCAGGAAAGTCATCACAGCACCAAGCCTGACAGAGTTCAAAAAGCATTTGGACAATGCTCTCAGGCACATGGTGTGACTCTTGAGGCATCCTGTGCAGGGCCAAGAGTTGAACTTTGTGATCCTTATAGATCCCTTCCAACCCAAGTTATCCTATAATCTCTGATTCTAAGCATGTAATTATCAGAGGTAGTAGGACTGAGTTTTTGTTACTTAGTCATCCTTCCCCTCCCATCACGCAAATGAAAATTTAACACTTCTGTGGCTGCTTTCAGTTTTAGTCAAGATTTGCATTCCAGAGGAATCCTTGCTAGTTCAGTGTATGCCATATCCAGTGATCAAACACAAATAGGTGGTGCCATACATCTGACTATTCCAAACAGCTAAATCATGAGTGCAACCAAATCAAAGGAAAGCTTTCACTGCCCTCAATTGCTGAAGAATTTGGATTTAAATAAAATCAGTTGGCATATAGCAGTAAAGGAGGTTTCTGTCACATTCTCTTCCATCCTTACTTATGTTAAAAATTTATCTTTAATGTATTTTCCTTTTTATTATTAACAAGAAAAACACATCCATATGATGGACATGATGAGATACAGTTGTGAACTGAGTTGTGAATAATCTAATTCAAATTATAGATTATCATAATTTAAATCTTTCCAAGATTATTATATGAAGAAAACCAGATTATTACTTTAAGGTCAGAATTATTTTTAATTGATATTAGAAAAATTCCACTGTAGCTATAACAAAGAATTCATTATGTTTTGGGGCCTTTTTCCTCAGTATCCTGAATTCTTAAACTGTAGTCAGCAATAACAAATAAACAAACTAAATAATCTTTTTATCCTAAATATTTACCCAGAATTCTTGCCTTCTTCTAGTTTAATGTATGACAAAGTGATCTAAGAAAACATATAAACTGGTTGGTGAAAGAAAATCTATTAAATGTAGTGTATGTTATTTTCATCTTCATAATCTTTCTACACAACATTGATAAAGCTAAAGCAAGGCTTAAAAACTTGCACTTAAATAGTCAAACAGGGCACTCAACAACAACTAAATATAAAATGGCATTTTTAAAAATAGAAACAGCTTTCCAATATCAATGTAATTTTCCCCATAGCTGCAATAATATAGGCATTCTGTATCCCTTTCCTTAATGTTGACAAGGTTGTTTAGGTCCTGGAACCACCAAACTATTTCAAATACCTTGGTCAGCCAGGAGCATCAAAAGGAAGAGATAACATAGCCAGACTTCTCTAACATGATGTTTTAATCCAAGTGAAGACTAGTGGGTGCTTGTACAGTAATAACAAACAACCTAAGCAGTATTTAGCAAACCAAAAAGACAAGAAAATCATCCACATATCTTACATTCAAGAGTACATCAAAGACACAAATCTTCCACAGATCATTCAAGTTGTGCCCTTCATTGCCTTCAACTGATTTTATGCAGTGAAGAGAGAAGCACTCTATATAGTCAAGAATATTTTCACAAGCCTTCCTTCCTTCCTTCCTTCCTTCCTTCCTTCCTGCCTGCCTGCCTCCCTGCCTCCCTCAGCTTTTTTGCATGTGTGAACACTATAATGCACCAAGAAATGTTAGTACCAGCTCTCTCTGTCAGGTTAACTCTGAAAATTCAAGGTAAAACAATATTTAACTTATTTTTTTACTCAAGGAGGTCTACAAGGACTCTGTATATGCAGAAACAAATAAGAGTAAAAGCATGTCATTTTCATGATAATGTAAATGGAATCAATGTCACAAAAGGTCTCAGCCTGTTATAATGGAGCATTTAAATCCCAAGACAGTGGGAAAAAATGCACACATAGGGTTATGTTTTCATTAATACCAATTTAAAAGCATAACAGTAATGTATTTTGTTGCATAAATATTGTAACCAAGAGAAGTTTCAAGTGCATCCTCCTTATAAATGATACCAAATAACTAAACCTGTTGCAAACTCTTAAATACTGAATACTTTTTCTCATATGTCCTGGGGTGACAGGTTTAGACAGATGAAGAAAAGTTTTAACAAACCCTTATCAGGCAGTTTGCATCTCATTTTATCTATTTCCTTCCTTGAGAGTGCAATAGAAATAATTACCTGGATTTTGATTAACTGCTTGAAAAATCAACTGCTGTTTTTTCTCAGTCATGTAAACTTTTCATTCTTGACCTAGATTTAGCAAGCAAACCAGACAATAGCCAGGTTTTTCCTCAGAAAAATTCATACTGAAGTATATTTATGACTACATAAAAAGAGTGTCTATGGCAATTTGGATTTAAAGAGATTGTCAGTTTCCCTAGCTCCTTTTTTTTTCCTCAACAACCTTAAGACCCATTTAATTATCAGTCAAATAGCAAGCTATCAGCGTAGTTTGAATCAGCTGAGAAAAATACAGATTCACCAAGACTTTTAAATTCATCTCAACTCTAGCCTCAAGCAAGCTGTTTTCCCCAACCTGTTCATTCTGTTGACAGACTCTGCCACTGGAGTTTTAATTTCTGTATAGGAGTCGATGCATATGTATATGATGTGAAACTTAGCCATTTTCCAGATTACAGATCATGCTAGTAAAAAGTGACATCACATAACATGCATGGCTGGCAATGGACTTAGATGAAGGTTGAGATGGGATCACCAATCTAATTTTTGCATAATTATTGCAGTTTTAAATGAGGGTCAATACACAGCCTACTTCACCCCTTCTCTTCTCTTTGCCCTGTCTCTGCAGTATTTTACTTAAATCACATGCATATTTAATGCAAGCATCTCATAATTTATTGTTTATTATGCTTGAGGACAAGTCCACAGTTGAAATGCAATGTTCAGAGTCATTGACAGATATTTCCGTGAGCTTCTTCCAAAATGTCTTACCAAGTTTTGGTCTGAAAGAGACTGATATTGTAGGACCAGGCAGATTGTGCTGCACTGAATCAATGTACAAATGGCTGTCCTTGTACAAAACAGAAGGCAAAAAACCCTATAGGATTCAGTTAAGGAAAATCATCAAATTTTCTCTTACACTTGGAAGTCCAAAAGTCAGTCTTAGTGCTGAAAAGCTTTTGGCAGCATTTGATTGTGGATGAAGTTTTTATATTTTGTTTAGAAGAGAGCATTTCCCATTGGCAAAAAAAAGAGGAAACGGAATGTTTCTGTGACTGATGGAACTGATCATTTGGAAAGTGCATATTTCGACAGATGCAATAGGTAATTTGGAGATGAAGTCAAATAAATGTACTCAGAATGTCTTCTGAAGAAATCTAGCCACTTGGAAAAACACCAGGAGGAATATGAGATGGATAAAGCTGATCTTTAAATTCATTCCACTGTCTTTATGCATCAGATAAATCCATGATTTTGAAATCTGTCCAAAAGAGAAAAAGATTGACCTTCTTTCAGTAGACAGTATTTAAAAAAAAATCCTTGGAAATCTTTTTTTCAGGTATATATTCAAGATGGTATCAGAAGTTCAGTTTGGGTCATAGCAATTGAGAGAAAATTTTCAGAGCTGGCAATTCACATCTTTACTGCTCAGTTTTCTCATCTTTATAATGGGAGTAAGGAGTAGTATTTAGCTTGTGACAAACATAGAGTTTTACATGTCTTCAATGAGAACAGCCAGCTAAGTATGAATGATTGCCTCAGTTTTACAGATGCAGGAACTGAAGCAGAGAAATGTTTCAGTAAGTTGAAAATACTGAAAAGGAAAATGGTTTTGTTTCTATGTGGTAAATCCTTGCAGTGGTCATGGTAGTAAAATGGGACTGCCCCCTCCAATAATTCAATTTTTACCTTCCTTAAAGAAATTAAAATCTGTTTTGTTCCTTCTCTGGCTCTTGCTTCATATTTTAGGGCATTTTTCATGCTCATTGTACTGGTGTCTAAATTTGTTCTCTCTGGCAATTTATGATGATTTTGTGTGTTTATTCACAAAACAGAGGAAAATGTTGACTGCGTTTTTTGTAAGTTACAGTGAATTTGAAATATAGAGGACAGCACAAATGTTTTTACTAGTAAACTGTTGAAAGATGATGTGGAAATCATAGAGGATGTGTGTGGAGTGCAAGTAATACCAATGTATCTTTTTCTCTCAAAGTGTATTATATCACCAGAGGGACACTTTAAAATCAAACCTTTCAAAGTTTTCAGATATTTCAGCAGCATGCACATTTATGGCTAGCAATTAAACACAGAAATTATGGATAGAATGCAATTGGAAGTGAAAATCTAAAAAGTCTGCACTGATCTAAAAAGACAGCCTGATGCAAAGCATCATCTCCCAAAGGCCCTTATGTCTACGTAGTTTTGAAACATACACTAAACCAGCTGCCAAACCTGGCTTTTAAATAGAGGCTACAAAAAAGGTGTTCTGCATTTTCAGTGCATGCCACTTTACAAAGGCGAGAAGAACTGTCTGGCTGCCATATAGTACAGCAAAAGGGAGCCAGCTTGCAAGTGATTAGAATAATGAAACTGGAAGGGATTAGCTACATTATCCAAACATGAAGCAATAGGCTAGTCAAACTAATCCCTGAGGAATAGTTAAAGGAAACAAATGACATGACAGACATAAGGTTACTTCTCAGTAAGATAGCATTAGAGCATGTGGTACTGCTCGCATATTTTCTGAAAGCATGTGCAAGATATGCAAGCAGGGAGAAGGTAAGCCAATGTGTCTGTGTGACAATATTGAGCTACTTTTATTTCAGATTCTGCATCTTATCTGACTTTTAAAAATAATTAAAATGTTATTAGACTGACTGATATCAATGGAACATCCACATCCTGTGGAGTACTTAATTGCAGGAAAAGAAGGGTAATGATCCAGGTTTTAATATGACTGTGTCTATTGTGCCCTGTTAGATGGATTCATTATGCAATGAATGAATATTTTTTCCTCATATTTAATTATTTTGAAACTGTAAGAAGTAATTCCAGTGCTAATTGCAACATTTATATTTTAGAAGAGCAAATCAGTGCCAAATATTTTTTCTTTCATAAAAACTCATCACACGTGGAAATGATGCCCCAGTTCTATATTCATATATTCCAAGTTTCTTTCCATACAGAAATTTAAGTTATAAATTACTGTTAGACTTATTAACACCAAAAAAGATGAAAACAAGGCACGTAGAATTTTTTGAAGGCCTAATTGAAATTCACAAGGATAAAAGAGAGTCCTTCCAAATTCATATATATGTTACCATTGGGAATGCAACGTAGGGGTAAGGGCAGCATTCCCATTAAAGTTTCCATGTGTACGTGGAAGGACTTGGGGCAAAACAAAACTGAGGTGTGACCCATCATCCTCTAGATGACTTCAGGGTGTACTGCAGGTGTGGTCTTTAATCTAAGAGGGAGAAGGGCTCTGACAGAGCTGTAGACCTCTACTCAACATGTACCTTGCATGAACCAACCCATCCACATTCACTCATCTCATGCAGTGAGCCCAAATGGCCATCTTTCTTGCCCTTCAAGCCCAATATGCCACAGTTCTTGACTGAAGAAGGGAGTTTTAGGGAACATGAAATATCAAGTACTCTGCTGTACCAGAGTCCTCAGTGGTTTACAGTATTTCTGAATGTATTTCTGATAGGATAGGATATTTTGAAGGATATCAAAGTTCTTCAATGGTTGATTATGAATTACTCTGCCTAAGAAGTTTCTTAACCATGATCAGTTACTGGCTTCTGTGCTGTCACTTGAGTGTGCACAATTTTATCACATTTTTCCTCAGTTTAATGGTGCTGAGTATTCTCATTGTTCATATTCAAATCTCATCTTGTTAAAGATCTAATAATCAATTGACTTCAATACCGTTCTTTGACAATGATTTCCCTAGGTTAATTGTATGTGCTATCTAAAAAGTATTTCCTTTCACTTTTTATTAGATGTTTTATAAAAGTATTTTTTTTTAACCTCTTAAGAAGAGCTGAATTTGGGAAGAGCTTATCAGGTTCTGAAGGAGTGTAATCATCCATTCCTAACCAAGTGATATATTAGATCATTTATTTGTGGCAAGACAGACATTTCAATACTGCTTATTGTTTCCCATAATGAAAGGTTTAAATCTTCCTTTAGGTTCCTCTGAAATTTAATTTTTGTGGATGGAGACAAGCCAGTTTGTGCAAGATTTTTTTTTTTTTGTCACGGCTTCAGAAATCCCAAACTATTAATTATATTTTCCACTCTCTAACTCTATGTTGTGAAAAAAAAGAGGTGGAGGAAATCAAATACAATAGAAGCTTTCATGCACCTCACCTTTAAAAACAATGAATTCCTTCCCTTTTGCAGGATTATTTATTGAGCTGTTTAGTCACTGAAAAGGGATTTTGTCATACACTCTGCACCACTCATGAAAACTATTGTATTTACGAATTTACATTTGGTAGAACTGCACAATAGAAGTGAAACATTCCTTTCCTTGACCAAGTTAACCCCAGAAATGCCCTTTCTACAAGAAAACTAAGATTCCCTGCATGTATGTTAAAAGCCTGAGTGACTTCTGTGTGAATCCCTTCTACCTACATTTAAATGGTTCTTTGCATGGGAATATATCTTACTTTAATTAAGAAGACCACTATGGTACTGAAATATCTTTATTGTCAGTACAATATATTTAATTTAAATAGTTAGTATCACTGGTATTGAGTAATAAAAGTCTTTATCCTGCAGTCCTTGCTTAGATAACATTCACACTATCGAACAGTACAGCTTCCATGTCTGTAACACCATTGTTCCTTCCTGCTGTTGAGTTTTCAGTCCAGGAAAATATGTGCTTTCTGTTCTCATCTCCAATGCATTTGGAGGTCATGGACAAAGGCCTGAGCAAAATTTTCTCTGAGAAAATCAATAATGATTTATGATATCTGACTTCAAAAAATGTTGTTTCATAAAAGTGATAGACAATAAAGCACTAATCTACTAAGATGACTCTGGGTTCCAGTTCACCTTTTATTTTATTTTCCGGCAGCCAAAGCACTATACAGCAAAACAGCTATTGGGTTCTCTGGAGAAGTTGCCTCATTTTTCAAACACACTGAATTCATCAGCAAGCTGGCGATTTCACAACCTGTTATGAAATTATTCAGAAAAAACTATTGGAATATTCAGAAACTGTTACTCATTCAACTGCACTAATGGCTTAGATCCTGGAAAGCAAAGTAATTTGACTCCAAAACTTTAAAAATAAATACAATGATACCTAAACTAATCTCAGGATTTGAAGGCACAAACCATGATTTTTACACTGTTCCGTCTGACAGTGCTTCTATTAGTGGTGTAGAGTGAGCAAGGGAGCAGGTGCTTAAGAAGATTGCAAACAGCAATATTTTTTCTTCTTCCACCTGAAAGAGGAGTAGTTTATTCAGAGAAGACTGCCTGGGTAGTTCGTTATAAAATTTCATAACATTTTTTATTCCCTAAAGAACTGGGTTTATTCACAATTCAGAACTGGGCATGAATGAGTCATTGCTACCCAAAAACTGCAGAGGACCAGAAAATTCATTCATCAGTTACTTCTGCTAAAAAGCTTGCCAGGAGTACTTTGGGCCACAAACATGTGTCTGCTGGAATGTACATGACCCAGCCTGTGTCTTTATGGCCACTCTCCTCAGGATTGCATTCCATCCTTATCATGTTGTCTCCCAGTTACTATTTTCCTCAGTTTTACAATGGGGTATATGCAGGGATGAACAAACTAATCCTGCACTAATGAGTGCAGGACTAATTAGCCTAGGAGCAGTACTATTTTGTTAATATTATATCTCTTGCAGGATTCATGTCTGCTTCTTTCCAGTGCTAATCCATGCTTCACAGAAGTACTTTTGGTACCTTGGTGTGACAAAATACACCATTTTTGCCATTCTTTCACACAGCTGTGATAGACCTTTCATAAAAGGAAAGAGGCTCACAGGTTGCAGCAGTGGTTTGTCAAGTTCAGGCACAGAGCCTGACTCCTCTCACTCTCTCCCCCAGTAAGAAAAGGAGGAAGCTTCATCCTTCTTTCATATGGGAAGAAAACTGCATGACTCATTTTTCTGGGTGTCTGGCTGTAATGTAGGTGCATTCTACCAGCTGTTCAGCTGTCTCAGTGGTAACACTGTACACAATTGTCTCCCTCCATTCTCCTTGCTTTTAAGTGTAGACTCTGACTAGACTGAAGGATCTGCTGAATTGGCAGGTTGTGCTACGGGTAGTACACTGTCCCTCTGTCCTCTTAAAGGCTGGGCCTTCGAGTGTGAAAGTGTTTCAATGCTGACCACGGCTCACTTTGTCAGTTGTTAAAGCAAATACTTTCCCACTTCATGTCAGCTTTCATGCTAACCAGCAGAATTAACTTGAAGCAGTGAGCTTCCTCTGACACTGACGTCAGACACATTAAACAGGATCCTTACTCATTACAACGTAGCACTGATCTGCCTTGTTTCCCCAATTCTCTTTGTTAAATATGGTCTTTAGGTGCCAGATAAAAGCAGGTATAATTCCATAAACTTTAAATATATTGCCAGAGTCCTCATTGCAACTCTTCATTCAGAATCCCTCACAAAACTTTCTATGGCTGTACCATGTGATCTTATAAAACTTCTTTGCATGAAGCAGTGTTCATAGATGTGTGTATAATAAAACAAATTAGCATTACTGCTATTGCTTGTGTTCACACCTCTAATTTTAGTTTTATAATCTAATTCTTTCCTTAGAGCAAGGAAGAAATAGCCTCCTTACCTTTCACATAAAATCTGAAAGTCATGTGCATCTCATGATCTACCTTTAAATAATATATTCATTCACCTCTCTGAGACAGGCATTTTACATTTACTTTATGTGTTATGTTAATGCATCTTATTAAAACATCCATGAAGACATGCTTTTTCTATGCAGGAAGTAGGGCAGAATTTCTAAGAGGAAAAACTGGATGGATTTCTGGAGGTATTGATGATATTTCCCTAATGTAATGGCATTTGATTATTTATGTCACAAGCTAGATCCCTGCAAATTAGTACATAAAGTCTCCTGAAAGAGGTCTAAGTTTGCAATCTGATGTTGTCATTTATAAGCTATTTTTTACTACATTTATATGGGAGAGACTGATTCACTGTTCTTGGAACAGGTGATGATTTAACATGTGCAGTTTTTTTCTTCAGCAGCCTTTATTATTGATCTGTTATTATTGGTTATAGCCAGAAAATAATGCCTAAACTTAAGACTGACTAACAATCTCCACAATAAAACTCTTGCTTATTATATTGTTAGACTTAAACTGTTCAGGATGAAGAGAAGTTTCTTATGCCAGACAGCTGTCTTAGGTTTTGGGAAAATTTCATATGCAAAAGATACTGTTATTTCCAAGAAAGAAGACAAAAAAGATCTACTGTTCTGCACACCAGGAATCTTCACTGGAACAAGATGTCTTCTGACTACTGGTAAGTAGAGCAATGGGAAATCAGGATAAGTACACTAAATACAATCATACTTTTGATTGGCAATGTAGATAACTTTGATGCTGTGGCATTCCTTTTGGATCTCTGGTATTTCAGTTGCCTGTCTAGAGGATCTCTTTGGAGTAAAATGTGGCTCCTCTTTGGCTCACACATTTGGTTTCCTCCCCAGGGGGAGCAAAAGGTGTGGGAGCAGTGTCAGCCATGCCCACAGTGGCAGAGAGGGTTGCTCCATGAGGACAGCCAACAGGGGTGCCATGGGTGACAGCCAGGCTGGCCTGTCAGTGCCACACCACTGGCCCAACTAAGACAGCAGAGCAGGGCTAGTGGTGGGGTCTGAGGTCAGTCTCAGCCCAAGGATCACAGTCACTTGGAATCAGGAGGTATATGGCTGTGGTGCAGCTCAGGCAAGGACTTCCAGGCAGGGTGGGGCGCATTTGACAAGGCCCCTTGCTGCACTTCCTCCTCCCAGTGTTGGCATGGGGTCTGATGTGAGCACAGGCAGCCAAAGCTCTCAGAGAATGAAAGAGGCCACTGACCCAGCAGGTACACTCAGAGCCTTGCCTAAGCTCACTGAGGAGGTGAATGCAACCACCAGGCTCCCAGCCACACCTGCGGGCTTGGACACCTCCCAGTGACACCAGCAAAGGTCTCCCTGAAGTGCCATACCTCAGTGAGGCCACTCTTGGACTTCCCTTGCCTTTGGATGCTCTATGGCTCTGGAATTTGCCCCTTGGCACTCCATTCACCCTTCTGCAAGCACAGACACAAGCACTGCCAACACACACCATTTCCTCCAGCAGCTGTTAGCTACCTATAGCTGTCTATTCTGCCTGCCCCACGATCCCAAGAATGTGCTTGGTTCTTAGTGAATTCCACTTTAAAAGTGTTTCCTTTTCATGTAGAGGTGAGACAAGAAAATTAACTTTCTGAAAAAACTGGAAGGCATGCAAGAAAGAGGCAAGGGTTTCAAAGAAGGAAAAGACTCTTTTATTGATAAGGCACTTAGAAGTCCCTTCAGAAAATTGCTTCTTACCAGAATGCGTACATGTGGTTAGAAAAGTCACTTTGGTTTTTTTACAGCTGACTACTGAATATACTCTTAATTTTGTGTGTAATCTACTTGATAACTTTCACATTTGTAGAATTGTTTGGTTTCACAAACAACTGTTTCTGATCTTAAGGTCATGGTAACAAGGCAAAAAGTATGTAAAGTGATAGAAAATAATAAATGTGAAACTGGCATCTAAACCTCATTCCTTATTCTAGAACCCAAAATTCATGGACAGTTGACTCCTTAAACTACATCTTCTGTTGTTTAGTTTAATATTTGTAAAAAAGGATAAAATTAGTACCACTCCATGGAAGTATTTTTAAAGCAGAATTACATTAGATTTGTGGAACGCTGATCAAATTTTAAGGAAAACATTTAATAAGAAAATAATTTCATTAAGAAATTAATATTTCATAACTAAGTTCAGAATTCTTTACTCAATTCTGGTTTAGTGACAGGCTACAGATAAGGTTGGTGTCACATACTCTTTGGTGGTACAAAGACAACCTGAATGAACAAAAGATTAAACTGCTGAGGCAACTTGCTAAAGTTAATTACACAATTTTGTATATAAATTCAGACTTATCACATTCTCCTCTCCCAGTCCATTAAATCCTTTTCATTTGGTAGGAGATGAAGAAGACATTTTGGGAGAGGAAAAGGGCTAAGGAAATAAATAGGGTCCTATTCAATCCAAACCATTTCATGACTCTCTGATTTTTTACTGGTATGTATTTTTGGTTATCCTACCAGCAGAATATCATAGATAGAAGAGTTTGTGTTGAATGAGACCTTTAAAGGACTTACAGATATGCAAAAGTACATTGCATCCAGCATCCTCAGAAAACAGACTCACCAGAAGTCATAGAGGAAGTTGAAGGTTACACTGCAGGTCTAGGACTAAAGGGGAGACAAGAACTAAATAACAGGGAAGTGAAAGACAGGAGTCCTCTGGGTAAGTTTCATTCTCACTGTGAAAATCAAAATTTAGACAGGTCTAAATAGTCTGTTCAGGACCTTTACTCTAATTTTCATCCATTCTAGATTTCCTTTTGTCATGCTGTTCACCACAGCTTAGTTGAGTATTGACAATGGTGATAAGAGAGCTACTTTAGTTTGTTAATATCTCTCTGTTTTTTAGGGCTATACTTTGAAGTTCTAGGCCTGGATTTGTCAAACAATCATAAGTTACATTAACTTTTAGCACATTTCCATTGCTCAAAGCTGGTTCATAAAGGTCAAGCAAGCAATTAACGTTAGCTTAGATTTATCTTTAAATGCTTTGCTGAGTCAGGTCCTAAACAGGAATAACAAGTAACTATCCTAGGTTATCTAGGGTTCTAGTTTCTTATTGTTGTGATGCCTGGAGAGGCTACCTAGAACAGAGGCTAGACAGAGTTAGAGAATAAAGTGGGTATTTAATAAAGGCCTTTAACAGATACATGTCGGGCAGTGCAAAAGCCTGGCAGAGGCTACACCCAAGATGGACAACAGTCATGAGTTTTCTCAGATGGATAGAAGTTCAGTCTATTTGCATATCAGAGGTTAATTGTCCATTTATAGTTTCAGGTAATGAAGTCACATTCCCCTGGTTTGCTGCTCTTCCCACTTTTGTTTATATTTTCCAGGGCCTGAGGCAAATGGTGTGACCTTGGCTCCCAGGCCCAGAAGGATTGCTTTGTCTGACCAAACTGCAAAGAAAGCTAAATAGCATTCTATATAGAGTTCAGAGTTATACACTAATGCAGTATGGAATCTGAAAAGTATAAAAGCTAAGAACTTAAGGCATCGGTTGCTTCCTAATCTTTCTAATGTTTTGTTTGCTTCTTTTTTTTTCCCTTGAAAAGCTCTGTATCCTGGAGCTTATGCTGTTTTTCTATATCATGATTGGCTCATTGTTTATTTAGCTAGGCTATTGTCTAAGCTATATTAAAATTGTCCTTAGAGACAGGGTGACACCCATAATGCATGTATCCTTATTACAGCTAGAGGCACACACAAAAGCACTGCTAATTTATTACAACAGACAGTGTAACCATTGAGCCCAGTTCAGCCTTGACCAGAGGACCCAGGTGGTTTAGCCATGCAAAATATGGCTCATTTGTATCTACCTATTTTGTATTCACAGCTGATGTATAGCTATTGAGATTATATGGCTATAAGGGAATAATAGTTATAGGCAGAAATGGATGAAGTGTCTTTAAATAGATTAGCTTTGATAGTCAAAGCTTTTTCCTTTAGTATCAGGCTTTTACAAGATGATTGTAATCATTTAGCTGATACTGAAGAAAGCACAAAGGGGACTATGAGATGAGAAGGAGGGAATAGCTCTAAAGCAGTAAAATGAGGAAAGGTACAAATATCCTGATAGGGATAATTATTTACATCTTGTTTATCATCATATCTTTAAGCAAAAGACAGACTGCAAAAATCTGAAAAAAAATAGAATTTTGTCTCTGGCTTATTTGGACTGGAATTTCATTTCACCAGAGCAATATGTGCAAGAAGAGCCTTAAATCTTACCTATATAGGGCTTGTTGTTTGCCCTATCAACATTTGCAAAATCAGCTACTGCTTTCCTTTACATCACCTATATTCAAATATCTTCTGCTGTCCAGTCTAGCCCAGGGAAAGAAAAACAAGAGTGTCCTCAAGAAGTGAATATGGCCTGGAACCAAGAGGTATCACCTCCAAGAAAAATGGAATGAGTTTCTATGTAAGAAGCATTGGAAGCAGAAGCAGGAAGAACCTGGAAGGGTGAGGAATCTGCCCGATGCCAAATTACACATGAAACCAGTACTCAGTTCTCAGCCACAGACTGTTGGATTTTATTTTTTCCAGAAGTCCTTTCACATTGCTCTGGATGGCAACTTTAAATCCAGGAAATGTGGGAGATAAGAGGGCTAAAATCTGCAGATATAATGAGTACACCTGCAGATATTAACATATCCGTTGAAATGGAAAGATATTTTTCTCATGGAAAGAAAAAAAAGAAAAGAAAAAAAAAAAGGTGTGTTCCACTGTACTACAAGAATTATTTTAGTTTCCTATAAAAAGAAAAAAAGGAAATATCCAAAAAGAATTAGATTTCCAGGGCTGGGAGTAGTAGCAGCTTTCCTGTTAAACAGCCCATGACATACGGGGAGAGTTAACCAAAGTTTTATGCACTAAGCGTGAAATAGGAAACTGAGTGCTCACAGTCACTGGTTAAGATCCTCTTATCTCACTGTGGAAAGAAACTGAACTTTATATGTTTCTCTTGCTGGCAAGACAGCCTTCTATGGTTATCAGAAACACAGAGGAAAGTCCAGTTAGAGATTTTTTCCTCCCCTTTGGCTTCTATGCAACAACTATAGGTGATTAATCCAAGTCAAAAGAAAAATCAGCCAGTGTCATAGATTAAATGAGAGGAAATTGTTGTTGTTTACCCTTGTACCTCCTCCCTTTTAATGGAGTTCTGCTATTGCAGAAATATGGGATTTTCTTTTTTACTATACGTCACAAATCTGTGACTTTGTGGTTGCTGCAAAGCTGGGCATGCTCTTTTGATAAAATAGAGCTATATTAAATCAATCTACCTACAGGCTGCTTTTGTTTTTACAAAAGAAGAATTGACAGCACTTTTAAGAAGAGATCAAACTTCACCCTTCCTAAATGCTTTAACCACAGCCGACTCATTTAAAATTGGGGCAGGTTAAAGCAGCAAACGGTTCACAATTTCAAGATGGCCTTTGTCTTAGCTTTCTTGGAAAGCCCTGGTAAACCTGTTCTCTTCCCCGTGGCAAGGTCACAACAAGCTTGTTTCTCTTTCTTCCAGTAAGCTTGTTTCAAACTTATTTTTATCTTTGCTTTAAGCTTTTAATCCTCCTTTCCCTTCTCATCTTAAATAAGACCTAAGTCCTCAAATACAATGGAACCAAACTTTCAATGTTTGAATGCCCCTTTGCAATACCTTACAAAGGGTTTGTCTTTACAATTAAAGTCAGACAAGTTAGAAAGCTGCAGAGCAGGTTTACCTTCAGATTTTGGTCTTTTAACAAGAGATTGAATGATACAAACTATTTCAAATAATCCTTTGAATACAATTCCTAAAACAGCCAAACAAATTGCAAACTCCAGGTAAATCCAAACAGCAAATAAGTTGGTGTCTAGACCAACAGCGACCATTGCTAATTCAGGAAGCTCTTTGACCTTTTGGTTCAATGTGCTACTACTATGCAGTATCTTTTACAGATGAAAGAGCACATACTAGGACAAAAAGCAAAAGGAAGGCATTTAATATAATCTAATAAACCTGGGATACAGTGTCTAGATGCAATAAATCTGAGAGCAATAGAAGGTGAATGAAACAGCTAAATTAGTTGCAAATTTGTGTACAAAAACGTTGTGAAATAAAACTAAAGAAAGAAAACAGAAAGAAGACCAACAGGCCAACAGGCAGACCAAGAAGATTGAAAGATAACATCATAGTGCAGAAATTCTATCATCACTCTTCCAGTTTAGATATTTCTTCATTCTATAAATAATTGACCAGACACCTGTTCCAGCCTTGTAGAACAAAATCAGCAACACAAAAAATGAGTCTGCCTATGATGAAGGAGTCTGTTGATGGAATTTATAGTCTAGACTTGGTCTGTGCTACAATTCTAGCAGAAGACCATTTCTAACCCTCCTTAAAAAAAAAATAAAATCAAAAAGCCAAACTCAGATTTCAGAAAGAGAACAGGTTATCTTATTTCTCTGTCTTGATTTTTAATTTGGAGCTAGATTATTATACAAGGATAAAAATGAGAAATGAGGCATACTTCTGTTGTATAGGTCTAGGCTTATGATCCCACTTCCCAGTTTTGCATGGCAGAATGGAAGGGAATAAATTGAAGATTAACATTCCCCTCTTGCACAGTGAGAGTTGAAGACAAGCATGACCAAACTTACATATTCATCATATGAGATGATGAATACTAGGCTAACCAAAAACTTTGGGATGGGTTCCTTCCCTGACTTTTTCTCATGCTCATGTCTTCTATCTGTCTATCAGACTGGGAAATTTTCTTTAATTGTAGTTTCAATTTGCAAGTAAAATTTCCTTGTGATGCATCCAAGCAGAGCAGACTTTGTGTTCACAATCTGTAGATAAGCATTTTTGCCAAAATGCTACTGTATTCTCTGGAATGGCCCAAGACTATACACTATTCAAAATTAAGAGAATTTCACCTTTCTTGTCTGTGGAAAGGGACTGAAAAGGAACCAAGACTGACAGAATTTCATTCAGTTCACCATAGACATTGACAGTTTCTTGGATCTGAGGAATATCTAAGTATCAAAAAACTCCACGTTTCTCATGTGGAAAACTGTCTTTGCTTTAAAAAAAAAACAAACCTGAAAACCCCAAAAACGCGCAAGAAAAAAGCTTCCAAATATATTTGCACAACAGAAACCTTTACACCATGGTCCGAAATTAGTAATTGCAGAAATGCAATATTAATACAACATGGCCAAATTACTCCTACATATTATTGAATTGCACACAAAATCAAGAATACATTTTTTCACACAGGCTGATGTGGGCCTGAGGTTTACTTCTGTGTTAGGATCTGATTATTGAGAGATGCTTCTGCCCGAATTAAGGGGCAAACAAGACTGTAAGCCAAAGTCAATAGTATGGATTTTATTTAACAGTAAATATGAGATAGAGAGATAGAAATGGGGGGAGGGGAAGGGGGTAGAGAGAGATAAAGCAAAGACATCACCACCATGTGGAATCCTCCTGCATATCCTGCTCGTCCTTCTTCACCCCAGTCTGCTCCGTGGTGGGGGTCCCAAAGTGTTCTGGAGGTATCTCTTTTCTGTAGTTCAAGCCCCTGAGTCCATGGCGTGTACATTTGGCTCCCACTAGAAATGGTGTGTGTAACTGCTGCTTCCTGTCTCACCATTTGTCATTGTGGGAATTTGAACTGGATGGGTTACCAAGATCTGCCCCACCAGGCTTGGCATCTTCCTATTGTTGCTGTCTAGACTTCTCCCACAATCTGCACAGTGAAATCTTGTCCAGTATGCTAATGCCAAACCTTTCATCTTCGTGTAGGCCAGAAATTAACACCTTGCTGTTTGCCATCTACAGTTATCTTAAGTTCCTGTTGTAGTAGCTTATCTTGTGGGAAATTCCTCCTTTGACAGTGTTTGAGACAATTCATTATGCTTCTTAATCCTCACACTCTGCTATTGGTACAGCTACTGATAGATCTTCTGTTTATTTAGATGTGAGAACTATTAAAATATGTTATTTTTATATAAAAATGTGCTGCAAAAATGCACATTTTTCATCATTTTAAGTTACATTTTGAAATGGATTCAGTAGTTTTATGCTTCATAGCATCCTGAAGAATTTTATTTGTGGTTAGTAAGTTCATACTGTTATCTCTTAGTGTTCTATCTCTATAATAAATGCAAGAGACCTAGAAATCTCAGCATGTGTTTGTTGAGGCCAGAAAGTTCTCCTTTCATGGACTGACAAGAGACATTGCTTGATTGATGTTTATACTGACTGTGGAGCTTTGTGAATTACGTTTATTTAATTGATTCTTTTTTTTTATTTGTTTGATTTCTAAGCCACTTTAACTTCTTTCATTGCTGCTCTTTTACATCACAGAGGGGTTTTTATTGTCTGCATCTCACATCACCTTCTCTTTTTTGAGTTTTTTTTACTTTAATTTGCTTTAAAGTTGAAAATTTAAGCTATAAAGAATTAATAAACAGTTTATAGCCATTATTTTTTCACAACTCTGCTATATTGAGAAGACATAAAGGTTACTTTCATTCTGAAACATATTTACCCATATATAGTTTTAAGAAAATGTAAGCATAATTTAAGAATTTCTCATTCTTGGATCATTTTTGTTTAATGGGTCAATATGATATTAATGGCTTGTTTTATGTATATATGCTACTTTTTTATGCCACTCTCTCACATAGGTATTTAAGAAATGTGAGTTGTAATGGTGCCCTAAGATACCAGATTTTTCTTCTGATTATGGGTTTGATTTGGTTTGAATTGGTTTTGTTGAGGGTTTGGTTGGTTGGTTTGGTTTGAGTGTTTGTTGTTTTTTGGGTTCATTCTGCCATTCTTTTTTTTTTTTTTTTTTTTTTTTTTTGTTCTTGCTTTAGTGTGTTTTGGGGTGTTTTTTGGTAACTTTACATAAAAATTCACAGATCTCTTGTAAATTCTATTAGCTGTGTACCACGTCCTGAGCTCCTGAAGTCTGTAAATCCTACACCCTGCAAAGCCCAGGGAAGACTCACTAATTACATTCTCTGTGCAGAAGATGACTAAAAAGAAACAGGAATCCTTGTCCTGTTGCTGTAGATGGTGACTGAGAAAGTTCCCAAGGTTCAGAGAGAGTAATGTATTCCTGCATGGAGAGTTGTCCACACCACTCAACAAGAGCTGTGACCCAGGCAACGCATTTTCTGCTGTTCAACTTTAGCAATCTGAATGAGGCAAGCAGTCACAAATGCAATTCATGTGACTAAAGTTTCATTCCACACTTTACAGGTTTTCGTGATCTTACCTAATGTCTGTCAATTGCATTAATTCCCCATCTTGTCAATTGTCACAGTATGTGGAGACAAGAAAGATCAAATCATGCCATTATTTCTGAGCCTCAGCAAGTGTTAGAAGTTAGTGGCACATGTGGCATTATAGTGATGGGAATTATAATTTTAATCACTGGTGTTCAATGTTTCAGTGTTTGTGAAACTTTCTGAAGTATAGTTAGAAGTCATATTACACAGTCCTTATTTTGATGTTAGTTGTTTTCTTTAATTATATTTCTTCCCAAGGTGAGGTCACAATACTACTTTTCTTCCAATATCAAGGTCATCAGATTCCCACTTCTACCACTTTTGTAGCAATTAAGCAAAGATTCCTGTTGTCTGTGACAGTTCTATAAGGCAAGGCTAGCTGTCAGTTTTGTTAGCTGCTAAGGCACTCTCAACTAGAATGTCATCCTCTAATTCCTTTTAAATTTTTAAAAATCCTAACAGTTTTATTGAGAAAAATCACAAAAATTAATGGGGTGTACAATATAGCTAAAACCCCACCAAGATTCATCTGTGGCTGTTTATCACAGAAGGAGGACTTGCTGCCTCAGGTTGGCATCCTTGCTATCTCCATTTCAGGAACATCTCCTTATCTATTTACATTTAACAGATGAAGGGTAAATAGCTGATGTCATTTGTGAACTGACTAAATCAACATCCTAAAATGTAATAATGCGGAGATAGAAGCAATCATTTCAGTGACCATTACATGACAGAATGTTCTTCTATTCAGCAGGACTGGCATGTTAATACTTCTTTGTTTGCAACTCCTTGTTGTTTGTGTTTGATTTGGTTATTTTTTTATAACATGGGAAATAGAACATAAAACACTTTTAGTAGTACCGTTGATTTCTTATACCTATGTATACAAAGATTCAGTCTTTAATTACATGTCATATTTTTATTTTTCCAACAGGCTTCTAGTATAGGAGCTTTAAGATGCTCTTGAGAGCAATAAAATTTGTGTAGAAAGGTCGTGTACTGGGCATACTGGGGATTATGAAGTGAATGAGGGGAGGGATTGGAAAAAGACAAGGGAGATTCTTATGTTTTAAATAGTTGAGTGCTGACATGGGGAACTGGGCCTTGTATTGGTCTTTATCACAGCCTTCCTATATGTTGCTAGGCAAACTGCCTAAGCTACACTACTAACAACATTATATGTTCTCTGTAAGCCCTATATGCATACTCTTAAGACCCTGATTTGCACATGTGATGGGTACTTAAAGTTGCAACTGAAGTTACAGGAGCTGTGCAAAAAAATATTAAGTTATCTAAAATTGCCAAAATTCTTTCAAAACTCAAGTGTCAGTTTTCTTCACCTGGAAACTCAAAATTAGTAGCCATTTCTAATGTTACTATTTTTTCATCTTTAACTCTTAAAGTGTAAAAGAGACTAGTGCAATTTCCTCACATAAATGGTTTCCATGGGAAAAAAACATTTTCAGATATCTTGAGAGAGTATGCCCTCAGAAAGTACACGAGGAAGTGAATAAAGTTGGACTTACAGAAGAATTTGAAAAGTGTCATTTAGTTAAAATTATTAAGATACAATGTGAAAAAGTAAATGAGGCTGACTTCCTGCAAAAGTTAAATAATTTGATTGTGTAATTAAAACCCACATTGCCACACACATGCCTCAATGAGTGAATTAATTTTGCACAACGAACCCTAATTTTTACCCCTTCTAACTTAGTTTTTAATTTTGTTTTCCAATAATAGCTTAAGTGTGAGAAAATGTATCTGTAATACAGCATGGGCTGATCCTAATAGAGATGCTCTTTTACTTGATGTCATCATGCTATATACTCACCCCTGAAAGAGCATCAATAATTACAAATTAACTATTTACTAAGTCTCAATGCTTTCATAGCTCATATCACAGCAAGAATATGTTTTAATTTTATGGTGTAATAGTTTTCCTCTGCAGAAGTAATAAGTCTTGTTTGGAGCTCTAGAGCCTGTAGCTCACATTTTGACACTGATATTTTTCCTAATGGAAAGTTACTTCTGTAGCTGCCTATGGATTTGCAAAGCTCATAGTATTTTACTCCAGACTTGAATATATTACTAGTTTTCTCTTACAGAAAATACAGTGTTATTCAGTGTATTCACCCCAGGGGATGGGAAGGATTTTAAAGCATCTGCTGATAAGACTATGTATTGAAAAATACCTTTTTCACATACATGCTGGCAGATATTAATTTACATTTGGTGTCATGATAAAGTTAGCTTTGCGGCTGGGAAAGAAGGTATCCTGACAGAGATTTTTTTTTAATCGCTTGTTCCCCATGAATGCAGCTGGAGTGGGGGAGTATTCTCATAGTTCTGTTCCTCTGATACTGAGGCCTTTGGTTCCCTCATGGTTTTCAGCAGAAACCATTGCTTTCTGAAGAGCCACTGCTGCTTGAAAGCAAAGCTTTGTTTGCTTCCAGTCCTCTTGTTGCCAAGGGTTTTTACCCAAAGCAAGTGAGTACCATGATCCCAGCTCCAGTGATGAGAAGTTAGACTTCCCAGAGTGTCAAGACCAGTGGCATTTTCCTTTGCAGCACTGCTGCTGTCATTAAGGGACCCAGAAGTCCTCAAACGGTTTCTGTATACCATCAGTTACATTATATGATTGCCAGAAAATCAAAAGCATATGAGATATATAATTGTAATATCTGACCTCTTTCCAAAGTATAGAAAACAAAAAAAACCAAAACAAAACAAAAAACAAAGGGTGAGCAGTGAATATGAATATTTGGGAAATGAGACAGTAAACTTGTTTTCTAATTTCAACAATATTTTTAAGGAGAAAGGGACATTTTGTCTTCAGAGCAAATCCTTTAACCTTCATTTAACCAGTAAAAAATGACTGAGGTGGGCAAGATTATGAAGGTGAAGTTCTGACAGATATTCTTCCATCCCTGCTAGGACAAAGGTTATGCTCTTGTCTTTTGTATTGCCTGCCATTTTCTTCCAGGCAGCTGAACCATTCCTTCTGAAAGGTCTCTTTGGTCTGGGACCCCTAAAAGCTCATATAATATCTTCAGCAGGTTTGTGTTTCTTGTCTCTCTCTCTCTCTCTCGCTCTCTGTTTTTTTTTCTCTTTTCGTTTTTTTCCACTGAAACCCGTTTTGAGCTTCTTTGAGGGCTTGAGGTGCGTAAGCTTATAAAATTGTGGCAGCAGCAACAGCCTTGAAGAGGATACAATAACCACTGTACATCTGCTACGATGTTCTTAAGTATTTGCGGCATGCTGGCTTAAGCCTGTCAGTTTTTGTAAGGGCTACCTGTTACAATGCACCTAATTAGCTTACTGGCTATTTGGAGACAGCTCTACTGGTTTTTCTATCATCCAGTCTTTATTAAGTGAGCTGTTGCTGAGACGAATAGGTTCTTTATAATGATGAGGTCCTTTTTACGCTTATTAGTCCTTAAAGCAAGCCTCTTCTTATAGAACAAAGTTCTCTCTCTCTCTTTCTCCCCCTCTTCCTTCCCCTCTCTCTCATTTTTTTTCTTAAGACTTACAGTGGAAGAAGTAAAGCAGCTTTTTTTCTGCTGAAGTATTTTATTAAAAGTTTTAGTGGCTGCACTAAGAGCAAGGTGTCTGTGCCTTTAATCATTTTCATCTTTAAAACAGAACCTTATATTTTCACATCTTCAGCTGTCCCAGAGGGCAGCTAGGCCATCTTTAACAACATTAATTTCTCTTTATGACAGGACTAGTGCTGCCCCAGGTCTTCAGAACTGCCTAAAATGTCTGGAAAAGTAGATAATGAAGAGGATATTAGAATTGTAAACAAGAACAATTTGGTAATAAAAACCATATATTTTCTCCATAGGACTTTGGGCTTAATATTGCAGCAGCAAAAGTGTCACAAGTCGTAATTTGTTGATGGCTACTGTACATTAGTTACTGTAGGAGCATGTGCATAAAGGGCAAGAACTATTGGCTTTGCATTAAAGAACATCTTAGATGGGTAATACTAATTTGCTTGTTTTGATTAGTCTCTTTTGTTTGCTTTTATTGCAGTATAATCCTACCAAAAAAATTTCAGACATTCTGCTTTGCAAATCCTGTGACTGTTTAGGAAAGGTTGCTTTCTGTATCTGGAAATGCTGGACAAACACCTCAGCCATGCTGTCGGCATGAGCTGGAGCAGGTCCCAGCCCCGGGAATTAGCCTCACCTCCATGAGACAAGGATTCCTGAATAGAGAACCAACTGAAAGAATGAAATGCTAGTATTTTTCTAGTATGATTATGGAGTTTACCAGCTGCGCATCCCTGCCTCTGTCTACCCATAGATCCCTTATTGCTGACAGGGTTTATGAGTGTAATATGATGAAGTAAGAAACAGTAGATTTTTCCCAAGAAGCCGAGCACAGCTCTTTGTCTGCAGAGAATGTAGGAGGGCAGTATAAAATGGTAAGCATTGTAGTCTGCAGATGTCATAAACAGGGCTATCTTTTCATCTTAAGGTGCACAGCCACTGAGAAAGTTCATGCTATACTTAACCTTTGGCCTTCTGCTGATCTTTTGTTGCTCTGCATTAGTGTGCTGAAATCTGAAAACGCAATCCTTACAATACCTACCCACCTTTCTTTCAGCAGTGCAGTTTCCCTTCATAATTTGCATCTCCTGCTTTTAGCAGACTGAACTTAGTCCAGCTTCTTCTGCCCAGTCACCAGATTTTAGATGTCTTGGATAAAACAAAACAAAAATAACCCAAAAAAACTAAGGAAAAAAAAAAAAATACAAACAAGAACAAATCCAAAAATCCCAGACTGTATTGACATATTTCATATTAGTTGACAGCAGCACTGTGTGTTTCCTATTAAAAAGTTATAGGCTCAATCAGTCATCTTGCTTACTCAGAGTATGCAGTATTTCAGCGCTAAATGTTTTAAGCTAATTGGTCCAATACTGAGGTATCACATTATGCACTTTAGTGAGGAAAATAAATTGGCTGCGTTTTCTAGGGTTCTTTTCTGAGTCTATGCACCCCCTGCTTCCTCTAGCCCCCCACCCCCGCTCCAGTCAGGACAACAGCTTTTCTGTCATTAATTCTACATCAAATTGTTTCCTTGGTGAATCAGTTCCGAGGCTAATGAGCTGCCTGAGCTTGCAGTTTGCCTCATTGTTTTTGGTGGTTTCAGATGAGGGCATATCACTTTAACGCTCGTCGGTGATAGCGGGATCATTCCCCAGACAGGGCTCACTCAGCCTTGATACAAACTGAAAGGCTAAAATGAGCACTCTTCTATTATTTAGGCACCTGTCCAGAGGTTGGAAGAAATCCTACTTCTGCGGATTTAGCTAAAGAAAGCAGAGATAACCACCTTGCCTTCTGTGTCTAATAAGATGTGAAAGGGGAGAAATAATGAGTATTACAGTGTATTCTCATGTAAAAGGCTGAGAAACAATACTCTCTGAACACTGGCAGCAATTCCAGTCATTTTCAAATGAAAAGGACTATTTGTTTCCAAATTACACCAGCCACTGGAATGCATACATATATGGCTCCAAAATCCTCATTTTGCGAAGTAAAATTACCTTTCAGTAATTCAGTCACTGCAGGCTTTCCCTGCTGCCTGGCCAGGAGCTATCAGATAGCTTGCAGCTGCAGCCTGAAACGGGACCATTTTTTTCCAGGACAGGCAGTTAGTTAGTAGAGCCATCAGTGTGGCATCTGTCATCCCGCTAGGCCCAAATTGTTTTCTATGATGGATGTCACAGTCTGTATGATCAAAATAGGAGCCCTGCTGCTTTTAATTGCAAAATCGGAGTACTTGCACATTTGTTATTATGCTGAGGTTATTACCTCACACAAAATGAATTAACAGGTGAAAATAATTGATGAGAGGAGTCTTGGGATTTTTAGCCTCTTCAAAGAGACTTTGTAATTATGGCATAATGAATGTTCTGAGACATATCTGTGGGGGGCAGCATGAGACCACCAAAGATCTCTTTAGATTGATGATAAATTCAGTGAAATCTACTGTAATACTGCTTAAATTTACTTAGCAATTAGTTTAATAGGCCTACATGATTCATGATAACGTAGTGAGAATTTTTAAATAAGTTTGTTCCATCCATTTATAAATTAAGCCGCTTACCTCAGCTTTCTTCCCAAGGTGATGGAATATGTTAACTAATCAGACTTTCTGAAACAAAGATGATGTTGGGCAGGGATTTTGGTTACTGGAATACATTTCTATTTAAATACTTCACTGCTTTCATCTTACACAATGTGAATCTCTCTCCCTCCCACCCCCATGCCACCACCACCCCTCCACCTCCTCTCATCAAATTTTGTCCCAAGATAGTATTGATGGTCCTTTAGCACACAGAGACTGCAGTTGTCTAGCAAAGTAAATCGTTCAAGTGTTTTGTAATCTGAAGTAATTGTTCCTGGCTTTCTGACCACTATTCCATTCAGACTTGGTCAGGTTTCAAATTCATCCAGCTCCTGAGTACAACCAGACTGATGCACTCCAGTCCATCTCTCCTCTCTCTCTGACACTCTTTAGTTTCACAAGGTGTCTGCAGCACAGCGCGCTTTCTCACCAGGCTGTCCTGCTAATGCTGAGGGGGAAATGCTCTTTTATTTTATTTTTGAATTCTTGCATTAAACAGGCAGGGCTGGCTCACCAAGGAGCAGGTTTGCATGTGCTGTCCATTCAATTAAGCACATAAGCAGATTTTAAATATCAGATTTTAAAAGTGCCAAAAAGTAAAAATTGTCTGATTAATTCAATAACTAGTAAATAATTCACTATATAAAACTCACAGGGGAAAGCCTCCACATGGTGTATGAGCAAAGTTCACCCTCTTTCTGTTGCACATTACGTTATTGACATACCAGAAACATTCGAACACCTCAAGGTTACTCATTAATTTGCAAGGGTTTAAATCTAATTTAATTCCAGCTACTACTGACATCCTGAAGATTCTACAATAGAGTTTGTAACAGATATGCCTTTAGTTCAGACTGTGGGCTAAGGGAAATATGCAACAGAGGAAGGGAGAAGTTGCTACTAATTAGAAAATAACAGAAAGAAACCTATCTTGGGAACTTAGCTGATAGGTCACATGGGGCTTTTCATTAATTTACTATACTTCCATAAGCTCTCTCCACACCCGCAATACATTATTTATTATCATCCCAGGTATAAGGCACACAAAGAATAGGTAATATTACATATAGACAGATATGCACAGAATTTACTTTCCTCTCAAGACAATGACACTTTGTTTTTGGAGAATCTCATTTATTCTTGGGAGAATTTCTAACTGAAGCTTTGAACAGTTCTCTAAATAAAACATACATCACCCTAGTGAGCTAAAATGACATGTATCACCGGGACATGCAGTTGATGTTCAGTTAATTCCTTTTAAATTCTGATTCCTTTCCCTCATGCACACATCATTTAAAAAAAAATAAAAAAAATCTTTGTGGTTTCTTCTTTATTTTATTGTAGTTACATTTTACATCTGTAGTTTTGTCTCTCTTTCTACATCATGCATTCTTTTCAGATTTACTGTCAATGTTTGGTATTTAAAAGTATATAGTATCAAAAGGTCTCAGAAAAAGAAAGAGAAAATGCCTAGCAAGAAAATACAATAAATGCAAGACAAGTAGTAGATTGCCCCACATGTGAAGCGGACTGTGGTAACTCATATCAGGCTTCCTGTCACTTGCTGAGACATTTTTCATAAACCCTCACACGCTTGCATTTATCTTCAGTACAAACCCCAAGATGAATTCTCAAAAGACATTAACAATAGATAAATGCTTATTAAACAAAACAGTCTATTCAAAAGTAAGTATAGTGTCTGGATTAGACGCAGCAAGATGTTTATAAAATCAAATATACATTATGTCTTTTGGCTTGATTCTTTTGGCTATTCTATGAATTTTTTTTCAGCCTTTGGTTATAATCTTAATAAGCATGAAATAAAAGACCAGAAGCTCTAGTTTAAGTGATATCACCTCTGACGCCTGTTTGATTCATAATATATAGATAGATTCTCTGGATAACTTATAATATAGTAGCAGTAAAATTAGGGAAAAATAGGGCCAAAGAAAGATGACTCTGGATATATTTCATGTCAGTGGACACTGCAATATTTTTATGGAAGTCTTTTTGCTAAGAGCATTTCAGAATCCAGCTCATAACTTCACTTAAGAAACAATAGAATGCACAATTTTTGTCACTGACAAATTATGAAAAAAGGTCTCCTACAAAAAACAAGAGCAAAACCCCACCAAAAAAAAATCACCCAAAAAACCTGAAAAACCAAACCAAAAAACGAAGACCATCACAAGAAAAAGACAAATAAAACCCACAAAAAACCCCAACACAGTAGAATTGTACATGCTTTATGATAGCTTTAAGACAAATGATACACAAAAATGTGGTGCATAATTGAGTGCAAAAGCAAATACAAGTCTCTTTCTTTTGAATGCACTGTGTAAGTGCAAATATTTATATGGTGCCTAGTGACTGCAAATAGTTTCAAGTAGAGTGTAGTTTTCCTAAATCTGGTTTTATAGCTATGCATTGATGTGTTGTTTAACTGTCATGGAATGCAAGATGGACAGAATAAAAAATAACTACATTATTCATGCATCAATATAAAATATTGGGGAGGCTATGGTTTGTGAATTACATCAGCAGGCAAATCCAAACCCTACAATTGCTATCTAAAATTGCAAGTTTAATATGTAATGAGGTTGCAAATTAATCTCATGGATGATGTAAGAATGTTAGCATTACATGTAACCTTGCTCCTGATAGCTCTTTCATTTAGTAATTAAACTGAATTTGACTCTGGGTCTGTTTTCTTTAGATGGCCCCAGTCCTGAGAAACACCCCATAGGAGCCCCACACTACTGATGTATTGCATTAATATATCATCAGAAGCAGTTGTCATTCCAATGATATATTAGTGTAATACACGAGAATGAGGCTCACTGATGATGTATTTAGTCCTTACAATATGGCATTGTCCAGGGAAGCAAGGGTCCAATAAGAGATTCATTACAATTACAGTATGAAGTCAGCTAATGCACTGCAGGTTGGGAAATGCATTTCTGGTACCAGGTAGGTAATTTTGATGCTAAATTCAATGTCTTGACATTGTTTCTAGTGATTCAGTCTACAAAAGGACAGCAGTTGAAAATAATTTCAAAAAATGAACAAGCATTTTCTTATTTCTATTTACTTCCTTTTTTTTTTTTGCTAAGCTGCTCCTTGTAATCTATGTGTAAACTGTAGGCTATTGTCTCTTTTCTATTCCTCTTGGTATATTTCTGTTCTCAAAATGTAAACATCTTAGACCTGGGACCTACATTTCATGAATGATTGAAAAGCTTTTGCTCACTTCCTGGAATCTCCCATAAGCAAATATTTATTAACAATACTGGCAAAATCTGCATCCTGTTTTGGGTGCTTCTTGAAAGCTTTTCATCAGAGCTTTCATATCTTCTGAAGCCATCCTTCCCCTGTGAAAGATAGTTTCTGGTATCACTGTGAATTAGCGATACCAATGAAAAAATGTCATATTTCTCACTTTTTACCTTAGTGAAGGCTGCAGGTGGATGCATATTTCCTCTGCTATAAGAAGTGGTCATTGTTGTCAGAGCTAGCAAATAAGGAAGATTTGAAGAAAACCATTTTGTTTAAGGGCTACAAGTACATTTTCTGCTAATAAACCCTGCAAAACATGCTCCAAATGTAGAAAAATTAGAGACTTGCATTCTGCACTTTCAATCTAGCCTCTGCTGCTTTTTCTGAGACAATAAGAAATAGGAAGAGGAAAAAACGGAGTCTTTCAAATGTTTATAATATAGGACTGAAAGAAAGAGGGATATTTTATGCATTGGGAAAGCAATTACTGCTCACTCTCCTACAGTCTTCGATTGCATTGTAAATAAAACAGTAGAGTGAATCATCCTGGACATATGATGTATCTCAAATACTGGCTGGAAGGCCAGTTAGGAAGTTAAAATTATGGTGGAAGACCCTTAGTTTGGTGATGGCTGGACACAGAATGAAGTGATATTCTCATTTATTGAAGAGGAAAGGAAAGGAAAATGTGCAGAGGTTTTATTGCATCTCCTGGCCAAAGCATGTTGTGGATACCACTCATGTTTTGAAGAGTCTTCTTGTCTGTCTTGTCCTATGATTAGCTTGGGCAAAACAAAGTGAAAAAAAAGAGGAAAAAATTGAAATACAAGAGAGCCTGATGAGCTGCTGCTGTCTGCAGCCTTGGAAACTAGATTCTGCTTCTGCAAAAGGGAAAGTCAAGAGAAGATGAATGTGGTAGGTAATGGAAATGATATGTGACAATAGCATGAAGAGGGGTGCAAGTATCATCAGTGGGTCTGAAATGATTCATGTATGTGTGGATATGTCCCCTGCCATATCTTTTAGACACATGTGTGGAATTTTAAACTGGTTAACAGGATTGTTAGAGTAATTTGTATAGCTTCAACATAGACAACCAAACTGTGTTCCTTGAATCCCAGTCTCCACACTATGTACTGTTTTTACTGAGAGGGTTCAGATTTAAAGCAATAGAACTATATCTCTTGGGGCTTCTTTGTGATGCCCAGATGAGTATCAGGTTGTGCATTGCCAGGTAACACCCATCTAGGTGCTTACGTTGTATTTCTGGGAATGGAGTTCAGAATTTCCTCCAAATCAATTTCTCTTTACTTGGGGACTATATCTGATCTTGGATTTGTCATCCATCAGGTGTCTAGAAGTTTCCTGGCTACCCTGAAATTTTAACAACTCACAAACAAGAATTTCAAATCCTCTGAAAAGCTTAAAAGCCAGGAAGTCTGTGGCCTTGCCAAATATGGAGTTGGAAGAGGAGCCTTTGGCCTCTCAGGTCTCTCACCTGCTCTCATGCTAGTGGCTGGCATAGTTGAAGACTTTGCTGAGACACTTTGAGACAAGCAATCCCATCGTTCTCACTCCCCAGACTGCCAAGGGGAGGTAGATCATTCCTTCTGTCACCTCCACAGCTCTAGTATGATCTGCTGAAAAGCAGTTAATCTTAACCAGGTACCCTCAACACCTGGTCATCGAAGTGTGACAGCCCCAGATGAGAGCTCATTTGCCCAGGTGCAGCCTGCACAGACTTTCTGCAGTGCTGTCTGCCTGCCAGGCATGCTGACTGCAACCCCTCCTGCACTTCCAAATGCAAAAGTACCTGGCACATTGTGTCATAACATGCATCTCTGGATTTCCTCCAGCCTATCTGACTGGGGAAACCGAGGCATGGAGCTAAAAAGTGAATTGCACTCTTCTTCTAACTGTTGTACCCCAGAAACATATGTGTTAACTTTTATTTTACATTTTATTTGATCTTACATAATTTATTACTAGTATCCCCTTCTATTTTTCACTTTGCCTGTTTAAGATCCACCCTTTCTAGATTATTCACATGAATAACCTCCTGAGAATGCTTAAGCATTAACTCTTTTTATTTATAAGGACCTATTCAACAACCTAATAGAAAGAATGCATTAAATCTATTTTAATATGTCTTAGAGCTTCTTTTTAAAAAACCAGAGGCTCCTTGTATCTCCTTCATTTATTAAGATTAATCATGATTGCATATAAATGTCCAATTTAGCAAGACATTATGCCCAATGTCCTTGAGTTTTCCAAAATATTATCCTCATTTCAAGCAGCATTTTTCCTAGACTTGCCATCAAGTAGTCTAATTCTTATCTACATATGCTATCCACAGAAACATGAAGTATTATACTCAATTTCCTTCTATTTTGGCTGAATAAAGCTATTATCTAGATGCATATGTGCTCAGAACAAGCTGGTACAAAAAAAAACAAAAAAAAGAGAAAAAGAAAAAATATATTTCAATGTCATCATAAAATGCAGAGCAAAGGCAAATCATAATTAGTATTAAATGCTCTAGTGTTAGTTGACCAATCAGATTTTGAATATTATATTGTGCCTTTCAAACGGAAGAAAATGTGCTTTTTTTGTACATAGTTATTACATAAACTTTTTGCTTTTCCCTGTAAGGTGTTTATATGAAAACACACTTAATTGTCTAGAGAATTTAATAGTGTTTATATGACAACTGTCCTGTGCCAATTAAATACAATGTTGATTATATATTTCTCAATTATTAAAGTGCTTATAATAAATGAATCAACAATATCTACACTACCTAAAATAAAGTTTCCTAATAGGGTTTCTTGTGTCTTTGTTTGCCAGTTACTTTGCACAGGTAGAGCCCAGTGCTGACCAAATCTAAGTGGTTCTTTTGTCAACAAAGAATAAGAAAAGAAGAAAAGGTTAAACGAGCACTAGGGGGTGGGGAAGAAGAGTAAGAAGGTACAATGTCACCTCCATGCTGTGACAGCCATGAATCAATTATTCACGTAGCAATTGGTAATATTTCTGAAATGCTGCAGACTGGCAAGAAAATGTAAAAAGCATTTTCCTGGAGATGTCATGATTTTTCCAAGTAAAAACCATAAACAAAATCTGAAGGGGGCAAAATATATGTGTGTGTTGGGGAGGAATATGCTGAAAAGATCAACAATAGTAGAGGGATATATTATTATGGAAAATACATTCAGAAGGCTGGTGAAGGAAAAAGTATACAGGATGAATGGGTGAAAGTGCTGGGCTCAGCTAGTTGTAGTAAGATTAATGTCATTTAAAAAAAAAATAATCCCACAACACATTACAATATCTAACAATACCAACATATATTGATTTCAAATTTATTTCCTGTACCAAAACTGGTAGCATAACACACAGGGAAAAAGAAGACAGAGACACCTCTTCAGAATACTTAACATCAGGGTGAATGGAAGGAGAGGGTCTGTCACAAAAGGAAAATGAATTCATCACTTAAGTCTTGTACTCTGTATATTACACCTTGCTGTAGACACAATTTCAGAGTATCTGACATAAAAATCATATTTTTGTAAGAAAAACAAAGCGTGAAATTTAGTGTGCTCTGATAACAATGTATGGAATGTACTTTAGAGTAAAATTTATTCAATCCTGAACTTAAAATGGTATTTCTACTTCCAGTGGTATGTTTCCTTTAGGTTCAGAGAAGTGTAAAGATTCCAAGCAATGCACATTTTCTCTAAGCTCATGCACAATCACAGTTCAACAATACGATATTTTATTCAATTAGAAAATAATAAACTAAAGGCTGGTGTGAATCAGAGGGAAAAAAATGCCATATGTTATGTTTCTCTCCACTTAATTTTGCAGACAAGTGACTCTAAGGTGAAAGCACAAATCACAGAAATGCAGGCGAGATTTCAGCCAGAGCAGTCTGTGTCTACACCGAAGTAGAAGGGGCCCAATCTTTCTTTCACAGGATTATAAATGGTTTGTATGGGCTATAATGAGAGATCCTTCAAAGGAAGAGCAGGGCCCCAAACTTTTTATTTTTAACTACTTAACCATCTGACTTTTTACTCTCTAATATTCTGTGCTCCTTCAGATCTTTGTGTGACTCCCCAGTTTGCCATGCATTCCAAGCCACAGGATGTGTCAGCTCAGTGATATTCATTAGCTGGCCTGTGCACCTCCCAGCTCCTACAGCCTCCCCCTTCTCAGCTCTGATTTACCTCTTTCTCATAGAGGAAGTGTCCCCTTTTCTCCACTGCCTTTTTTTCTCCCTCTCTTCTGGTTGGCCAATCTCTTCTCTGAGAGTGACTGCTTCTTTTACATTTGCACACTTGGACTTACTTCCTTTTATGCTTTAGTCCCCATTAGCAGTCTTCACCTTCAAACACACAGACCCCAAATTGCACATTGTGGTACAAATGAAATCCCCAAATTATCAAGAGCAAAATTAGCATTAAGAAATCATAAGACAACAAACAATAGAGCTTTTTATGTGGTTTTTGTAATTGCATGAAACTAGTTACTTTGGCAATTATTGTTTGTGTCTCATTAGCATGCAAAATGGGTTTTTAGACTAACCCGCACACAAAAGAAACCATTTGTGATGAGAACTGTGCTTTGTTTAATGTTAGACACCATTGTATTTGCTTTCCTAATATAACAGTTCTAATTAGTACCTAGCACTCATCCTGAGTTTTTCAGCTTGAAAACGACGAAGGTGACAATTGAGTCACAATTCCATGGCACTCTTTGTCAGTACCTGTCAAAATATAGCTAAGTCTTTAGTAGTTGTGATCTAAATACTAAAAAAAGTTAATAGTCCAGAAAGAATCTCACCTTAGCTCATTAAAAAAATAATAAAATAATAAAATTGCCGATTAGCCTTTGGTTAAGATTATTACATTATTAATATTTCATGGTTAAATATGGTCTTGGCAAGACTGTTCTCTGTCCCACTACTGTTTGTCCCAAACAAACTTTGCATTGTTTTTGTAGTCTCACTTTTTATCTATTCACCTGCTTCTTTGATTTTTACTGATTCATTAGAAGAGCATGGGTAACCACAATGACAAAAGCTAAAATCCATTCAGCAGAATATGCAAACTTCTTTAATGTGATTGCTCACTTGTCTTTGAAGAATAATTTTTTTCTTTAGAAAAAACTTCACTCGGGAGCTGGAAACAATCATCATTCCCTTCCACTTATATTTTTGACTTTACCTTAAATTCTTCACAAGGCAGACAGATATAGTGGTAGGTAGGGTAAACATGAAAACTCCTGCTGAGAGGTTGTCTCCAACTTCATGTTTGTATATGAATAAGTCAAGAAAGAGCCAGTCCAGTGGCACTTTGTCAGTATTGCATTGTGATTATCACAGTATGAAGTGATAACTTGGTGTTTCCTTTACAGTAATAGATATTTATAAAGAACTTTACTCTTCACAGGCTTGACCAGTGTTTTGGCTCATAAACACCAGACTTCCATATTTTCTAGTTAACTTAGGCCCACTGAGAAGCCGAGTATCAAAAGCAAAATTGCCCACTTGGTCCCCATAATTCAAACCTTGCCTCTCAACTGGCCTCTTTCTAGCTCATTAACTTCCAAGGAAGTATGTTTTTGGTGTGGTTTTTTCTATCCTGGTTTCAAAGGACTGAATGCAAGGAGCTCTGACCTTTTCTCTGCTGGTATCAGGTCTTGGTGATGTTGCACTGAAATCAGTTTGCTTGTTTGTTGGCTTCAGTCAATAAAAGACAGAGCCACCAGTGTTTCTGTGCCTCAGGCACCATTCTGAGCATGGACAGACAGCTTTCCTGGCTGGACTCACACAGCAATGGTCTTGACTTCAGAGGGGGTATAGCCAGTAGACACCCAAAGACTATTCAGCTTACCCTCATCTCTTACTGTGGATCTTCAATTGTGAATCTGAGCAGTGGTCTCAGGCTCCGTAGTTTCGTTACTTCTCCATGAAGATCATGCTATCCATTCTCACAGTGCTGCAACATCTGCCAGATACGGTGCCTGTATCTCAAACTGTGTGAGAGTGTGTGTCCTGACTGGCTGAGTGGATGTACACACAAAACATGAGATTTTGTAAGCCAGTTCTTATTCTGTACCTCTAAAATGATACTGCTACATAGTAAGCAATAGCATGTTTCTCCACATCTATTATTAATTTGATTTTTACATGGACAAACTAGGTATCTGTATGGCAAATTTACCAAACAAACAAAATTTCATCACCAAGTAATACCCTAATTAGGAACTGGGGAGAGCCTGAGAAAATTAAAGAGGTTGAAAATTAACTAAGCCCTTAGCTTCCAAACCAGACTTTATTTTCACCGGTCACAGTCAAGTTATGTGGTCTTCAAAGTTATTTAGGTGACTGTTTGGATACTCACAGCTGTTCCAAAGTTTCCACTAGTTGGCTTGAAATCTAGTTTAAGATAAAGTCCAGGACACTTCAAACACAAATATTTAATTTGAGAGCATTCCTTGCAACTAAAGCCCAATTCTACACATATCTGTGCATAACTGCAGCCTCACAAGGACCTATGAGGGCATAGGCATAAGGCTCATGGTTAAGGAACCGGTAACTGGTTTCAAAATTCTCATATTCTAGTAGATGGAGGGGTTTCAATGCAAATAAATACCTCAGACATACATTCTGAGATTACACTTTTCAGCACCTTCTAAAAGGTTGTTCTACTTTATGCAATTCAGAAAGACATAAAATATATTGAATCCATATAATAATCCATAAAATAATTAGTTCATAAGTTAATAGGCTTAATAAATTATGAAATGAATGAGTTTAGGTAAGTATACATGAAACAATGAAGCATAAATAGGTCCCGGAGCATGGTTCTACCTCCACTTGATGCTTTACAGAGACTACATTGAGCCCCAAGAATGAAGAAGCTACATTAGTGTTGCAGTGTGACTTGCACTAATTCCAACCAATTAGCTTGGACCCTTGGGAATGATCTGTTGCCTGTCACACTTTACCCCCAGCAAAGTAACTAAGTACCACACAGCCACTTGTTCACCTACCCCTCATCCCCTCTGTTCCAGGTGGGATGTGAATGAGAATTAGACAAAAAGGTAAAACCCATAGGTTTAGATCACAGCAGCTTAATAACTGAATTTTAAGAATAACAATAATAACAATAATAATAAAATTGTAATGCAAAGACAGTCACCCAAAAGAGAGTGAGAAATAAAACCCAAGACAGACAAGTGATGCACAGTACTAATTCTCACCACCCACTGATGGATTCCTGGTCCATTCCAGAGCAACAATTGGAGCCCCCTGGCCAATTCCCCCCAGTTTATATATTGTGTGTGATGCTTTGTGGTATGGAATATCCCTTTCACCAGATCAGGTCAGCTGTCCTGCCTGTGCTCCCTCCTGGCTTCTTGTGCCCCTACTCCTTCACAGAGCATGAGAAACGCAAAAGACCTTACTTAACTTAAAGTAAGCACTACTCAGCAACTAAAGCACTTGTATGTTATCAGCATTATTCTCATACTAAATCTCAAAATCATAGCACTGGACCAGACATTGGGATGAAAAGTAACTCTGCCCTAGCTGAAAACAAGATATTGTCAAAGACATGTATTTGCTGAGAAGACCCAACTGCCAGACAACATCTCCTTGATGGAGCTCCTTGCTCCATCAGGGCTAGAGATGTGCTGTTTGCAGAACCCAGACTAGATCCAGAGTCCATGAGCAGCATTGTGCTGTGTGCTTAGAGACTTTATGGTTACATCCATGCTAGTAGATGGACTTGGCCAGAAACCATTCTTGGACAGCAGAACTTAGAGCTTAAATCCATACAGTCAAGCCATCTTGTCCTAAAAAAAATGTGACTATGTCCAAATGACCTATTTGAAATGATGTCTTACCCTGGCATTAAGTGGAAGAGAGATGGTTAGCTGATCCCAAAAACGATTCCAAGAACTGTGTTAGCAGTTTAATTGTATGGACAATCATGTCTCAGTAATTGAGCTCACAGAATAGATGTAGGCTGGGGATCACAGTTTATCCCTGTAGAGAATGGGCTTAGTGACACAGTATTGCATGCATTGCAGCCTAGTTGTGAAGTTTAACTGATATTTATAAAATATGCCAAATCCTCGCATACAAAATGCTACATAAGTAATAAGTATTAATAAACGTGATTATATTAAACCAGGTCTGTTTTCAGTCATGTTTTATAAGACCACAGTTGTAGCAGTAAGTGAGCTTTCACATGAAAGATCAAACATTTTGCCATCCATTGTAAGCCATTCTTTGTAAGCTTTTCCAATAAAAACAGCAGAATATCTCATACATATTGAAATTCAACGACATTCTTAAAGACTAAGCGCTCATTTGCAAATGGCAAGCAATAATACTGAATTTCTTTCCCAGATACTTTGGAGCATGTATTTCAAGCTGAATGTTATCAATAAGTAAAAAATTAGTAAGCCTAAAATTTACATTAAGTCTTATATAAATTTTATTAGTACAACACATCAGGTGCATTTTAGCTTTAACAGTGCATTTTAGCTTGCTAAGCAAGCAAGGTCTCCTGCTTTGTCAAATAGTTTTTCAAATTGAAGTCTGTCACATCTTCAAGCCTAACTAGTTCTTAGCACTTAAAAAATGTCTTTCCCAAATTATATTCACTGATAAGAGAGACACCCCAGTTAAGTGAAAGCTGGTTTTAAATCTCTGCAGCAGACTTATTAGTTTCCAGTCCTTTATTAAGAGAAACAAATCAGAGGATTTCAGGGGTGGGGTACCAGCACTGACAATTCTTATACTCTGGCACAGGGCTTCACCTCCTTTGATGCCAATCTAAACTTAAAAGTTCTACTGACACAACTCTGACAGAATGTGAAAAAAATATAGTTTCCCTAACTGATTCAGCTATGATGTTTTCCTTGCAATATTACCTCCTATTCTTTTTGGAAACGGATATAGAAGTAACTGTTAAAAAGGAGTCTTTTGATTATCTAAAGTATCTCTCAATTCAAAGAATTTTCTAGTGCAATTCAAATAACAACCTCTTTTTGGTGTAGACCAGGCCTGGGGACCTGTCTTTTTGTTATGGGCAAATCTTCACAGGTAATATATGAGATTTTAACTCAAATACAGGAGTTGGAGCTTACCGTGTGTAAAGTGAGATTTCTAACTCATCTTCAGTTCATTTCAAAACCCCCTAAATGACCAGTGCTGTCTCCTCTTTTTCTCAAAACACAGGGAAAAGCCTCATGACCCTGCACTGAATATGAGAGTCTGCATGAGGCACTCTTTGAAGAGCTTGTCACAGCTGCAATGTCAGAGGAAACCAAGTCTCTCTGCTAAGGAGAGGGCAACAGGTTCTGTTTTGCAGTTATGGCTCTGTATTTGAGCAGGAGGACTCTGGCAGAAAGAAAGCAGTGGAGCTTATGGCTGAGAGCCTTATAACTACGCATTACATGCTGTGACTCATACAGGAACAGATCCTCAACATCATGCCTGTGTTGGTGGGTCCTTTCCAGTCACTGGCATCAGCTCACACCTGACTGCATCCCCCGACCTTGTGACTTTTTTTTTCACTTTTGAGTATGTGTTTGAACTTTCAGAACTCCGGAGGGTTCCCAGGCCAGCCACATGGCCTGTTTGGCAGCTTACTTTCTTCTTCCCCATGAAAACTGTAGACTGCCAAACTTTGCTGTAGGGCTTTTTACCCTACGTGTTCCGGTATGCCTTTTTATATATCCCAAACAGAGCTATATAGATTTTTAGTGTTTTTCTTCCTTTCCAGAACTAACTCAAAGTTATATACCATTATGCTCCTAATTGTGTGCTATTGAAGGCATTAAAGGAATTGCAAATTTTAATATTTAATGGTCTTGATAGATTTTTGTTTTAAGCGTTTGCTTAGAAATTATAATTATTATATTTTTAATTTTTAAAAAAAATATTTTAGTCATTTAAGTTGCAAAATACACAGATGCTGTATCAGGTTGTCAGTTGTCTTCCCTCCTATGTTGTAGCACTTGCTGATATTTATTTTGATCAATATGTGACAAGTTATGATCTTTGCCTCATCCCAGACCATAAACATTCTTTTGACACTTCCCTTCTCCTAAAATTTCTTAGGAATTAGCCTGAAAGAAGTACTTCTTAACTATAGTTAGCATTTAACTAATGAAGTAAAAAATAAGTATTGCTTCACTAATCTAACTCAAATATTGCTATTAAATTAGGAAGTCTGATTTATTTTTGAAACAAGACAAACGTTAGGTGCATGTATTTTTCCTGTGTGCAGTACGTTCTGAGCAGCTCTGCCATTCCCTTGCTGAAGCCCTGGGCTATGCAAGCAGAAAGTGCCCTCCTGCTGAGGCCACTTTGCTGCTTTCTGGGGAGCACATCTAGCAAGAGATGCAAGGGCTCCAGTTCAAGTCCCTGCTGCAGGAAGGTGCCACAGAGAACCTGTGTCTCCTGGAAGTAGCTATCTTGGTAGCAGTTTCAAAGCTACACACGTGTGTGTATCCCCTTCTTTTGTCTTGTGAAATAAAAGTTAGAGTACTGGGTGAACAGCTTTAAAAACTGAATGCAGACTTCACAGGTTTGAGATTACATGCATCTTTCCTTAAGTTTTTACAATTTTTAATTTGCTAAATAATGGGGTATTCATAGTGGTCTGAAATACCTACTCTATCATTTATGTTCCCTGCTTGATAATTTTCATGTCTTTAATGTCTTTCTGTTCACCATCACTACCTTAGATTGAAGATAGTCTTTGAAACACAGTTTTTCATTTTTAACTTGTTGTTTGACAAGTAGTGATTGGAAAAATAGTTTCTAACCAAGAAAGCAATTTTATATTAGATATTGCTTTTCTCCAAGCTGAATCAAGGCCCTGTAGACATTATGACAGGTTGGATTTTTAACATTTTTTATACAAAAAAACATGTTCAATGATTTATTAGTTGACTATGGAGTCATAGAATCATAGGATGGTTTGAATTGGAAGGGACCTTAAAGATCACTGGGTTTCAGCCCCTTGTCATGGCTAGGGATAACTTCCATTAGATTGCTCAAAGCCCCATCCTGGCCTTGAATATTCCCAGGGGTTGGGCATCCACAGCTGCTCTGGGAAACTTGCTCCAGTGCTTAACCACTATCACAGGAAACATATCTTCCTAATATATGATCTAAATCTACCCCATTTCAGTTTAAAATCATAACCCATGACCCCTTTTTCCTTATACTATATGCCCTTGCCTAAAGTCCTTCTCTATCTTTATTGTATGCTCCCATTAGGTACGGGAAGTCTGCTGTAAAGTGTCCCTGGAGCCTTCTCTTCTCCAGGCTGAGCAATGCCAACACGCTCAGCCTGACTTCCAAGCACTCTGAGCATCTTCATGGACACACTCTGGAATTGCTCCAACAGGTCCATGCCCCTTTTGTATTGGAGGCACCAGAGCTGGATGAAGTGCTCCACGTGGGGTCTTGCAACAGCAGAATAAAGGGACAGAATCATCTCTCTCACTTCCTCATTGCCTTTTTTTCAGCTTCCTAAGCCTGGAAGAGGAAAGCCCTGAATATTAATCAGGTTTCTTGGGTCCCTCTTCACTCCACAGCTTTACCCCATCACACTCTACCAAGCAGAACCCTGTAAATCTGCTCTTCTGAAATTCAGGTTAAAGAGATTACTGTGTAATTTAATCTAAGTAAAGAGATTACTCAGGGTAGCTTCCTCACTGCCTTAAGGATCTTGAGCTCTACTACTTCATGGCTACTGCAGCCAAGGCTTCCCTTGAGCTTCATATTCCCTACCAGCCCCTCCTTGTTGGCAAGAACAAGGACCAGCATAGCACAGCTCCTCGTTGGCTTTTCTATGATAGTGATAAATTGGAGAAGGAGGTTACTGCCAACGCACTCCTGGAACTTCCTGGATTACCCTGTTGTGCCATGCCTCCATCAGGCTGGTTCAAGTCCCCATGAGGACTAGAGCTTGGGAATATGAAAGCACTCCTATCTGTCTGTAGAGGGCTTTGTCAGCTCAGTCTTTTCTTGGGTGGCCTGCACCAAACCCCACAATTTAATGTCTCCTGTCCCTGCCCTCCCCTTAATCCTGACCCATAAAATCTCTGCTGCTCATCCATCTTCAGGCAGAGCTCCATGAGCTCCAGCTGGTTACTGACAGAGAGGGCAACACCACCTATTTTTCTCCTCTGCCTTTCCTCCCTAAACAGTCTGTATCCTTCTCTTACAAGACTTGGGTCATAGGAGCCATCCTGCCATGTCTCTGTGATGCCATCACAGCTCTGCAGATGTGTGCACATCTTGTTTTTTCCTTGGATTATGTGCATTTTGCATAGAGTCATTTAAACTGGTCCCACCACTTACATCTGGAGGGGCTGGAATTCCTTTTGGAAACTTGGGCAGTTTTTCCACGCTGAGATTTTAGTTCATATCCAGGTCATGCTGCCCACTTACTGGCTCAAATACCTGATCATATCACTGAATATCAGCTGAAGTTCAATGCTTGCTCATCCATACACTCCTCCCTGGCACACAGGTGAGATAAGGTAACTCAACTTAAAGCCTATAGCCTAAACAGTAAGCGGGGTTGAACTGACAGGATGCTAAGAATGAACACATACATGTGTGAGCTAATGGAGTTTTACTTCTTGAGCCCCACAAACATGGTCTGGGCCATAAATCATACACATTGTATGTAATTTCAGTGTCAATTCAAGGTGACGGGAACCCATGCCCTGTCACTAACCCTCAATTTCCTGGTATCATTTGAAGGACTTCTGGCACAATGATGCATGCTGGTCTGGTTCTTTATGTTTGTGCTCTTACTGTGACAAAAAGGGAGAAGCAAGCAGCTTTATCTCCCTACTAACACTCCTTTAACACAAGACCCTCTAATGCTCACCTTTATGGTGTCCTGTGTCATACTCCTCGCAAACAGTAGAAAACCAGGACATTCAAAATGAAGAAGATGCAGTGCTGGGGTAGCATTCTCTTGGGTTTTTTTCCTTATTTTTTAATTATTTTTTTTTTAAATTTCTACACAGTTTTTTTAAAATATTTGCTATGAAAGCCAACCAAAAAAAAAAAAATTATTAAGCTGGAGAAGGCAGGTTTTTGAGCTCTTTACCAGAAGGTAGATTATTCTGTGAATTTCAGCTTTTTTTTCTATATATAGGTTGAGCAAATAAACCACAAGGAATAAATGCATGTTTTAAGTGAGGTTTCATTCCAAAGCTCCACAAAAAGCCATCACTGAAAACAGTCAAAATTATTTTGTGGTTATGCAAAATATATGACTCATACATGGGTAGAAGGAGAAACACGTAATCAAAAAAGAAAAACTAAAAAATAACCATATTTGTCTCATTTTCTTTGGTTTCACATACTGTTTATACTGCAAATATGGTGAGAGCTGTTTACTGTGCTACATTTGTAAAAAAATATGTTTGTTTGAACAATGTAGTGTTGAAGTTAAGGGGTTGCATTCAGACTTAATGACTAATAAAATTAAAAACGCTATGTAGAAGTGCAACTAAATCACCCAGGGTGCATCCTAATTTCAAAGGAGTTGTAATCCCTGTTTCTGGTCTTCTGATCTCTGGCACTGGTCTGCAGAAGGTCCACCCCTGGTAACACAAGTCAATACTGTAATCTGCTTCTTCACATGACACTTAGATCATCTTTTAATGCAATAATTTTATTTGACACATGATTTTTAGGAATCTGAAGGAGGTATAGAGAATAAATTTATTTTCTGCAGTTATGTTCAGGTTAATTTAATTTATGCTCAGCAGTTACTGCATTGTTTTATCCAACCCAGAATATCTAATTCTTAAACCGAATTTGTCTCATGAACATACAGGGTCAAATAAGGTTTATGGGAGAAATGCTTAAAATCAGAACACCCTGACTATTTTCGCACATAGTTTATGTATTAGTCAAGTGAGGAACATGGAGCTTGCTAAAAATACCCCCATAAATGTGTAGAAAAATGATCCTTCTTATCCCTCCATTTTCTGCAAAGTTAACACCATTATCATATCTTGCAGTACACTTGCTGTTTATTGTTGCCAAGGCCTTCCAGTCTGTACTCTCCAGTAAATTCAAGTAATCAAAACTCTTTCTCCATATACCTCCCAGGACATGAAACCAAGTGTTTTTATTTGTGACTGCCATAACAAACTTAATGCTACTGCTGCGACTGAGAACACAGGACCACTACCAACATGACTGCAAGCAAAGCCAGCTTACACTGCCTTATCTTGTGTTTGCCATGGGTAGGGGCACACTCTTCTGCCAACACGGTAACTTCTCAGCCCGCTGTAATTTAGCTGAAGGCCTAAATCTAATGTTTCAGAAAACCCTGATAATAATACAGTTCAGTCTCTCCAAGCAATTATCTGGGCTGTTAAAATGTCATAATCTGTAAAAACATAGCTCTTTAAGCAGTGCTATCTTTCCATCTCTATTTCCCTTGCTTTACAGAAAGAACAACTGCATCTTTGCAGTAATGCTGTAAGGCTTCCTTCATTAATGCATATATATGGGACCTTGAAATGAATGAATAATTTGGAAAGATTTGGACTTTAATGAGAAATAATAAGGATTTCTTTAAGAACGCTTGATCCCATGCTAAAGAGAATTCTCTATCAACATCAACAAATTTGACACTTCTTACTTTTTTAGATGGAAAAGTTGATCTGTTGCTTGTTTGCTTCTTCAACTGAATTTAAAGTTTATCATAGTATTTCCAAAGTAAGTGGTCTTTATCATGCAATAATAGTTTGATAAAACTCACAAAAAAATGGAGTAAAACTTGGAGGGAGGATAACTACTTTCATATTATAAATTATATATAAAATGGATGGTTGTCATAATGATACATAATGTCCTGCTTTAACTGTCCACATTGTATTGTACAATGCTTTGTCTGTGTGGAATTGCACCAGCTGTACCTGCTGTGCCTTTGTAGAGTCCTATTCAGCACTCCTTATTCACTCCCTCCTTTGGCAAAGCCCCCTCTGAAGTCAGTGTGTGATATGCTACAGTAAGAAGTGCTGAATAGGACCCTTAAATGATAACTCCTTAGAGGACGAAACTGCCACTTTTCTCACACTTCTCTTACAGTATAATGCAATTTGGACTGGAGATGCTATGAAAATACTACTAATAATAGATTGAGAAACTACATCAGGCAAATCATGGTAGTTCTCAAGAAGTGCCACTCTTTTTTCAACACAAAGGGATCAAAGAAAGCTTCAGAATACCAGCATTGCTGTTAGATTCAGATATGGTGAGCAGTAGCTTTCTTAATTTTACAAAGTCCACAAATATTATGTGAAATATTAATATAATAAATTAATATTTTTCAGAAAGGTATAATATATTCATAAGATTTATTACCAGTTGGCATATTTTCAGCCTCTAGGCCATAACTATATCTTAGATCTCAATCTTGTACTAGTGAATAAGGTACAACTATTTCTCTTTTGAGATTAATCTAAGTGCTGTATTAATCTATGTTTAGGCTTTTCAAAAAGTGAAGCTCCACAGAATCATTGTCTCTTCAAACATTCAAGATTTCTTGGCCTTCTACAATTTTACTCATTTGCTTTGATAAACTCTCTTTGCCAATAAACCCTAGCCAATTTTATATCTTAAAAAAAAACAATTTAAACAATTTGACTAAACACCTTTACAGCTTTGGTTTTAATTAGATGTTTTGCTTCTTCAGCTTACTGGAAAGAGCTAGATAGCTTCTAACCATGTCAGTCTATATAACAGCAGGTGTCAGCTTTAACTGCCTCTGAAAATTTTAAATGTATTCAATTAAAAGGATCCCTTAGAGAATGATACTTTTATGTTCATTTGTCTTATGTGAGGTTTGCAACATGTTTTCTTTCTATACACTATGTTCTTGTTGATTCTGTGACCCAATTATGGCTAAAATTTTAAATGTCAGAGTACATTCAGTTAGTGCTTTCATCTTAATATAATCCATCAGAAAAATGGATTCTTCCACAAGTGTCATTTGCGAAGGTAAGTCTCTCTCTCTCTCTTTTTTTTTTTTTTTTTTCAGGAAACCAGAGTAATTTTGACAACAGAACAGTAAGTGGTTATCTGAGCAGTGATAGGTGAGAAAATTGATAGCTTTGAGATCTGAAATGGATAGCTTCTCATATTCTGATCTCAATACACAGACCTACATGTGTAGATAGATATCATTTTAGTCCTTCCTGGAACAGGAATAAAAGAACTGCAGAAGAGAGCAGACACTATAAAACAGGATGGGTAGTTATATACACTGTACATGCTACACACACACATATGCTTAAGTGCAATTAAAATAAGCATGCTTGTCCTTCAACTACCAGCAGGCAGGTAGATTTTCCATTTTATGTCAACTGTGTTATTCTGCTACCTGAATTATCATATAAAACCCACCCCTCATGAAATGTTACATCTCCAAACATTTTTTCTCATGGCAAAAATGAGAGCGGTTATGAAGCTATATCATGGGGGTTATCAAGTAAAGAAAAAAAAAAAGTTTCAAAAAAGTTGTAAAAATTTAATGACTTACCTATTTTCTTTGAAAATTGCTGCATGTCAGGATAAAAGTTGCATAAGACATTGTCTTATTTGCTTATAGAGTCACAGAATGATTAGGCTGGGAGAGACCTTCAAGTCCAACCTATGCCCTAAGACCTCATCTAAACCATGACATCAAATGCCACATCCAGTCTTTTCTAAAACACATCCAGGGATGGTGACTCCACCACCTCCCTGGGCAGACCATTCCAGTACTTTATCACTCTTTCTGTAGAATCTTTTTCCTAGTATCCAACCTATATTTCCCTTGGCACAGCTTGAGACTGTGTCTTCTTGCTCTGTCAGCTGCTGCCTGGAGAAAGAGACCAACCCCCACCTGACCACAATGACCTCTCAGGAAGTTGTAGAGGGTGATAAGGTCACCTCTGAGTCTCCTTTTCTCCAGGCTGAACAACCCCAGCTCCCTCAGCTGTTCCTGACAGGGTTTGTGTTCCAAGCCCCTCACCAGCCTTGTTGCCTCCTCTGGATGCGCTCCAGGGTCTCAAGGTCCTTTCCAAACTGAGGGGCCAGAACTGGACACAGCACTCCAGGTGTGGCCTCACCAGTGTCCAGTGCAGGGGCAGAATGACCTCCCTGCTCCTGCTGGCCACACCAGTCCTGATCCAGGCCAGGATGCAGTTGGCTTTCTTGGCCACCAGGGCACACTCTGGCTTGTGTTCAGCAGGCTGTCACCAGTACCCCCAGGTCCCTTTCTGCCTGGGCAATGTCCAGCCACACCATCCCCAGCCTATAATGTTGCAGGGGGTTTTTGTGGCCAAAGTGCAGGACTCGGAACTTGGACTTAGTAAACTTCATCCTATTGGACTCTGCCCATCCATCCAGCCATTTCAGATCTCTCTGCAGAGCCCTCCTCCCTTCCAACAGATCAACACACTCTCCCAGCTTAGTGTTGTCTGCAAATTTACTAATGAAAGACTCGATACCCTCATCCATGTGATCAATAAAAATATTGGACAGAGCTGACCCCAGAACAGACCCCTGAGGGACACCACTGGTGACTGCCCCCAGCTGGATGCAGCCCCACTCTCCACCACTCTCTGTGCCCGGCCATCCAGCCAGTTCCTAACCCAGCACAGAGTGCTCCTGTCCAAGCCGTGGGCAGCCAGGATTTCCAGGAGTGTTCTGTGGGAGACAGTGTCAAAGGCCTTACTGAAGTCCAAATAGACAACATCCACAGTCTTTCCCATGTCCACCAGGTGGGTCACCTGGTCATAAAGGGAGATCAGGTTGGTCAAACATACATACCCCTCCTAAACCCATACTGGCTGGGTCTGACACCCTGGCCATCCTGTATGTGCTGCATGATGGCACTCAGTATAAGCTGCTCCATTACCGTACTGGGTACTGAGGTCTAACTATAGTTACCAGGATCCTCCTTCCTACCCTTTTTGTGAATGGGTGTCACATTGGCCAGCTTCCAGTCATCTGGAACCTTTGCAAGCTCATCTGGCAGCTCCCTCATCACCCTGGGATGGATCCCATCTGGGCCCACAGATTTATGAACACCCAAGTGTCTCAGCAGTTCTCTGACTGCCTCCTCCTGGATAACAGGGTAGCTATTCTGCTCCCTGACACCATCTGCCAGCCCAGGAGGACAAGCCATCTTCCCACTAAAGACTGAGGCAAAGAAGGTGTTAAGCATTTGCCTCTTTTCCTCATCTGCAGTTACTAAGTTCCCTCCCTCATCCAGTAGAGAATAAAGGTTGGTCTTACCCTTCCTTTTGCCGTTACTATATTTGTAAAAACATTTTTTATTATCCTTTACAAAAGTTGTCAAATTAAGTTCGAAATGAGCTTTGGCCTGCCTAATTTTTTTTCTACATGCCTAGCAGCTCCCTTAAGTACTTCTTGAGAGACCTTCTTCCAAAGACAATACATCTTTTTATTTCTAAGTTCCTTTAAAACCTCATTGCCCATCTAGGCTGGACATCTGCCTCATTGACTCATCTTTTGGCACACAGGGACAGTATGTTCTGGTGTCCTCAAGATCTCTGTTTTGAAGCACACCCACATTTCCCAGACTCCTTTGTTTTTAAGGGCTGTTTCTTAAAGAACTCTCTGAATAAATCTCCTAAATAGACTATAGTCTGCCCTCTGGAAGTCCAATGTAAAAGTCTTATTGATGTTCCTCCTGACTTCCTCAAAACTTCATCACTCTGTAATTTCATGATCACTGTGCCCCAAGCAGCCTCCAACCACCACATCTCCCAGTGGCCCGTCTCTATTTGCAAACAGGTCTAACATAGTCCCTCCCCTGGTGGGCTCACTCACCTGCTGCGACAAAAAGTTGTCCTCCACACACTCTAAGAACTTCCTGGACTGCCTCTTTTCTACTGTATTAAGTTCCCAGCAGATGTCTAGTAGGTTGAAGTCAAGAACACGGCTGGTGATCCTGAAACATTCTCCAGCTGCTTATAGAATAAGTTGTCCAGCTCTTCTTCCTGGTTGGGTGGACAATAACAGACTCCCAGCAGGATGTCAGCCTTGCTGGCCTTCCCCTTTATTCTTACCCAAAGACATTCAATTTCATCATCATTAGTTTCAATATCCACGGCATGAAAATCCTCCCTAATATAAAAATATCCCTCCACCTTTCCTTTCTCCCTTTCCTATCTCTTCTGAAGAGCTTGTAGCCACCTGTCATGGGGTTACTTTACCTTTAAGAAAGTTAAAGTTGCTGGGGACTGCCGGCAGTCTTTTCTCATGACCAATTATCAGTCATTGCTGAGAATTGACAGCAGTTTTGGCCATTGAAAAGTGAGATCAACTTGTGAACCCCACCTTAAAGTGTACAACCAGAGCTCTGTGGCTCTCTTTGTTTTCTGGCTGTGAAAGGTGGCAGAGCTCCGGCCTCTCGGTCTCTGCCCGGCCACGTGGCCGGGCGGGGGCCGGGCTGGGCCTGCCGTTCTCCCGGCCGGGAGATGGGGCCTGCGGGAGCTTGCTCCGAGCCAAGCTAGGCCAGGCCATTTCCTGGCTTGGCTGCAGGTTTTGCTGTGATGGAATTTATCAGAAACTGTCAAGTAAAGAAGAAGAGCTCTAAGCCTGCAGCAAGCAGAGACACCGACTACACTCTCTACAGCAGCTATGAGGAACTTGCTATCGCAGACAGCTCCAGCTCCTGTTCAGCAGAGATCACCGAACCATCTACAAAAGCTTGGGCAGGATTTTAACTCTTTCTTATCTAGATGAGACTTGCGGATTAATCTTTTTATCCAGAGAGAGAAAAGGAGAGTGATCAACATGAAAAGAGACTTTATAAACTATTAGTGGCAAGAAAGAAAAGAAGCGTCAAGAAAGGTAGAGAATTAAGAAGATGCTTTAATTAAGCTGAAGTATCTTTCTGTTAAAACTATGGGGATGGACAATGAAGTCTTGAAAAGAACTCCTTTAATTCATAATAGAGTATAGGGAGGAATAGAGTGTTCAAAGTGTAAATTTGAGTAAAAAGTGGAGTAATTGTGGTATAGTGAAGTGCTGGGAGATTTGAAGCCTTGAGAGGCAATGAGAAAACTGTTTTCTAGTGAAGTTCACAGAAACAGATGAAGAATACTTTTTGCCTTTGAATAACTTACCCTTAAAAATGCTATCCCTAAACATCATGACCCATAACACATTTCAGAGTGATGTGAAATGGGAGGGGTGGGCTTTGATAACAGCAGCTCTGGGCAGCTGATATCAAGGAAACAGAAAACTATAACAAAAATAGCTTTCTTGTGAGAAACTCCATAAATTAACAGAAAGGAACTTCTGTTTCTTTACAGAAACTGATGGAAAGACTGTAGAAAGAATTGAGATTGTTTAAACCATCAAAATTATAAAGTTTTTGTCTCTGTTGTCATGTGAACAAAAGAATAGTGGGCAGTGAGAAATGAAAAGGTTTTTCTAAAAGTTTATTCTGGTGTTCTTATTCTTGTAGTTTGTCAATAAACTTTCTTTATTCCTTTTAAGTTTTATGCCTAGTTTGCTCTTGTTTTAATCCATATCTCACAGTAAGAAATAAATAATTCTTTTTTCCCCTTTTTGTTAATTACTGGTTCAAAACCACAACACCACCCAGTGCAGTGCTCCAGCTATGTGAGTTGTCTCACCATGTTTTTGTGATGGTGACTACATCACAGCTTTGCTCTTGCACCATGACATCCAGATCCTCATGTTTGTTACCCACGCTGCGTGCATTGGTGTACATGCACCTCAGCTGGGCTACTGATTTCACCCCTTACTCAGGCTTACCACCCTTGGGCCTGCTTCCAGACATCCTCTTCCTCCTTCAAACCTAGTTTAAAGTGCTCTCAATAAGATCCACCAGTTTATGAGCTAAAATCCTACTGCCCTTAACAGAGAGATGGAGCCCATTCAGTTCCAGCATGCCAGATGCCATAAAAATTGCCCCATGATCAAAGAACACAAAATTTTGCTGATACCAGACCTTGAGCAACTTGGTAATGTGGGTTCTCTTATTCCTTTCATTGTTTTTCTCTGCCATCAAAGTACTGAGCAGAACACACCTGTGCTCCTTCCCTATCAACCACCTGACCCAGTACCTTAAAGTCCCTTTTAATGCCCTGACGCTGTTATTTTCAATTTTGTCACTGCCAACCTGGAGGATCAGCAGTGGATAATAACCAGAGGGCTGAATCAGCCCAGGGAGTCTCTTGGTAATATCCTGTACCTTGGCCCCAGGGAGGCAACAGACCTCCCTGTGGGATGGGTCTGGTCGACAAATGGTGCTCTCTGCTCCCCTCAGAAGGAAGTCACCCACTAGTACTAGTTACTCTAAATTTCATTACATCAGGCATGACATGATAACCAAACTGCTTCTGACTGGTTCCTAGCAAGAGCTCCCAGTGACTCGATGTCTATCTTTAACAAAATCCAAAGGTGTTTTTGCATTGTTAGAGAATCAGTCAAGCACTGGGGACTGGCAAACTATGACTGAAGCAGGTGCTTACCATATGTGAACCCATCACATTTTCATGAGTGCCAGGTCTTAAGAACTGAGATTAACCTGAAACCCTTGCAGATAAATTAAGGATGATATGCTCTAGTTATAGTATAGTGGTTATGTGATATTTAAAAAGATATTCTAAACTATGTTTGAAATGTATTCTGAACACACTGCTACTCCAGACAATGAAGTTCAAACTCAATCTAGGTGAAAAATTTCATCTGCAATGTACAATGGTGTTGGATAGCCAGATATTAAAAAATCCCATGTGGGCAGATCGTGGCTGCAGAAAATGATGTTTTAAAGTCAGAAGATGCTGATCACATCATCTATTTGAACTGAAAGACATCTTTCAATATCTCAAAACTATTTTGCTCAAAAGCAGATCAGGAAGAGAGAATTAATTCTGGGAAAATGTGTCAGGAATGTTACATACATGAAAGAAGGAGAAAAATATGGATGTTACAGAGAAGAAATTTTAAAAAATTGAAGAAACTGGAAAAGACTGCAACAAAGCAAAAAACATTTTTAAGCCTGCTGCTCATTGAAAAAGGTTTGCTTGAAAGAAGAACTCTACGAAACAGCAGGAGAAAGGAAAGAAAAAAACAAAAAAAGAAAAAACAAAACAAAAGAAAAAGTCATGAATTTACAAAAGAAAACAATAAAGGAAGATGTTAAAATATGCAGAGACAAACTGTAAAGGATGATCTAAGAGCAAATACATTAGGAAGCAAAAAATAAAATAGTTATTGGAACAAATCTGGATGTGCATTGGCATTAGTACAAAGAAGAGGCAGAACTGAGATTTCTTCAGTTTCTGGGTCATGAGGAGACACCTATAAATGAAACAAGAAATTTTTTTGTGGAAGAAAATGTTTCCAGAAACTGCCAAAATTGAGGAAGTCTTTTATCATGTGACAGTAGTAAAGAATTACAAAAAATCTCGCTTCTCATGATAATGAGAAAAAACCTTTATGTTCAAATAAGGGAAATAAAGTTATAGTTGCAGCTTTTACAGCTTCCTCTGTCTGCTTTTGGTAGATCTCTCTTGCTCCCTGATATAGATTTAGAGGAAACAATATACATGGTGTCATATCGACCACATCCATTTCTTATAAAGAGAATTTTAAAATTATTACTATTTTTTACAAGTCCAGATGAGTCTATAGCTTTACTTATACCTTTTGTTCAGAGGTGAACAGAATGGGGTCATAAGGACTTACATGATTACCAAGTTGTTGGATTCAATGAACTTGACTTCATTTTATATTAACGTCTTACGTTTTAAAAAGTATTGATACAAGCGTGAATGTAAAGGAGAAACGAGTACCTTACTCAAATAAAAAACATTGTTTGTGGTGAATGAATTACATTCGTATTAGAGTTACAAAATAATTTACAATATAACAAACATGTTTAAATCTGAATTATTTTGATTTCACTTGTATTCTTCATGCTCTTAAGCCAGAATTCTCTTCCAGCTTTTTGAATTTTAAAATCCTAGTATATTTTCTCTTTGGTCTCATTAGTCTTGTTTTAAAAATTACTTTTAGTCATATAGTGTCTGGGTGTGGCACTTTATAAAGTCATACCTTTCTCCAAAATTATTTAATAAGGTCCCTGGTTATCTTCAGCAATTGTCTAAATTGTCTAAATATGTCTAAAGCCTTAACATATCTCCATGACAGTAGCCAGATTAGACTAAATTGATAATCTAAGGCTCTGTACTTGTTGATAGGGTGTGGGTTGCTGCAGTTCTTTGGAAATCGAGAGCATGGTTGTTACATGAGTTATTGACCCAAAGACCTAGTGGAAAAGGAGAGATTTTAAATTTATTAAAAAATTAAAGTATGCTAAATTGCATTTGATTTTTGAAAAAATTTTATATGTATTTTCCACAGTTCTACATTCTGAGTCGTAATCTGTTTCAAAAACGCATTCTTTTTCTTGCTACTGGAATTGCCATGTTCAATGCCATTGACACTTTGTTGATTGTTTGGTTTTGTTTTTTTGCGCAGTGGCAAGTCACATAAAATTAATAAAATTAAGAAAAATTTAAAAAAATTGCATAAGTATCTAATCTTAATCACAGATAGAAATCAGATTACTATTTTTCTGGAATACACAAACAACCTATTCATAATAAAGTTAATATCATAAACGGAATTAGAAAGTTATTGCTTTCATGTAGGGATAGGAAAAACATATTTATACCATTAAATAGGACTTCAATTATGTATGTACTGTTACAGTATTTTACAATTTTTACTCATTGCCTCTTTATATGTGTGTGCTCTGTGTATACTTCAGCTGTTTTTGTAGTCTTTAGTTGTGAAGAGTTTAGCTATTTTTGAGTAAAAGTGTACATAAAAATCAACCACATTGTTCTGAACTCCTATAATCTTGTTTAACCCACAAGCAACATGTGTAAGTTCTCATTTTAGCATTTTAAACCTATTAAGATAATTGAATAAAATGAGTCTGCACCAAGAAATTTTCAAAGTACCTCAAATGGAATTTATATTTCACAATACAAAACATTGTACAAAACAAGTGTAACACAGTTGTGACTGCTGAAAGCTATTTTTCCCCATGAGTACTTTGAGAGAAACAACTAAGATTTCTAGTAGAAACTCAAAATGCCTTTCTCTCTGCTCTCTCTCCAGAGACTTGGCTGTTCAATAAGCTACCCACTGTACCTTGTACTTTTTCTTGTTATCTCACTTGCAGTGGGTGATAGTTACTGGTCTGGGGAATAAAAATCAGATCATATTTTAGCAGCTAGCTATCAGACATGGCTTTCCATGTGGCAAAGTATGTGTTAACCAAAGTCCAAACAGTTATTCAGTATTTAGGTTTTGCTCCTTATACTGACATTTCTGAAAACAGTGTCTGATGTGGTTACAAGAAGCCAAGTTTAATCTGGGGAAAATGATCAGCTACATAGGATACATAGGGTAGGATAGGATAGGATAGGATAGGATAGGATAGGATAGGATAGGATAGGATAGGATAGGATAGGATAGGATAGGATAGGATAGGATAGGATAGGATAGGATAGGATAGGATAGGATAGGATAGGATAGGATAGGATAGGATAGGATAGGATAGGATAGGATAGGATAGGATAGGATAGGATAGGATAGGATAGGATAGGATAGGATAGAACAGGACAGAACGGAACGGAAGAGAACAGAAGAGAACAGAACAGAACAGAACAGAACAGAACAGAACAGAACAGAACAGAACAGAACAGAACAGAATAGAATAGAATAGAATAGAATAGAATAGAATAGAATAGAATAGAATAGAACATCCTGAGTTGTGTGAGACCCACAAGGAAAATTGAACTGAACTCTTCAGACATTCTGGTTGAATGGTTTCTGGCTTACTGGCCCAGAAGAAGCATGTGTATGGTTGGAAGGAGAGGGGAAGGGAGCCAGTTTGACTGTTTGACTGTTGTGCTGAACTTGATTCTTCCAGCACAGAAATTTTGCATCACAGGCTCTCTCTCTTGGGAAGACATTATTAATTATGATTATTATCATAGTCTTGTAGTAACATATGAATACTAATTTTTTTTTCTTTGAGGTAGGTTGACTTCTCTCTTCATTTCTTTTCCTAAATTATAACTCTCCAGTAGGTCGTGGTACTAATTAGCTGAATTGGAAGTCACATAGAAAAAATTCTAGACATTATGATGTGAACATACCATTTAATGAGGACTATGAAACTAAAAATGACATTTTTCCCTATAATTAAAAGCAATTTTTATTCAGTCATATTTCTTACTTTTGAAAGACTTTAGAACAGTCTGACTTACTAAATAGATTTGAAATATTTGGGGTTTGTACTTAAAATTTATCTTTAATTAAAACAATTTTTCTGCAATAGTCAACTCAAAAAATTTCCACATGCCTTGTATCTAGTAGTGGATTCAAAGCAGTTCATGTATAATATAGGATGTTATGGGGTTGCATGTAAAGTTGCTAAATCTCTGATAAGTTCAACCTATTTTAGAAACTGGTAGGGGGAAGTGGTTAATTTTGCCCTATCTTTGATGAATCCTCAATTATTTTAACCTTGCTGATAGAATATGTATTAAATATAATGTCAAAGGTCTCTGTGTGTTGCTTATAAGACAATATGAGGCTGTATTAAATTAAAAAATCATGCCATGAAAGAAATGGAAGTCACTATGAACCCTTTATGTATAGGGCCTAGTGCGCTTCATATCGTCTTTGTCATAAGCCTTAGCCAGTTGAAGTACATCAGGTTAATACATGAAATATCATGACCTTTGTTTCTATTTCTGTCTTTGAACAGTTGAGGTCTTATGGGTCTGTTTGTGATTTTTCGGTTTGGTGTCATGCTCCTCTCCCCCCAGAAAATGTTTCTTATATCTCTGCAAGTTGTGGATAATATTACAGCTCAGAAGTGATACAATCCATAGCGAAAAGTGAATGAACCTGAACTGGAAATAAAATGAAGGTTATTTTTAAAACTGCTTCCTTATGTGTTGATTCAGATTATTTTTGAGCACAAAAATGGTCTATTTGTCTCAAAATAGAGCAAATAAACAAAAGAATAAATAATAATCACTCAAATTATTAGAAGATAATAAAATATATAAAATATCGAGGTTATATATCAATATCCTAGAAATACAGCAGTAGTTCTGACTTGGTTTAGTACACGAGCGATGATATTTTCATTTTTAATTTTGACCCTTTTACCTTCTGCTTTGGCTGTTAAAGGCAAAATATTGCTTGTCAGCTTCCTTGTTAAAAACTGAAGATTGACCTTTTCCTCAGAGAGCAGCAGTGGGTACCCAGATGGGGGTACGGCGCTGCGTTGCACAGGTGCTGGGGTCAGCTCTGTTGGGCAGCACTGGAAGGGAAGTGGGCACCAACACACTCCATGCCCTTACCTTAGCTGGGAAACACACTGTAAGCTTCTGGGGGAAACGGGGATGGGCATGGGCAGGAGGTTCACCCGTGGGAGATGCTCCTTGCTTGCCTCAGGGGCTGCCACAGCATCACCCTGCCTACTCATGTCCCCCGCTTTGCCTGGGACATGCACCCTTGGTCTGCTCCCCAAAGGTGCTGGTTCCAGCCCTCAAAGCCAGACAGCCACATGGCACAGGAGCTGTGACTGCCCAGCAGTTTGCTCCCACTTGTTCTGTGCAAGGTGTGTGCCTCCTGACCCCCTCCTAAAGCAGCTACAATGCAACTCCACCTGACCAGGACATGGCTCAGACACTGCTGTGCTGTTCCTCCTGACAGTAGGCTCATCTGAAACCTTGCTAACAAAATGTGCACTGGTTTTGTACTCTATTAAAGCATGAGCCTCCATTGCAAAGGTTTCAGAACATGCTACTGATCTGGATGCGTCTAATGCAATGTTCTAAAATACGTGATACCTAATGAAACTGCAAGTTTTATTACAAATGCATTTGTATCTCCATGATTTGGCCCCCATTTGCTTTCAGCTTTGTTTGTATTTAACTCCTCATTGTTTCACAAAGTGTTAGACAATGACCTCAATATGCTGCCTTCCCAGGGGACCAAGTAATGTCTGGGGAGATGGATGGGAGGAGTATCTGAAGCTTTTGCTTTAAATGTCTACCCCCTCTTGGCTAAAGCTTATAAAAATAATCTGAGGGGGTTTCACGGCTCCATATAGAGGCAGACCATGGCTATTTTCTTCTGAGGTGGGTATGACTCACAAGCCAAAAACACAAGGCCCTGGTTTTGCAAATTTCACAGTTCAGGTATCCTCTTCTCCTAACATGAACTGCTTGAAATACAGAACCACCTTATTGGTTCAAAATGTAGGAGAAAGTCCCCAGTTGTTAAATTCTGTGATTTAAATATGCATTTACTCTTGAAGGGTTTTCCAGGCACCTTTAACATTAAGCAGAACATTTTAAAGATATTTTCTGCTTGTTTCACCTTGGAATCCTAAGGAACAGTGCATTTTTAGAGGCATTTGTGTGATATGCTAAAAATATGTAGCTCAAGCCTTAGAAACTAAATTTCAATAAAGCAATGTTGGCATTGGGATCCTTTAAAAAAAAAAAAAAGACACAAAACCAACAAAAAACCCCACCCCTCTGTTTGGGACTAGTATAAGGGGAAATTGCCATTAATGTCCCTGTCAAATACAACATACACAGTCAAACCTGTGAAGTTTCCCTGAGTTCAGACTGGTTATCTCACAAATCTGTGCAAAGCTCTGGTGAATAATTTATACCAGGCTTGAGGTGACAAGTTAAACACACCCATTTTGTCTAAAATGCTATGAAGGCATCAAGATGGAGCCAAGCTGCAGGGTGAGTAGAGCTCGGTTGATGGGAATCTGAGCATGTCGAGAAGGGGGGATGCTGCTGTAAAGAAAGTGAAATGTAATGAGATACTTTTTCATGCATAATTCATGGGTGAAAACATGACTGCATAAAAAGCCATGGATTTTAACAAGGCAGAGCTGCAATCATACACATTATCTTCCCAGAGGAACTTTATATAATATTGGTGAAAAAGAGAGGGTTCTGAATACCAGTACAAAATAAAGCTGACGTTTTCAAATGCAGTAGAATTTACTTTAATGTACAATGGCTGTAAAGGAAACAATTTATATTTAAACCTCAAAATAGTTCCTAGAAAAAAAAAATACTTTAAAACATATGCCTGCATTTTCCAGCTTAAAGAAAAAAATAAGATGAGGAATGAGAAAAATACCTCATCTGGATAAAAAAAAAAATTTAAAATGCATAAGCAGTATTTTGTTGAGTGTGTTGTTAGGATTGTGCTTTGAAATCTTTTGCAAGCATTTTCACTTTTTAGAAGCAAAACTTTTGATAGGAATGACTGCTGTGAACAGGCTTTAAAAAAGATAAAATGTTAGCTATTGTCACCATAAAATTTAATTTGGTTGCATTTGCAAAAGCAAATACTGTAATTCAGTTTTCAAGAACAGTTTAGTGGCTAGCACATGACTGTTTGAAATGGTGTTTAACGCTTGGGGTATTTAGTTGAAGGGATTAAAAATGGAATGTTGATTAAAGCTTGGGATGTCTTAAATTTATCACCACAAAATCCTAATGACAGACTTAGCTGGAAGGAACAGGGGTGCCTCCTTTAGCTGTTCACTTAGTAGAAGCAGATCACATACAGAAAAGGCACCAGAACAAGTCATAGAGAGATTCAGAATCACACAAGCTGAAAGACTCTGTGAAGTTATTTGTTTAGTTTACACTGCACAATTTCAATATTTTTGAGGAAAGTAAAATAACCATTTTGCATCCAGTTTTGGTTTTATAGTCCTGACATTTAGGTGAAGAAAGCATTAAGGGTTCAAAATGACTGATATTTCAAAGTGTTCACCTTCTATGGGATTTTTTTCCTGTCTCAGTTGTACAGTGTGAGAAGCAGAGAAACACTACAAAGAGAAGCAGGTTGAGTTGGTACAGTCACTAAACAATTTAATCTATTTAAATAAAATTATGTTTCTAAGCCCTGATAACAAGAAATATAGATGCTTTCAGGTTTTGACAGTAAAAAAACAAAAAAGAAAAGGTCTCTTTTTTGACCTCAGCAATAATTTAATATCTCATATAGAATTTTATCAGTTCACAGCTTTTATAGCAATGCAAGCTAAAAGAAGCATATAGCGTCCTTTTGCTGCCTTGGACCAGCAGTGTAATAGTATTTTCATCTATGATCTCTGGCTGTGTCTCTTCACAAAAGTCTTTCCTTCTTATCTATTGTCTGCATTTTTAATTTTTCTTAACATCGTCAAAACAGAAAACATTGCCCCTCTGCAGTTTTTCCAGGTATTGCTTCATCTTTAGAGAGCATGACAATGATCTGTCTCACATCCTGCCTTAGTGAAATCTGATTATCTATTAGTTTATTCTAGGACTGATTTTTCATATTTGCTCATGCCCCATGTAGAATATTTTAGAAGTTGAGCTCATCCTGGTCTTTGAACAGCTATTTTTCTGTAATGGTTTCCCTGCCTTTAGTTAAGGGGGGCAAGTAAAGGAGGAAGACAACATGAGGATTCCTCAGTTAAATCACAGACCATCTCCCAGTTCCTGCTGTAGAATTTAAGAAGGACTTATTTCCATCTGCTCCCCTCTACTTAGAGGTCGTGCCATCCTCCATACATTCATACTGGCTTTGACTGAGTATTTAGTCTCACTGATACAGTCATTTCCAAGTATGGAAAAGGTTTGTGGCCTTAGGTACCTGTTCTCCACGTGGTGAAGTTTTCTCCTGTCTTCCATCAGGCTGAATGGCTAGCCGAATACTTGGAAATGTAAAGCATCTGAAATGGGAATCAAATGACAATATTGTTAAAATCTCTTGCAAGGCACCATGTGACACAGGCTGTGCAGTTTTGAGGCTGCAGCTATGTTGAGGTCACGTAACTGGGGTTTTCTGTTTATTTTCTTCTTAACCTTGAAGAGAGCCCCTCAAAGGTTATGTGATAGGGTTGTGCCAGACGTGTGCAGGGTCAAGGACTCCATAGTTTCGTATCAATGAACTCTGCTTTCAGTCTTAATGATTTGAGCCTGTTTGTGTCTTGATGTAAAGGGAAATATCACTTGTTTGAGTTCCTAAGGCACTGGAATACAAATTCTGACCAGTATTCTCAGAAAAAGCAGTAAAAAAATATATTTAGAATAAAACTGCTAGAAAAATATTGGTATAGGTCCCAATACTACAGCACGGCTATGTGAAAAAGCCTGACATCAAATGACTGTCAATAAGTATAAAATTTTAGACCAGGATCATTAATTAATGATCTCTGAAGCAGTTTAAATATTCCAGTCAGTGGGACAAGGTGTGGGAAAAGCAGTAACCTGGGTTACAAAATTCCTTAATTCTGATACTTGTTCTAAAACTGATTGTTCTGTGGGTTTTGGCAAAGTAATTAATCTCTTATTTTTATCTCTAAAATAGTAGTGACAGTAATAGTTGGAGTGGTAATAGTATTCTAAATAAGGTGGAGTATTAACTTGATGTTAAAATATTTTACATATGCTATAATTTTTAAGGTTTATGATATAGATATTACGGTGCACCTAGTCCTTGGTGTTAGACCTTGTTAGGAATTCATGCTCAGCATTGTGTCCTCTTAAATAAATGTTATTTGAGCTAAGCCATTGACATTATACAACCAGAAAAATTGTACATTCAACAGTAAGAAGGTAGGCCTGTCAGAAGGCTGGAGGCAGCCAGAAGAAAAGAGAGTTTCTCTTAGCACAAATCATCACCAAGGTTACTAAGAATATTCACATCATACATATTCTACACTTTTGCCTTTTAAGATGTGAAAATGAGACATATGCAGTAGTGCTTTAATTTAGATAATAATTTTCTATCTTTGGCAGAAAAATAATAGAACTTAAGAAAAATACTTCTATCAATGCATTTTCCTGCAAAATGGCACTAAGAATGAAGTGATAAACTATACTATATACTATATATATATATAAATATATATATATATATATATTTATATACTATATACTTACCAAACCTATGGTATGGTAAGGTCATAGGTGGAGTACTATCAATACTAGGAAAAAAAAGGCATGAGGAAATAAAGTGTGAGAATTTTTGTACCTTATGTGCTAGTCAGAGTTCAAAGCAGCTGGTATTTGAGAGTGGTCTGTCCTGCTTTCTTGTTCTTTGGACTCCAAAAACCTAACTGGGAAACTTACTTGTTTCCCATCAAGGAAACAAGGGCAGCACCCTCACAGATGTGTGGCAGTTTTTCCTTCCTGTCCTTCCTTCAATCTCAAGAAAAAAACTTTTCAGATATGGCTGGTTAATCTTATCAGTTTATTTGAACATCTTTTTAAATTTTTTTTGGAAAGGCAGTAACTTCATATCTCCTTGTATACTGCAAGTGAGGTTTCCTTCCTGGAGGAGAGGTTGCCAGGGCCCCACCTCTCCAAAATTTTTATGAATTGCATTCTGTTTCTTTTTTTTTCTTTTTTTTTTATTTTTTTTTTACATGTTGACAGAAACAAATAAATTATTGAGGAATTAATCAATTGATTTGGTACAAAACGACCTCATTTATGGTACAGACATTATTCAACAGGTCTAGAATAGTGTTTTAGGAATATTCTCAGTGGGACCCAACCATTCTCATTTAGCATCAGTCTTCAAAGGAATGAATCCAAGTCACATGAAGCAACTCTGCCTATCCCCTACAATAAATACATACAACAGTGAGACGCAAGATACTCTGAAGACCTTAAGATAGCAGTTGAGTCTGTCTGATTTCAGTACTCCCATTCTGCACTGGCCTTCAAGGTAATATAGATACTTTCCTGAGAGAGACAGTTTACTAAGAACCTTAACTTTTTCTTTGGAAAAAGAATTAATTAGTATATATAGCAAATATTAGATCCACCCAGGATCCATTATTCTTGGAGTCATTACAGGATGGATATGAAATGGTCCACTTACAGAATGTATCTGGTACAGCAAAAAAAGGGAAAGACTACAGTTTCATTTTCTGTGATCTGACATGGTTCCAGGATTGCACCCCTAATGAAACCTATTCCACTACTAGAATATACCTCATCTTTATCAACTTTGTTCATTGTATATTCATGAAACTGTTCAACCTTTCAACTTCAAGACACAGCAAAACAGCCTATTTAACAAAGGGTTTTGTTTTTTTCTAATGCAGTAGCTCCATATAGTCCATATGATGATTTTGTGACAAAGTGTTGACTCCACAACAAAATAAATGAATCCTGGTGTTCAGATCTCCTTGAGTTTGTCTAAATTAACTGAAACACACAAAACTGTAGTGGGCAACTGTATGACTACAGATGAGCAGACCAGCTGATTTCATCTTCATAGCACTTCTTGGACATGGAGACCTTGTTGCATAAGACTATTCAGGAATATCATATACATAATGACCTACAGCATAGGCTGTATACATTGGTGTGCAGTAGTGACTTCAGCAAGATCAGATTTATTACTTTGACAGATCATCTCTCTGAGACAAGTCCTTGAACTATGATCTTTTATTTTTGAACCACATTTCTCCCATCAGATTGGGATTTCAATATTGAACATAGAACTGATTATTACCACTGTGAGTTGAAGCCGATTGGTCTTAGAATGAGAATACAGAACCCTGAACCTGTGCCACTTCTAAAAAAGATCTAACTCAATTTGGAATTCAACCTTTCCTTACTGTTTGCAGAAAACCATCACATTTTATGAAATAAGAATGAATTGTGAACAGATGGACACAAACACACACTACTATTGTCACAATATATAGCTTGTCCATTATTGATTTTTAAGGTAGGGAGCAACAAGAGTTCCGTCAGTAACCAAGAGAGACTTTGGGGCCTTGGGATGAGTGTTCCAGGGATCAGGAGCCCAAGTAGTGTTCTCTGTCTGTCAAGCTGTAGAGAATGATGATGGAAGAAACAGTAAGAGCCATTATATAAATACATGGCTCCTAGCCCAGGGTCGACATCAGAATTTTGCAATTTCAATCACAGATCAGTTTACATGACGCAGACCTGCAGGCAGCAGAGAGGGTACACCTCTCTCAAAGAGGGGAAAGGATCTCTGCACAGGAGTAAGCAGGGTGTCGTGCTTTAATCACAGCCAGTAGCCACATACCACACAGCCAGTCACTCACTCACTCCCCTATCAGCAGGACTGGGGACAGAATCAGAAGGGTAAAAGGTAGAAAACTCATGTGTTGAGATGAAGACAGGAAAAAATTTAGTCAAGTTACATTTACAGAAGAAGGCCGAGCCCAGTCTTGATGACAATGTCCTAGCAAAGTAGAATATTTTTTTTTAATATTACTAAATTTCATTTAGAAGAAAAAAGCTTTTTTTTTTTTTTTTTTTTTTTTTTTTTGCTCTTAGTGGCAGTAGTTTAAAGTTAGGGAAATTCAGCTGAGAAGTAAAGTGCACATTTTTAGCACTGAGAGTAATGAAGCATTAGAACAATTTACCTGTGAAAGTAATGGATTTTCTATCACCTCCAATCTCTAAATTAAGACTGCATGTCTTTTTGGAAGATGTACTGTATCTCCAACCAAAGTTATGGGTTTGATTTCAAAATTACAGAGTGATGTTTTTTGCCCTTTGCTATAATAAGAGGTCAGGCTGGGTGATAGTAATGGCCTCTTCTGGCCCTGAAATCTATGAATCTAAGTTGTGGCTTAGCTTAATGAACATCACAGCATAAAACAGTGCCTGTAATTCCTCTTCATTGCCCCGCCTTCACTGCCTAAAAGCACAGATGACCTAAATGACATAAAATGTTGCGACTTTAAGAAATCTAATATAAACATTTCCTTCTGTAAATGCAAGAATGTTGTGATTTTAAAGTAACTGCTGTGATATTACTTGGTAAAAGTGAGGCAGAGAAGCTCAAAAGCTGTTGATTTGTAGGTTTAGAGCAATTGTAGTTGACCACTAAGTCTGTCTCTTTCTCTTTTTTACAGTCTCTCTGATATCTCAAACTTAATGAAACCGTTATTGATGCTCTTGTGGCGAATTAGGTGTTGTTTTCTTATAGCATTAAGGAAAATATTTTTAATAGTAGTATTGACAACATTTTCAATAGTGTTAATGTAAATAATGTTAGGACACTCACTGTAAACCTGTTTTTTAACAGGCTGCATTTAAGTTTTTGTCATCTTGTTGACTGTTCCCATATGTTATGGTACTGTGCTTTCCACTTACATGCTTGCTTGAACAAGCACCTTTCTGGATATTTTCATAATATTTTTCTTTCTTAGATAAAGTTGAACACTCAAGCTTGAGGTATCCAGGAAAGTTTTGGTGCCACTGCCTGAAAACAGTAGCTGAGTTTACATTCAATTATTTTACCACACTACTTCTAACTTAGGTTTAAAATCATACACCTTTTGTATTTCTTTTTATTATTAGTATAACATAAGTTACCTTTTCATATTATAATTGGTATGAATATAGATCTTCAGTTATAACAAGGTAATGGAGGTTCTTCTTTACTCCTACCTTTGCTGAAATTGTGGTGATTACCATGGTCATGGTCTGTGGTATGTGCTTCAGATACATGAACACATTGCTATCTCTTTTCAAAAGTCACATGTTCAGATATAGACATGTTAATTTGCTCCAGACATGAAATAATGATAAGACTTCACTAAAAATGCAGCTATGATGTCACAATGAAATGAAACTACTCTACATACTCTTTTTATAGCCCTCTTTAGTCTTTTTATAGCTTCTTTAGTCTTTGCCACTTGACCGATCTATTGGTAGCTACAAATGGAAGGATTACATCCTAGAGCAAAAGAGATTTTTTTTTCTCTTAATCATTTCTTGGGCTTAAGGTCTACTGTACTAACCACACAGGGAAATTAGAATAAGCTATTAGAAAATGAAGGCTTTAATTCATACATAAAGACTGAACACATCATTTCCAGGGTATTCTTGCATATTTCATTTTAATCTGCTGAGTGCATTTTTTTTCTCCTTTGTACAGTATTGGATACTGGATGAGATTCATTATCCTTTTTCTCTCCTGGGTGCATGCAGTCCTTTCTTTGTGACCCAGATAAAAAAAATCTAAATCCAAAACATGGGGTGATACTTAGACAATTAGAAGGGGCACAGACATTTTTAACTTTCTCTGTATCTATGTATTCATTGAGTACAACAGATATGAGAAAAAATATTCCCTTGCACAGAAAAAGGAATGTATCTTGGAGTTTAAAGAGCTATTTTTACATGTTCATTCAATTAAAGAATGTCTTCATTGTAAAAAGAAGTAAGTATATTCCCTTAGCTCTCTTGAAAAGTGTTGATGTGAGTCCCTGAGAGAAAGACAAAAGAAAAAATCTACTAGTCAGGAGAAGTTTGTCTCAGCAACTGTCTTCTGACATATTACTATGGTGGTAAAACAGATATATTCTGCAGATTCTAAGAGCTCAATTTTATGGTACAAAATTTAACAACCAAAGCAATTCATAGCAGAACTCAGAATTTTCTTCATCAGTATATTAATACTGGACATAAGCAAAGTATTGATGAATTTCAGCACTCATTAGCAAGTACCACATACTGATTTTTTAGTCAGTCAGCATGTGTGAACAGCAAATCTAGGAACGAGGTGGTAAAGGTTTCATCATTATTACTTTTTTATTACTTATTTTTTTATAAGAAGGAATGGAAAGATTTTTTTTTTTTCTGGAAGACATATTCAAATAATTTGAAACATAACTGGAAGGAATCCTTATATATAATTCAGCCAAAGACCAGTCACCATTTTTATTACAAGCTTATAAAATGAGGCAAGCAAGAGGTAGAAGCTAAGAGAAAGTAGCATAAATGCAAAGACTAGAAAATCAGGATAAAAATGAAACATCCTGAATATCAGTTTTCCCATATAAGTCACTTCTCCTGCATTAACAATAAAATGGAGACGTACCTTAGATTGTAGAAAATGGTGCTTTGTTAAAACCTAATTTGACTGTCTTATGACCTGTGAGGCATTTCTATAAGTATCTAAAAGTTGCCAGGTTCTTGAAATTAACCACCTTGCAAATCTGTGAAGGACTTTGGGTCATTATTTGCCTTGGGTGTTAATAATGAATTTTGTCATATAAAATTTTGATGCAATACAACCAGAAATAAAATACAGAGGGAAGAGCTCATTTGTAGATACCTGTAGCACTAAAGTAGTACTAACATAGCAATAGCTACAAATAACCAGAACTGGTGAAATAGCAGACCATCTTGAAAAAATTAAGCAGAACCTTTTCTAATTCTTTAAGAACCAGTAGTTCTTTTACTGCTGTTGCCAATCCCTTACTTCTTGGTGCCATGAAGAAGTAGAAGCAAAATGATAAATCGTAACAAAAAAGTATTTTCTAATTCTGTGAACAAAAATCTCCATTTAAAAATGAATACTTTCCTCTTTATTTGAAAATAAGGAAAAATCTGAAAAATTAAGGAATTCCTTATCATTAACCTTTGAGTTATTTATGGTATCATTATCAAAAAGAAAAGGGAAGGGAACAATATGGATATTACCACATGCAAGAACTCAAAGTAGTTTAACAAGAAACCAAAGAAAAAATTTCCTTTTCTGAAGTACCACTCTTGTGTTTTAAAGAATTTTCCAGTGAACTTGAAAATACACAAGATGCTGGAGTTGAGACTTTTAAAGGTGTATCAGATAATATGTAGGTCTACATGGTCTCCATGTGGCTTAAATCAGATCGTAAGCTTGCAGCTGAACCTAAGAACATTTTTCAACTCACCCATCACAGGTTTTACAGTGCTTCATCACCAGCTTGGCAGAGCATTGATTTTACTACTGTGGGAGTGTTCAAACAGGCAAGAGATAACAGCTGCACTCAAGTCTTGCCAGGTGTTTCTGAGACTGAGTATGGTAGTGGTAACTTGCTCCCAGCAGAAATGCCAGGCATTTTGCTCCTGGTGTGCATATCCAAGTCAGTTCAATATATTGACACCTGATTTGTTTTCCAGCATTATGTTTATTCCAAATTACAGTAGTTGTTTGAGCATGCTATTGCATGGGGGTACTAAAACGTGTCTTCAGCATTTCTAAACAATTTATATCTGAGTCCCAGACCACCTTAATGAAAAGTTGAGGTGGGCGTTTATATCTTGACCTGTAAGGGCTTACTTTCATGGGATTCATGGCTCTGTCTTTAGTAGAAATCATTTCATGTTTCCTTGCTGACTTTATTAAGAAATACCTGAGCAGCTTTCAACAATGTTGCTGCTGGCACTGATATATCTTTGGTGAGTTAATACTGTATCTGAAGTGCTTTAAAAAGTCTTCACTATGGCATATGCCAAGATAGCAAGAGTGAGGCCTTATCCTCGTGTCAACAATCTGGGACATCAATGTAGAGAGCAGAGAACAGTTTTAGAGGTGTTGGCAAGATGTACTGCAACATTTTGCACTGGTTAAAACTCCTAAAGGCACATAGCTTCGTGCCAAGTGGTATTACAGAATCACAGATTATGCTGAGTTGTAAGGGACTCACAAGGATCAAGTCCAACCCCTGGTCTGGCACAGGACCATCTCCAAGAGTCACACCATGTGACTGAGACTGTTGTCCAAAAACTTCCTGAACTCTGCCAGAATTAGTATTGTGAGCCTCCCTGGGGAGCCTGTTCCAGTGTCCAACCACCCTCTTGGTGAAGAATCTTTTTCTAATATCCAGCCTAAATCTCCCCTGACACAGCTTCAGGTCATTCCCTCGGGTTGTGTCACTGGTCACCACAGAGCAGAGATTAGTGTTTGTCCCTCGTCTTCCCCCAAAAAGGAAGTAGCAGATGGCAATGAGGTCTTCCCTCAGTCTCCTCTCCTCCAGACTGCACAAACCCAGTGGCCTCAGCTGCTCCTCATATGGATTCCCCCCATGGCCTTTCACCATCTTTATTGCCTTTGGCAATAACTAACTGCTGTTTTTATTTTTCTTGTATTATGGTGCCCAAAACTGCCCCCAGCACTCGAGGTGAGGCTGCCCCAGTGCAGAGCAGAGCAGGACAATCCCCCCGCCTTGCCCAGCTGGCCATGCTGTGCCTGATGCACCCCAGGACATTCTTGGCCCTCCTGGCTTCCAGGGCACTGCAAATTCAGATTCAGCATTCACCAGTGTCCAGTCAGTGGGGACCTCTCTGGATTCCCAAGGTTGCTCAGAAATCATCAAGAGTTGTTTTGCTATGATGTCAGCCAGATCTTTTGAGGATTCTTGGATGAATCTCAGGCCCCATAGATTTGTAGGGTTCCAACTGCAGCAGCAGAGCCTACACAGTTTCAGGTTTGACTTGGAATTGACCTTTCTTGCAGTCATGGTCTTCCAACTCAGGACACTGAGATTTCTTTTGTCCCTCATTCATGTTGAAGACAAAGGCAAAGAATGAGTTAAACATCTCTGTCTTGTCTCTGTCCCTGTTTGTGAGGTGACCATCCTCATTCTGTAATGGACCAATGTTATTTTTACACTGTCTATTGACATTAATATATATGAAAACACCTCTTTTACTGTCACCCACATTTCTGGTCCACTTCAGTTGAGTTATGGCTGCATGAATTTTCTCAGTACAGTGGCAAGCAGCATCTCTGTATTCTTCCCATATCACCTGACTTTGTTTTCATTGGGCATGCACTGTTCTTTCTTGCCCTATTTCCAAGAGAACATTCCTGTTCTGACAAGTTGCCCTTCTGCCTCACCTGTGTGACTTCACAATTTGGGAATTGCCTGTTCCTGTGCCCTTAGGAGGTAACTTTTAAGAGGTGATCAGCACTGATGGACCACCCCAGCATCTGCAAAAACATTTTCTCAAGGGACCTTAATTCCTTGAGCAGTCTGAAGTCTGCTTTCCTCATGTCCAGAGCTGAGGTTTTGAAGGCACTTTTTCTTCTGTCAAGAAGGATTTTAAACTAGATCACTTCAGGGTTTCTGTGGCCAAGATGGCTGCCAATCTCCACTTTGGTCATGAGATCTAATCTGTTGATAAGTAGGAGATCAAAGAAGGCATCTTTTCAAGTCAGCTCCTTTATTACGTGTTCTATAAAATTATCATCCAGGTTTTTTAGGAACTTTGTGGCCCAGGTTTTAGCAGCTGTGTAATGTTCCCAGTTAATTTCTGATGATTGAAGTCCTCCATAAGGACAAGGGCAGTTGATTTCAAAGTGTCCTTTAGTTCCTCAAAGAACTGGCATCATCATCCCAGGTAGAAGGCCTATGATAGACTCCCACAATGATATCTTCATTATTTGTGTGCCACTTGACTCTTATCCAGAGGCTCTCAATTGTACCATTGTCAGCTGTGAACTCCATACATTCTAACCCTTTGATTATATACAATCTTGCCCCCTGCTTCTGCTTTGCCTGTCCTTCCTGAAGAGCCTGTAACTATCCAACACAGCCCTCCAGACTTCCAGACTAAGACTATAAGCATCCCTAAAATAGCCCATTAATCTCTTGTTCATTTTCTTGTATACTATTTAGCCTGTTCACTTCTTCCTGTAGCTTCTGGTAACACAGCTCTTCAACCACAGCACACCTGTGAAACAACTAAACATTTGTCTGTTGACCCTGCCTTGCAAAGAGGCAGCAGGCACTCCTGTGACCTGGAGAGATTCATCTCCCAGCAGCAGGTCTGGCTGGCTAGAGACCTCTGACTTGGCTGCTTCAGTGACTCCATCAGCTACAGGGCATTGAGCTTGACTGCATGTCAACACCATGAATGAAGATTAAAATAGTACACTAATAAGACTGCAGCTAACAAGATCTCTTTGCTCTTATGAGCTACAGAATTTGTTTGTTGTTTCTATTGCCTCCTCCTGGATAGGCAAAGAGGAGACCTTCTTGCACACACTGCTACCTGAACTAGGTGCCACACTCTCACTGACATACCACCCTCTGGCACACTTGTGGTCCCTGGAGACATTTAAATCTCCTTCAGTTGCTCCCAGAACCATCTGGTTGGCTCCAGAGGCTTCTGGGTCATGATGAGTCTTGGGGCTGCTGCACAGGTTATTAAACGAAGGCCTGAGATTATGGCTGGTGTTTTTTTTCAATGGCATGAAGCCTCTAAGGCTTTCTATCAGAAAAAGTAGTTATGCTAAATAATACATGCTGCTATTGAGATTTAAATATTAATGTTTCTATACATGCATATTGTCAGATTGTTTTGTATAAAAATGTTGTCCTTTATTAACTCACCAAGCTTTTGTAAGAAGTATGTACTCTTATGGTGAAGTAAGATGTTTATAGATCCCTTTACTGTTTAGCCTTTTTTATGCAAACAATTTTATCCATCCTTACTCAGGTTATTCCTCTGTCATTAGTTGTCTCATTAAGGACTTTTGGATTTGGGTTCTTTTTCCCTTGAACTGAAGATTGATGAGAGGGAGGCAGTTTTCTCTTGTTCGGTCTCAGTAGTTTATTCTTTTCTTATCAGCATTACAAGGTACAAGGAGCTATGTGCACTATGATAGAAAGGGTAAAATGGCTAACAAAGATCCATTTCAAGGTCTTTTATATGTCCATTTACCCAATTAACAGATGCCAACTAAATTATTTTTCTTAGTGACCCAATGACCCAACACCTCTGTGCTGCACTGTGGCATTTTCTATCCAATCACTTACTACTACCTAAAAACCCCTAGGAGAAGAACATGAAGAAAGAAGAAGGACAAGAGACAACACCCTAAATCCTCCATCTCGTCTCCTGTTCTCTAAACTACTTTTTCACCCAGTGATTTAAGAAACTTTCTAATCTACACACTTACACTTTTTCTATCTAACTTTAGCATTTGTTCTCATGTATCACCATGAAAACATGCTCATTAATTTCATGTCATATGAAATTCAGTGTTTCTTTGAATCCTAGAACTAAGTATTAGAAACAAGGGCACACACTCTGTATCTCAGACTCCAACAATTAGTAACCCATTTTTCCCTTAGAATTAAAATAGAAAAAACATGCTATTTTTTTATGAGACAAATATATGTAAGGAAATTTTAAAATATGTTTAACTTGTTACACAACCTGTTTTTTACCAAATTATTATTTTTTACAACAAAACAGTGTTGTTAAGTATGGTTGTTATGCTCAGCATAGCTTCAGAGCTGGAATCTCAGATTCTCTACAAAACTAAATGTTGTAAAGTGCTTTGACTAATGTAATTGTTAGATGTTCCCTGACTAGCTAATGACTACATACTTGTATTGATATTATGGGATGGTCCCTTCGGGGAAAGCCTCATATTGTTTCCTGTCAGCGCGAGTCAGTTTGCCTGCTGAAATGAAGTGCTACAGGCAATTCAGAGTGTTCAAGGATAAAGTCTGATTAGTTGATGGTGAGGTGTACATGGCAAATAAAACACTAAGTATGAGCTAATAATCCAAATGGTTCCCTAAAAAGAAGCATTAAGACACCACAAAGTCATTTTTCATAAATAACAGTTAAGTGGGTGATTTTTTTTCACATTTCCATGTGAGATCTTAAAACACACATAGATTAAATTTTCTTTGCTATCTAGATGCAAAGGTCTAGTTGTAAGAGAAGAAAAATATCATGGAGAATGAAGAAGAAATTTCCAGGTTTATTCTAATTTGAAATTTTGCAGAAATAAAATTTCTCCTCATAAATTTTTCATATTCCCTGCATTACCGGGCAAAACAAATTTATTTTTCTGATTAAATGATCTATTTAAGGATCAGTATCTTACTTATCTTTGAGATACAGATTGAGAAAGTGGTGTTTCTAAAGCTGAAGGTCTTAGGGAACTTCAACAGGTGTGGAAATCAATTTGAAGCATTATGATGGGTTTCACTTGGTCTCTGATCAAAGTCGTATATATATATATGCCCAGAGCCTAAGCCAGATACTTATGATAGTGTATGAAAACATATATATAGCATACTGTCCCAGTTCAAAAGATAGTTGTCTGCCAAGGAAAGTGTGAACCTTCCTGGAATGCAAAAAATTACCCCCTCCCTCCAAATTATGAACACTTTAAAATTAGAAGCTTTCAGGAATATATATATATATGAAACAAGACATACAAACAACAACATGAGCAACAACAAAAAAATGCCAGTAAAAAACAATGACAGCCCTTTCTCGCCCTTGAAGCAATTTCCCCTCTGGTGTAGTTGTGACCATACCGGGCAGGGGTGCTGCGGCTCTTGTGGAGGCAGAGGGGGTGCAGTGACTCCCCCGAGGCTGCAGGGATGCTGTTGGCTCAGGTGGCCTCAGAGGGTGGCCAAAGCCAGCACTGACAGCCTTGGGGAAGGGATGTGGAGGAGTCACCTGGCTCTCACGTGTCCAGTGCGGTGTCCTGGCGATGGCAGCAGCAGCCAAGGTTCCAGTCAGCAGCTGGGAGGCACTCCCTCTGGAGAAGAGGAGGAGGAGGGGGCCCAGTTTTGCCCTGAAGCACCCATGCAGACGGCGAGGGTCTCTCCCGGTGAGGGTGGGCACTGAAATAGTCCCAGTCCACCAGCTGCTTGGTGAGTAGCTAGCCCACCAATGGTGAGGAAGGCTACTCTGTCACAGTGAGTCCCCCTGGACAGGAGAAGTCCAGCACCAAACACCACAATCATTTCCCCTCGAAGCTGGGCAGGCTGCCAACCTCCTAGCTAAGAATCTGCCAAAAACACCCTGCTCCCTGCTCTCCCAGAACCATTCCAATGGTGTGCCAAGGCACTTGGCCACATCTTTTGTTAAGAGACTTGAAGATGGTCAAGACCAGAAAGTGGTCAGGCTGGAAAGAAACAAGGAGCTACTGAGTCAGCTCTGAACTGAAAAATGGAAAAAGAAATTGCTCATTGAACCACAAACTGTAATCCCTATATTGTGAAACATAGCAAAGTGAATACCAGTTCTCTGAAAGAACTGCTTTACAAAGTAGAGGCTGATAATAACTGCTCGTGGTTATGTGCTTTAGGTCAAATGGCAGATAACAGTGCTCATGTCATCTGAAAGATCTCTGTGCTGATGAACTCTGTGCACACTAGCACAACATAAATTTTTGTTTGGAAATGTAACATGAAATTACATTTTTTTACCAAAAATTATGAATAAGCTTTTTACATTCACAGCATTAACAGGAATACCAGAGTTAAGTTATCCTATGAAATGGAATTTCCAATATTTCCAGTCTTTCATGTGTTTCCATTTACAACCCCAAAGTTTATTAAGAGAAAGAAGCGTTGTATGAGAGTTTGAAGGCATTTGCAGACCATGTAGACTATAGAAGAAACATGCCTATGCTTCTGTAGCCTTCCCATTGCTGACAATGGAATCTAATTATCCAGGAGCAACATTCAGTTGCCCTCACTAGAGACTGTTAACCTCCTTCCATAGATCTGCTGGGCTCCTAAATACTTGCTTACAACATAATCTTGATTCATCCCTAAAGCCTGGTCAATCCTGATCTGTCAATGAGGCAATGACTGTTTGTGAAAACAAAGTATATGATTGTGAGGTTAATTAAAGTCTTTAACTTTGGTATTGGAGAGCTGTTGGTTCTGTGACTGTACAGTTTTCTTAATGCAGGGGTTTTGTTACAATTATCTTAGAAAGTTCTTTAAGTAAGGAAAATATGTTGCTTGTTGCAATATATTTTTGTTATTTTTGTTATATATTTTGTTATTATTTTGTTATTATTTTGTTATTACTGTGTTGCTTGTTGATAGATATTTTTATAGCAAACTTCCTAACTTTGGGCTAGCTAACCCTTTTTTAAAAAAAAAAATCCAATGCATGTTGATTTTATGAAGACATAAACACTGATCTTTGGAATTCTTTAGTGTGTCATTTTTGGCCTACTAAAGGAAAGGATGAAACCATAATTCCATGATTTTTATTTTTCCAAATATTCAATCTTTTCACAAATAGACTGGGTGTCAATCCATATGCATATGTCTCAAGAGTTACCTATAAATTATTTTCTTGCATTATTAATCACATCTGTTTTATTATACAATGACTGCTACAACTGGTTCCACCTACATCTGTAGAAATACATGAAAGATTTTAGTAATGCAGATTTTTGCTGTCTCCTTTAGCAACCTATATTTAATGCTTTAAGGATTAGTAGCATGATATGACAAGTGCTTTCCACTGTTTCTTTGTTAAAGTATGCCTGCCTCTAGGTCCATAGCTTTCACATGCAACTCCCCACCTTCTTGTCAAACCAAAGAGGGATAGTCACTGGGCAGCATAATTTTCTCTTTTTTTCAATTTCTTATGCACATATTTTTTTCTTGAACTGTGTCCAGGTGCAATCAGGTCCAGTAAGAAGGAAGAAATTAGAACAAGTAAATATTATGGGTGAACCATTTTATTAGCAATTTTTAATCAGTAATTTTATCTCATCAAATGCTGCATTGTTGGTAGTTTGCCCCCGAAATGAAATGCTTTCCACCAGGAAAATAATTCCTTGGAATGCAGTTATACCCTAACTTTGTTCAAAAAAATAAGAATAAGAAAAAGATGGGAGCATACAATTCTCCTGTTTTCTTCATAGGCTTAACATAAAAAGATATCTATCTCCTGCCAGAACCTGATTAAAAAAAACAAGAAATCAAATGGGACTCTTCCAATCATCACTGACTTCCATGGATTTTGGACCAAATCCTCTATGCACAACTATCAAAGTAAATCTGTTCATTTCCATAAACAAATATGAAGAAATGGTCATTATGTTTATTTTTTATGCTATCTTTGACTACAAGTTATATTCAAAAGTAGAATCCATTGAAATTATCAATGATTTTGGTTGACTTTGCATTCTCCATGATGTTAGTTTAGTAGAGCAGTAACTCATGAGAGTAACTTCACGAGAGAAACTCATACTTTTCTAATCACAGAAAAAATTTCCCTCAAATAAACTTTTTTCTCAAACAAGGGCAGAGAAGAGAAAAGAGGTGTGCAGCCTCTACAACAGTGGTTTCAGTACCTTCAGGTTTACATATGCTTCAGGACTAGATTAACATATACCAGTTTTAAGCATAAAAGTGACAGTCTGTGTACAGTGTGACTTTTGTGGTGTAAGAGCTACAAAAATTATTCCCCACCAAATTTTAGAATGAAGGCAGGTGTATTTGGCCAGTGATTAACAAATAATTCAGCTCAGTATTTTTTCTTTAATATTTTATTATTCTAATTTTATTTATTATTATTTTAGTTTTTATTTTTAAGACCTTAATCTTTTTTTAGTTTTTACTCTTTTACTGTTTAATATTTCCTGATTTTTTTATTTATATAATTTTTTAAAAACTAATTATTTATTTATTTTTAATTTTTGGTTTTTAATTTTTAATTTTATTTTATTTATCTCTGTATTTTATGTTTATATTTTTATATTTTAATTTTATGTATTTATGTATTTTTATGTTAATATTTTTTATTTTATTTTTTTAATTTTACCAATTTTATTTCTTCTTCTTTTTTGGTTTTTAGATTTTTTTTAGTTTTTAGCTTTTTATTTTATTTTATTTTTAGGTTTATTTATATTTTATATTATTTATTTATATATTCTTACTAATTTTTAATTTTAAAATTTCAATTTTTTTTTGCTTTTTTATGTTTTTTCAGATTTTATTTTTTGTTTTTATATTTTCTTTTATTTTTAGATATTTTTGTGCTAATTTATTTTTATTCTTTATTTTAATTTTTTTGTTTTTAATGTTTTAAATTTTTATTTAGGTTTTATCTTAATTCATTTGCATATTTTTAATTTTATAATTTTTTATTTTAATTATTTTTATAATTTTTTAAGTTCTTTTAAAATTATTTTATTTATCTAAGTTTTTCTTTCTTTTTTTAATTTTTTTTTTAATTTGTTGTTACTTTTTTCTTTTATATTTTTCTTTTTTTTCTTATTTTTTAGATTTCTATTTAATTTTTTATTTTTTATTTTTAGAGGTTTTTAATTTTATTTTTATTTTATTTTTTATTTTTAATTATTTTGTATTTTTGTTTTTTAGTTTTTATTTTTAATTTTAAATATTTTTAAATTTTTTAAAATTTTAAATTTTTTTTCTCTCTTTCTTTATTTATATAGATTTATGAGTCTTTGTTACAGAAGTCAGAGAGTTACAGAACCACTGGGTTGGAAGAGACCTTCAAGATCATCAAGTCCAACCCATGCCTAACACCTCAACTAAATCATGGCACCGAGTGCCACATCCAATCTTCTTTAAGCACATCCAGGGATGGTGACTCCACCACTTCCCTGAGCAGACCATTCCAGTACTTTATCACTCTTTCTGTAAAAATGTTTTCCCTAATTTTCAACCTATATTTCCCTTGTCACAGCTTAAGACTGTGTGTTTTGTATCTTTGGGGAGGAAATAAGAGAATGCATTGTGCTGATGTTACTATATGTTTGTCTCCCAAATATGTTTTCTTAAAGAGCAATGTCTGGTACATAATTATAGAAATACCAAAGAGCTCAGCTATAAACACCACTCCACCCAAATATCTGTTCTTAATTTTACTATATGTAATATGAAGTTCTGTGAAACTTATAGTAAAGCCTAATTAAAGATACTTTATGGGATAGTTTTTGTAGGTGGGCAGGTTGAAGCTACAGCTTAACTCCCTTGCACCCTGCAAAAATTATTTTTTAATTTTTTAATGAAATGTCCAGCCACTGTTTCCTCTGAGGATATATTCTTAATAGAAAAACAGAGAAGAGGAAGAGGAAGAGGAAGAGGAAGAGGAAGAGGAAGAGGAAGAGGAAGAGAAGAGAAGAGAAGAGAAGAGAAGAGAAGAGAAGAGAAGAGAAGAGAAGAGAAGAGAAGAGAAGAGAAGAGAAGAGAAGAGAAGAGAAGAGAAGAGAAGAGAAGAGAAGAGAAGAGAAGAGAAGAGAAGAGAAGAGAAGAGAAGAGAAGAGAAGAGAAGAGAAGAGAAGAGAAGAGAAGAGGACTAGGAGAAAAAAAATCTTGAAAAATACAAGCTTAAAAAAGAGCAATAAAAGCACCTTTTATACCATCTGGTACATTTGTGTATGACTAGGTTTATCAGAGAACTGCTCAACAGTATGGGACTATGTCATTCAAAGGGATACAAGATTTTTTACCAAGGCTGTGAATGATATGAAATCTCTCCTTTAAACTCTGCAGCTCATACTGCTATATCAACTACAGTTGTAGTAGAAGTTAAAGTAACTATAAACAGTAATGTTTTCGACTAATAATATCTTGAATAGTTTTTCTTTTTATTTTTTTTATCTTGTAATAGGTAAGTTCAGATCACCCCATAACCAGAGTGTAATGAAATTGTCAACATTTTCTTCATTTCTTCTTTTCCTGACAAATGGTGTGAACGTATCACCTTTTTCTCTTAATGGAAAACCTAACTGGAATACATCAAAATGCTATTAGGTTTTTCATTTTCTACCACAATTTAATGCTGGGGAATGCATGCAACCTTCATCTGCACACGACTGTAAAATATTCCCTGTCCCTGATAAAATGACTGCAATGGAAAATCAAGCAGAATTGTTCTCTGTTTTGTATTGCTATTCCTTTGTTACAGTCTCTCCCTGACTGTGTGTAGGAGGATTATCAGGGCTGCACAAATACACATGGGTTATATTTCCTAAAATGTGCTAAAAATGACTTAAATAAAATGTTAATATGTAAGCATGTTTAATTAAAGGGCCTTCATCTTCAGCATTACCTTGCTTCATATTACATTTCTTTAAAAATAAAAATATTGAAGCAAACAATGCATTTGTCATGTTTCAAGAGATGTTGATTTTAATATTATGTAGAAAATAGAGAAAAAGATCAAATACCCTCATCCCGAGGGAAATATCTGTAACCTATTCGTTGTTTAATTCATTTTGTCATGAGCTAAACCAATAGTGAGGTATAAAATAAATCTAGGCTTGCATACATAATATAAGTCAACACAGATCCTAAAAATGAAATCCTTCATCTATAATATTACATCTTACAAGATCAAATCATGTTCCTTTTTGAGGCAATTTCTTTAAATGGAAGCAGAATTGGGCCCTTGCATCGGATTCCTCAAAGAGAAAATCCATGCCACAGTGCATGAAAAAATCCTTAGCGTAACCTAAGTGCAAAATGCACCATTATTATAGCAAATTTCTTTAACAATATTATATATTAAATATCCTAGAATCTCTTTTTGATTTTAAAATTAAAAAGTAAATAATATGCTTTTATTATGTAGCAATTATTTTTGTGTCTAGAGCAGTTATAGTAAGTAAAATGGAACTTCACCAATTTTTATGAAAAATAAAGTCATTATTGAAAAACCATCAACATTATGAACTCGTATTTGTCTAAAGACAATAATTGGTTTTGGATAATTATCTCTGGTAATCTAATAATTTAAATATATGTATGTGTATATAGTCAAATATTCATATCAGACTAAATCTTTCTATTAACAGAAGTTAAGGAATCTAATAGGAAATAATGTAAAATATTTGGGTTCATATAGAAAATTTTATCTAGAAGATTTTACAAAGACAGAAGAAATAAAATAAATATTTTCACTTTCACTTCATTAATCAATACATTATGTACAGAAGAACTTAAAGTTCTGGACCAGTTGTTTCAATGTAAATTTATGTAAACTATTTTAATTAGTCATTGGTTAATCACAAAAATTTCTGAAATTAAAATTAAAGCAACAAAATTAAATAAGTGTTGGGTTGTTTTGTTTTTTTCTCCAAGCATCCTATGTATGTTCATATGAATTCTGAAAAATAAATCTTTCTAGGAAAGGAATATACATTTTTGAATACTTGTAACCCAATTGTAAATAATAGCAACAACAACAACAACAATAGTAATAATAGTAATAATAATAATAATAAATGCCATTTTGGTTTAAGGTGGTGTTGATTTAGGGATTTCAGTGTTGGTGACTTTGTAGCACTGATTCCCATTGTCAGTTAGCAGCACCTAGATCTGGCTCACTGAGGCTGCAGAGGCAGCGGTAGACAGGTGTCCTATCCTTCTCCATGCTCATCAGCGGGCTGCAGCTATTGTCTCAGCCAGAGACATTGTCAGCCCCTTGGAAAACCAGAGATCAAATGTAGAGGTCATTAGCTGGCACCTTTTGGTCTTGCTATAATAACATCCCGATTGCATACATGGCAATTTACATAGCATTACCCATTATGCTTTGTGCTGCAATTTTGCTTTTGGAGGTCACTCTAACTTGATTAACTCTCTCTTAAGAGCGCCTTTCCAAAGCATCAAAGCCCTGCATTTACACATTTTGCTCTATTCCTTGTTGGCAATTTCTTTGAAACTAAGGAGCTGTATGGAATTGTACTGGGAGTCCTGAAAATATAACCATAAAAAAAAATCCATAAGGCGAGACCCAAACCCTTCAATAACAAAATGTCCAATTAAAGCCAGCTAGGTGGCCTTGGTAGGCTTACAGCCTTTCTGAATTTGCAAACCTCAGTAGATACTTATAATTGCTTTTTCTGTATTATTTATTTGTTTTATCTGTAATTAGATACACAGACTATCTGCCTCTCTTGTTCATTTTCTTCAGCATTAGCTGTTCACAGTGGATGTTCCTTCCACTCGGTACCTGTCAGAATTTTGGATTCCATACCCATTATCAAGATTGATAGCAGTTATCAAACCTCAAAATACGCATGTGTTTTTTAAATATTAGCTGTCACAGCGTGATAAGTTGTGCTGGATTGTATGTTGCAGAGTGTAGCACAGAGCCCAGTGGGGCTTAGTTTTAAAGAACGACGCACTGAACTCGATGGCAAGAGCACAGAAGCAGCATAAACACACAGACAGAGACACACAGGCACACATTCACAACTGGTTTTCAATATTTGATGGAAATCTATTAAAAGTGCCCAACACGCTTATCTTTTGTTTTCCAACATAGTTACATGAGTAAAATGGAAATTCTGGGTTTACATCTGGTAGATTGAATATAATTTGGTGTAAATTTTAAATAATTGGTGAAACAGAACATGCATAAAGGTTAAAATATTGCAGAGAAATGCAAAATACAGGAAAGGACAAGTGCAGATTGACTGGCATTGTATAGGAGGGAGTGGGTAATCATGTTCTGTTATGTATTTTACTGGGTAGTAGTATACCAAAGCATTAGGAGATGTCTGGAAAATGTGATCCATAACACATCTACTGAATCACTGTGAAATCCTTATTATTTTGGAATTTTAAATAATTTCTTTCTTCTCAGGATAACTTATAATCCTTTAAAAAAAGCGATCACAAGGTTTTTAGTACACTTTTTTTTTAATATAGCATCAAAAATGAGTGTTGTTAGTGCTTTAGAGGCAACATACATATGTGCATCTGTATGTGGTTAATATCATCTTTGTAGCCCATGAGTCCAGTCTTTCTTTTACACTCCTAAATAATCTCAAAACATTTTACACATTCTTTCTGCGTAAATTTGCATGTTAATACCGCCTAATTGGCTACATTTGTAGCCTTTAATGTTATCTGCAATATTCAGATATCTTTAATAAAGAAGCTGTAGAACAGTTTTTGGCTCTTTAATGGGGACTTTAAAAGTATATAATTATCCCTTTGTGCATAGAAACTAACAGAAACACTCTTATACTGACAGAGGATTGCCACTATTATTTATTTTTTTATTTCTTTAAAAGGTAGTGGTGAAGACTTCCCTTCTAGTGAGCTAAAATGTGGTATTTTAATTAAGTGGAAAACTTGAAAAGGGAAGCTTTTTGCAGAGGGGGCTCAATTGCTTCTTACAACCCTTTCTGAAAAGGGCAGAGTGTTAAAACAAACCTCCCACTTTTATTTTCAAAAGGAAAAAATCAGAAGCTAAAGATAATCTCTCCATTAGTATTATTAAAAGTGTTCTGCTTTCTTCACATGCTTTAGAAGCAGACAGACTTGTCATGAGCATCACATTTGCAAGCACTGTCACAGCTACTGAAGGCTCTGGTAAAAGCACAGAAGTGCGTTAACAGTAACTGCAAGCAGCCTTTGGGGAACAATAGGCTTACCTACACTGCGCCCAGCTATTCAAAAAAACAAGTTGCTTTATTATACTCCACACTCGCTTTAGTGCTCATATAGTGCTTGACCCAGCCTCATTTTTTGAAGTACTGTCACTAGTTCTAAACACCTTTTTCGTTCCCTTTGGGTTAGCTAATTTGGCTGTTACAACATTCACCAAAATAACACTGAATCCAGTGTGTATCATCCGATATGTTTACCCTGCTAGAGAGAGAGACCTTCCTTCAAAGTTTCTTCCATATTTCTTCTGTGCACACACATATTTGATCATTTGCCTTCTAAAAGAAAGAAAGGAAGAAGGAATGATCTAAAATAAATTTATTATCTTGACAGATGCATGTTGAAAATAATTATTTATAAAAAGTCTTTGGTATTAAGACAGTAGGAAAAAAGTAACTCAAGATTTGCAGAACAACTGTAATAGTATCATTAGTGCCATAAAACTTCTCAAGCATGTCAGAATCTCTCAGCAAGAACAATGTAGGCCACTGTTTGAAAAGCCTTATCTAACTAGGGAGTAATTTCTGTTTGGATTTCACTGTGTTGTTCTGGCAATTAATCTGCTGCATGTTGGTTACATTGTTGAATAAAAGTATGTTTTAACTTGCTGGGTGGATGCCATAGGGTGATGGAAATTTGGCTAAATTTGCATGACCATACTTTGTCTGCTGTAATAAAACCGTGGCTGCAGTATAATCAAGCCAAATCAGTAACCAGCTAGGATAGCGTTCTCAGATCTTTTTTTCTGTAGGTCAAGAAAGTCCCTAACTGACACACTTTTATAGGATTAGGCAAGATCTAACTAGGTTTGGCATCTAATCTGTTTTAGACAGTGGTTCATTTTTTCCATCATTTCTATCCATAGGGAGGCTAGGTCACACAATTTGTAGACAGAAGAGACTGTACTTCTGCATGAAAAATAAAAACAAGGTAACATGGGCCATTTTGAAAGAGTCTGAAACTGTATTCCATTTCAAGCACTGTGAAAAAAATTCAGTCTATTGCCAATTGGTGAAATAGACTTTCTAACAGCAAAAAGTTACATGCAGGTCTTGGTAGGTGGCATAACAATCTAGAAATGCCATAGTATTTTAAACATTTTTGGCTTGCTGTAGCATAGAATGACAGTCACTGATTCTGTTTCTTTTCAAAAAATGCATCTCCTGGTCTTTAGAAAGCAAGTGGCTAAAACTGCCTGAGCTCATATATATTTCAGGTGACCAAATAGCCAAACCAATGTTTCAGATGACCAATAACCAAAAGGTGAAAACATCACAAATTAATAAAAATGTGTCTCTGAACATGGTGTCTAATTCTTCTTTCTCAGCTATAAAAGTAGATCCAGAAGTCCAGTAACAGAAGCAAAATGCATTCAATAATTTTATTTTCCTGAAGATATTCTGTAAAATTAATTCTTACCCACAAACAAACCAACAAACAAAAAATGGACATCTTCAGGATCCCCATCAACTCTTCAATTACAATAAAAACAATTATTTTCAAGGCACATTTTATACAACATACAACAATTAAGATTTCCTCACTAGTTATCTGCAACTGAATCTTCCTTAAAGGAAACCTGAATGTGTGTCTTGGCAAGAACATTGAAAAAGTGACAACATTTTTCTGTTCATTATTTTAATTTCCACTCTAAAGAAACCCAGACAAACACCTAAGCATCCAGGGCTACTGATCAAAATCAGCTTTTTACCCAAATAAGATATTTCTTTAGATGTGCAGCAGAACAGAAGTGAAACAAAATGTCAATCCAATTTCTGCCTCCCCTGGAAAACAATCCATATAAATTTTATGGAATAAAATTGCTGATATAGTGTGATCAAGTGATTTTGTATGAAAAAAGTCTGAGATTTAATATGCTGGAATTTTGTATTTCCTCTTGCCATGGCCACTGGAGAATGTGACTCCCTCCAGCTCACTGCTGTGAGTTACTTATGGAAAATAAAGTGCAAAGAATGCAATTCTCCCTCTCACATGCTACACCTGGCTTGTGGATAAAGATAACAGGCTCAATGTCCCTGTTGCTTCCAGTTCTTCTTTTCTTCAGATGGCTTAATTCATCACAAGCAAGGAAAGCAATAAAATATATGGGAGAAGCAAGTGCAGCCGCATGAACATAAAATGTGCCTTTTATATATTCAAATTCATATCCAGTTGTAGGAAATATTCATGACTAATATTAAACTAAGCCCAGAATTAGGCAAAATGCAACAGACATATATTGAAGTGAGCATTTTATTATGTGCTATGTCAGTCAGATTAAAGAAAAGAGTGCATGACACCGACAGGATATTGCATGTATATCAAGCAATCTATTTATATATGACAGGGAGGGTTTGATTTCTGGAAGGAGTGACAACCCAATGAAATAACTGCTCGCCTTCAAAATTACTGTAGTCTAAATGTATACCCTTTAGAATACGATTTTAAATTACAATTAACAAAATGTAGATAAATATATTTGAGAATCAATTCTGACATACAGAATCAAGAAAGAAGAAATAATCTCTAAAGATAGCAAGAGATTTCTGAGTGCCATCAGCACCCTGACTTTGAAAAACTGTATGAAGGAAGCACAAGATATTTCTCTGAGAATCCCAGAGAAGAAAATTTAATAAAAGGGCTGATTCGTTTGATGCAAAAAAGGCCTTGAAGTAGAAGAGGGGGTGGAAAGTTATATTGAGCTTTCTTTTTGTTCTGACAAGACCAACATGTAAATTGCAGAAGTGTTTTTTTTTTTTTTAATTAACAATATCTGATCAAGGTATGAGCATGATTGTAACAATAAATAAATGGGGTGTCTCATGTACTTCAGTACATGAAGTACTGTTCTTGGCAAGTTAAAGGTTTTGTTTATTGCTTCAGTGGTTTTGGTCAGTTGCTTCCTGCTCTGGTGTAACATTGAGTAAATATCTGCAAAGACAGAAAGATTGATGCTACAAAGGAGACAATGACTGCACCATTTTTAAGTAGCCCTTACTGGGAGAAAAAAAATAAATCAAAACAACACAAAACCCCAGAAAGAACTAAAGCTGAACCCACTAACTTCATTGCTTGCAAAGATAAAGTGCATTGAAACAGAAATTCTTTGAGTTCACAATCATTACACTTGGATGCTTATATAAGAGAGCAGGATAAAGGAAGAAAAAGAACTATCAATGGTCAATTTACTTTATTTCTTTTTCTAGAATTATAATTAGCATGACTGTTACATGTTTCCAGGGTTATCTGGGCAGAACACATACAGTCTGTCTGACACACAGGTTATAAAGTCGGCTTGCGTGAGAAAAGCAGATATTCCATTTGAGACGCATCAACCAGCATTCTAAGCAGTAATGACAATCACTGTAGTCAAATCTCTTGCACTTATTTCCATGAGGTTTCAGCAATATCCATTTGGTGCATTTGGGGGAGCTATAGGACAGATGCAATCACGTATGGCTTTACACATCAATAATTTCAAACTGTATTTTCACATAACCTTTCCTTCTTTGTTCAAAAGGGGACTTCCATTTTAAATTGTAATCTATGACTTTTGAAACGGATGTTAAAGTGTCTTACCGACAAATTCTTCTGGTTGATTTTCTTCTCTCTTTCTTCTTCTCCTTCTTGCTGTTTTGAAAAGCCATCATGGTAGCATTATGTGAAGGTGAAAGGTACTAGACTGTAAGGCGACAATTAAGCTCCCATTTTTTAGTAGGATTGCTATGGGGATTATGTATTTAGAAGATTCTAATCTAAGTTGCACACTGATGTTAAAATTCAGCATATATTAGCTACTTATAACCAGAGATTAAACAATTTCCATAACACACTGCTAACATCTTAGTCTGAATATTTTCTACTTCCAAATCTCACTCTACATTAAGCTTGATTACTTGTGGCTTCATAATGCATTTGCTAATATCATCTTAATCCTTCAGTGGCATTATGCTGTATAACAATGAATAACGACCCAGATACAGGAGCTGCTGTATCACAAGATCCAAGGAAGATTTACTGCGAGGAAGCAAAATTATCTGAGGTTGTCATGCTTAAATAATAATTATTAACATGGGCTAAGAAAAGCCTGGTCTATGATTGGATAAAAGCTGCTAAAAGCCAGGGTGATCTTTACTTTTTCATCTCCAGCTTGAACTTCTGCTAAAAGCAGGTGCTTCCTGTACCAGACCTCACCCTGAGCACCGCCATGGCTGCTGATTTAGATGTTTTTGTTATATGTACCCTAAACTAAAATTAAAGCAGTTTCTTAGGAACACATAAAAAATGAAAGTGCTCTAACAACAAACTATATGATTAAACAACCTTTTGTGATAAAAAACAGTGCATTTTGAAAATGTCAATGTTTTCTTATTTTTTGTTGAAAAAAAGTGCATTTCTGATTGAAACTAAAATGCCTTTGTGACTAAAAGTAATGGCAGAATTCCACTATCATGCACTATCAGCTGCTTGGATAGGGAAACCAAGGATACATAAAGGGAACACAACTATATTCATGAATCAGAGAGCACTTTTTCAGCTGGGCATAAAAGATGCTATGTTCTTTACTGCCTATCCTCAGCTACTGTGTAGAGTTGCACATTTGCTACAGAAGTAGCTGTATTTAATTTCATTTAACTAATTCTTCTTTCTACACAGAAAAATGGGTCTTTTGAATGAACAGCTTGATATGGATATAAATGTTCACTATCACATTTTCATTCTTATCAGAGCTTGGAGAGTTTCTGAATGCAGTATGAGAATTTTGGATTTGAGGGAACCAATTTTTTTCTTAATTATGTTAGGTAATCAAGCTTGAGATCCTCTCACACATGCCTAGGAGATAACAGTATCACAGAATTGTTAGGGTTGGAAGAGACTTCTGGAGATCTAGTCTAACCCTCATGCCAAGGCAGGGTCATATGGAGCAGGTTACACAGGAACCCATCCAGGTAGGTTTTGAATGTCTCCAGAGAGGGAGACTCTATGACCTCCCCAGACAGCCTGTTCCCTGTTCTCTGCCTCCCTCAGTGTAAAGACGTTCATCCTCATGTTGAGGTGGAACTTCTTGAGTTTTAATTTACAGCCATTACTCTTCTTCCTGTCACTGGGAATCACTGAAAACAGTCTGGCACCATCCTCTTAGCACCCACATTTGAGGCATCTATATGTGTCAATTAGATTCCTCTCCAGACTAAACAGGCCCAGCTCCCACAGTCTCTCCTCATAAGAGAGAAGCTCCAGATCTCTCCTCACCCTTGTGGCCTCAGCCAGACCCTCTCCAGGAGCTCCTTGTCTTCCTTGTACTGACGAGCCCAGCAGCGGCCACAGCGCTCCAGATGTGGCCTCGCTAGGGCTGAGCAGAGGGGAAGGAGCACCTCCCTTGACCTGCTGGCCACACTCTTCCTGAGAACCCAGGGATACCACTGGCCCTCCTGGCCACAAGGATACACTGCCAGCTGCTGGTTAACTTGTCACCCAAGACTCTCAGGCCCTTCTCCACAGAGCTGATCTCTGGTAGGTCAGCCCCCAGCCTGTGCTGGTACTTGGGGTTATTCCTCTCCTGGTGCAGTACCAAATACCTGCCCTCCTGAACCTCATTAAGTTTCCTTCTTCCCAATTCTCCAGCATGTCAAGGTCCTCCTGAAAGTCAGCACAGCCTTCAGGTGTGTCAGCCACTCCCCCAGTTTCCTATCATCAGCAAATCTGTGAGGGTACATGCTGTACCTTTGTCCAGGTCATTGATAAACAAGCTCAGTAAGGCTGGACCTGGTATTGATCCCTGAGGAGCACCACTGACTACAGAGTTTCAAGTGGATTCTGTTTTGCTGATCATGACATTCTGAGCTCTGCCATTCAGCCAGTTTTTGATCCACCCACTGTCCATTCGTTTGACTCACATTTCTTGAGCTTACCTAGAAGGATGTTATGGGAGCTTTGCTCAAGCTGAAGGAGACAACATCCATTGCTCTCCCCTTGTTGATCCATCCTGCCATGTCATCATAGAAGGCCATCAGATTGGTCAAGTGTGATTTCCCCTTGGTGAATCCATGCTAACTACTCCTGGTGACCTTTTCATCTCTATGCTTGTTGATAACCTCTAGAATACGCTGTTCCATCTCATTTCCAGGGATGGATGTGAGGCTGGTTGGCCAATAGTCTCCTGGGGCTTCATTCTTGAGCTTTTTGAAGATGGTAGTAACATTGTCCTTCCCCCAGTCAACAGGCATCTGTCCCATTCTTCATGATTTTTCAAAGATGACAGAGTGTGGCTTAGCAACAGTATCTGCCAACTGTCTCAGCACATCTGGTACAACCCATCAGGACTCCCCCCCCCCCCCCCCCCCCCCCCCCCCCCCCCCCCCCCCATGAATTTAAGGGTTTTAAGTCTGCCTAACCAAATCTTCTGTGACCAAAAGGGAAGTCTTCCTTTCTTCACCCCTCTTGCCTCAGGGGTCTCGGACTCCTGAAAGTCATCCTCAGCAGTACAGACTGAGGCAAAGAAGGCATTCAGTCATTCCACTTTCTCTGTGCCTTCTTTCACTAGGACACATATCTGATTCAGCATCAGCCCTACATTTTCCCTAATCTTGCTTTTGCTGCTGCTGTACTTGTAGAAGCCCTTCTTGTTGTCCTTGATATCCCTTGACAGACTCAATTCCAAGTGGGCCTTGGCCTTCCTGTTCATCTCCCTGTATGTTCTGATGATGTTCCTGTAGTCCTTCTGTGTGGCTTGTCCCTTTTTCAATATCCCAAACATTTATTTCCTCCAGCTGAGATTCATTCGAAGCTCCCTGCTCATCCATGTAGGTGTCCCCTCACCTTTGCCTGATTTCATGGCAGATACACTGGTCTTGAGTTTAAAGGAAATTATTCTTGAATATTGGCCAGCCACCTTATGTCCCCTTCTTTTCTAGTGCTCTAGGACATGGGATTCCCCTAATCAGATCTTCAGCACTCCTGAATTTAGGGTTCTAGTTCTGTTTACTGTTTTGTTTTGTCCATTCAAGATCCAGAGTTGCACCTTCTCATGGTCACTAGAGCCAAGGCTGTCCCCAGCCCTCATGTCTTTAGCCAGTCACTCCTGGTTTATTAATATGATGTCCAGCAACACTACTCTCCTTGTTGGTTCCTCCACCACTTATATCAAAAAGTCTGCAGGAACTTCCTGGTCTGTGTATGTTGAGCTGTGTTGTCTCTCCAACAGATACTACGTGGTTGAAGTCCTGCAGGAGAAGCAGGGCCTGTGACCATGATGCTATTTCCAGCTGTCCAGAGAAGGACATATGTAAGCCTGTCACTTAGTTCTTACCCTTAAGCTCTCAACTCATCTGTTGTGAGAAGATACATTCTCTCTGGGCGGAGCTTGATACACTCCAGTTGCTTTCGCAGCACTATCCCTGCACACCCTGCCTGCACTGCCATTTGTAGGACGTGTCTGGATGTTTTCAGGAGCTTATGAATTGCCCCTCTGACCACGAAGGCAAGCATCAGTGTTCTGACCTGCAGCTGGTGCTTTGTGAAGAAAGACCAGACTTCAACAAGCACAAGCAGGACACCCAGAAGTTTAATATTAAGCCAAATAAAATGGGAAAAAATATGAACAGACTGTGTCTTTGAAGCATTGTTGTAGACAAATCATCGGAGGGACAGCAGATCTCCAGTCCTTTCCACAACAGCTCTGCCCTCCCTTAAGGGTCAAGATACACCAAACCTAACATGCTTTCTGTCTCCTCTAAAAATGATGATGGATAAGTATTGTGCATATGATGATGAGTCCCTAATATAAAAGGAAACTCTGTTGCAGTCCAGACTTTCAGGTAGCTGATGACTAAAGGGCAAATTATAGTCTTAGTCATTCTCTGCCTCAATTTATCCATTAATGCCATTTGTAAAAAGAGAAGTGGACTGTGATTGATTCCATGGACCAAGTAGTTATTTTCTTTGATGGTACTTTGACCAAGAAGAGTACAGGGACAACAAAGGACACAGGGGAATTTTATCTATTTCACCTTTAAAAATTCTAGTAAAGAAGTTATTTCAGGTTCCTTTGTTTCTCTGCATGCCTGATTGTGCACAAGGAGGAAGGAATTAGCCTGGTCTACTTTGCTTCTACCAAGGGACTATGGCTACTTACAACTGTTTCCTAGCAGTGGACCTTCTTTTCTTTTGTGCCCCCTTTCCTCCCCCTCTCCCAGATGATTTTTCCATTATTATTGGATTCTTTGATTTTCCTGTCTGTGGAAAATGAGCTTGTGCAGAGTTCACTATATGGGTTTGATAGTACTTCTAAGCCAGGGATAGCATTTTAATGTCTTGTTTTTACTGGCTATTGAGTTTGGCAGCCTTAGACAGTAAAGAGGGAGGAAAGAGACCCTAGATAGCCTGCCATCCTTCTGGATTCCTACCATGTGCGGTTCTGTTTGATGATGTATTTATTCCCAGTTTCTTGACAAGTAATATTTTACTTGAACAGTGGAAAAGGAGGCACACTTAAGAGTTCTCATTTAAATCCTTCAAATGAGAAATTAATGTCCAACTCTGATTCAACTGAAGTCAGACTCAGAAAATGCATAAATGAACGGATGAATAAATAAATGCAAGATTGATCTCTGAAGTATGAAACAGCATCATCTCACAGGAGAAGATCTGTCACATCTCATGCTGTAGCATCTGACAACTGAGACATTCCCAGGGCCATGTCATGGCCCAGGGCCAGGCACAGCTGATGGGCTCACCAGCTGGTTGCATCTGACACCCAGACTCTGCTAGTGCTGCAGCACTCAGAGCTCTTTGAATTTGAGCTCTTTGAGATACAGCCTGAAACTGTAGCCTTGCCTTTGTTCCCAAGACTGCCTCCCACCATACAGCCCCTGTCCCATAACTTCTTCCCTTCTCATGTCACGTGTCCAAAATATGGAGACTTAAAGACTGGGTTAAGAAAGGCCTGGAAATGCAAATAGCCTCAAAGCTTTGCTGTTACATTGTGAGACGATTTCATGGGAAGAATTCCAAGAAATGTAGCTCCATCTTTGCCTATGAGCTAATTCTAAAGGCTTTATCACGTTCTTGAAAGATACTTTCCCTATATGCCCAAGCTTTTCAGGCAATAGACATCCTTTTATATGTTAGAAGTCCATTTATAGAATCCATTTCATGTTTTCATTATTGAGTGCTTATACTAGTGTGTAGGTCAGTGAAAAAGAGTTCTCTAGTGCAATTTATAGGAAAATTTATAGCAAAAGTATACAGTAAGCTGATTCTAATCTGTGTTTTACTTGTTAATCAGAGTATAATGTATATAGGCCATATACATTAAAAGGTAAATTATATTTATAATTAATTACCTTGTTCTCTGCATTGCACATAACGAAATCTAGACTGTGAGAATAGTGAAATTTGCTTTACAGATATCTATTTCATCTGTTTATTTGTGATAAAAACTGAAGCGCATTAGACTGTATGCAGACATTTATTAATACCTGGAAACCACTTATTTCTTACTGTAGATAATTCTGTTAGTTTTCACAAAATAGAAGGTGCCTGGATTCTGCAACTGTGGAGAAAATGGACCTACCTGTGGAACAGGCTCTCTCTTACACAATGACAGTGAAAATGATAAAATAGTGAAAGTAGAAAATTAAGAGGGGAAAATAGATGCTAAAGTTTGGATCTAGAATTAATAGTAAAACAATATTTTTTTCTGAGAAAGAGGATGTGGTCAATGAGTTAATATATGACACTGTAAAAACCTGGTTTGTCAGCCTTTAACAGTGATTTCTTGGTATTTTGGAGGAAAAAATATGAAAATCTTTAGCATTTTATTCCAAGGTTGTTTTCTTGAGAAAATTCTCCCCAGATATCTTATAAAACCTAAACCAGGGAATATTTTGCTTACATATGCTGTGCCAAAGAAGAGGCCTCTTTTATAGACAAAACTCAAAAGAACTATTTGTTTTTTATGTAAGATTAACTTATTCAACCAATATATCTAAAATGAAGATATAAACGGTTCACAGAACAGAAGCTGAAGTAAATAATATCACAATTTTCCCTTTCAAAATTAATTAAGCTCCTGATGTCAGTATGCATTCAAACAAAGCAACTTTCTGTCGTACCTTCTCTTTTAACCTCTTCTCTCTCCTCATCTGTTATTACATCCAATTTGGCATCTCTATCAGCTATAACACCCCAGTTTTTCCCCTATACTCATCAGCAGGCTTGACATATGCCCGGTTCTGCTCTATGACCCTCCTTGACCCTGGTCAGTTCACTACTTTCCCATTCTTCTTATAAGACAGACTGCTCCCTCAAGTCTTTCTCAGTGTAGTTGATGTTCACAATCCTTAATCATCAGAAGCGTCAGAAAAACATAATAAAGTCAAAGGCAAACTAACCCTGACTTTTGTGGTTTAACAATTGACACACTTTTAAATTAAAATAAGATTAAAAGTGTTCTTAACTGTATTAACTTTTCCTCCAGGGAGAAATTACCTTGAACAAAACATCCAAACTCAACTTGTAAATCAGGCAGTATGAAGGACTCTTTAAAATATGTACAGTACAGTTAGTATGAAAGTTTATTTTCAAATTTATATAAAGAATCTGACAGAAATGTGTGGTTCTAACCTCATTTACAGGAGCATGTTTATACACACCTATTATGAATGTCAGAACTACTGTGTTCAAGTTTCTGATCCCCTTTCTCTTCCTACAGACCTGTTTAGGTTAGCTGTACATCAAAACAGAATAAATCCACTAGCATATATCCCTTATCATTCTTGGAGAAAGTTTATTGTAATGTAGTTCATATTCCTATCTCATGCTGGAAAATTGTCAAACTTTCATTTAGTTCTTTGTTCTGCTTTTATCAACCCCAGAACCTGAGCTGATTTTAGGAAAAGTTTGCCTGGAATTTTGATTAGACAATTTTGACATATTTATGAGGGCACAATCCTTTTCCATATGGACAGAGAACTCATCTTTAAGATGTAAGGATAGAGGATATTTTCTTTTCCTAAATGAGTACGCATCAGTTTAAAACTGGAAATTATGAAACACCATTTATGTACTGGTTCTTTAGTTACCCAGAATGATTCCTGTTAACAATCTCTGCATTTCACTTTCTCTGTGCTAGGATTAATTTCAGGCTCAAATATTTGGTTTTGTTTCATGAGCATATGATAGACAGAGTTAATCCTCCCAATCTCTGTTTTTAGTATCATGACTACTGATAAGGGAACCTTTAGCATTAGCTACACAGAAAGATATATTTGTGTACTGGAAACCCTGGGCTGTTCTTTAATTTCCTGTGTTAATATTACTGTTTCTGTTAGTTAAGGCACAATTCCTCCTTAATGAGGATTTTGCAACCTGCAAAAAATCTTTATCTTATCTAGTCCCAGATTTCTACCCAGTTGCCCTCATAGAAAGTATGATAATTTCTCCCTGAGTGCATCTTCTTTCAAAAAACTCAAGATGAACAGATTGAGAACGTTATTCTTACTGTTTAAAATCTGTGCCTTAATTTTGAGGTGGAGGGATTCAGTTTCCGATTATTGATTCCTCTTTGTTTAAAACATTTGTATCCCAAGTTAAAAGGTACACTATCACCTGGCATTTACTGCCCAGGAGTGTAATTATTTAGCTAATCACGTCAGATCCTCATATCCTTTCTGATATAGTTTTTTCTGCATCTTCTTCCTCATGTCAGAAACTTGATACCCTCTCGATTGCCAAGAAAATATGTTCTACATTTTGCCAAACAATTCAAACAACAAAGGTGCATTTTATTCAGATGCCAAAATTTCCCCTAAGAACTTCCATTTTGTCATGTGTACAGATAGACTTTAAATTCTATGGGGAAACAAAAAAAATAAAGAATATTCATTTAAAATTTTAAGGGATATTCTAATGTCAGACGTGAAAATAAATTCGGAAAGCAGAATGAAGAGCTTTTGTAAGAGAATGAGATGTTACTACCTTTTTTATACTTTTCTATTGTGACCAATAGGTATGTTTAGCAAAATATGAATACTGATGCCTTATTCTATATTTAGTCTTTAAAAGAAGAATCAATACCTGTGAGGTGACATTAAATACTGGAAATTTTGCTCAGTTAATCACGATCATTCAGTCATTAAAACAGCAAATGTGAAAAGACAAATTTCTGGAAGTTAGACTTGAGATATGGCTGGAGAGCATAGTGAAAAGAGATTTTTTCATAGTAAAATTATTGGAATTCAGGAAATCCATCATTATTTGGTCGACTGGGTCATTAGAAGAATTATCAAGATTTCTTTTTTGAAGAGTCTGTAAAAGTTGGGAAGTGAATAGGCTGGATGTCAACAAATGACAAAGAAGTGCATGTTAAAGTAGGGATCTTGCCTTTGCTCATGTTAACACAGTGAACAGCACAGAGAAATTCTTGGGCCAGAATACATATGCAACTATCAGTAAGTACCAGGGAACTGCACTACCCCTGTAAGGCATTTTCTGGGCAGGGTATGCTTAGTGATTCAGATTGTTTGGCCTTTACAACTGCTTCTCCCTTAGGTCCTGGAAATTTAGGAGGATTAGCTTAGATGAGAGCACTGAAAGAAGCATGGATCCTATCCATAGGCCAGCCACAGACTAAAGGAACTTTTCCAAGCTTTTTACTCAACTGCCTGTCTCAGTTCCCCATCTGAAAAATGGGGTCAATGGCTCTCTGATTGGTTGAAAGGATAAAATCTAAGGAAGTGCTCAGCCCCTAAGATGCTCAGACACAATAATGGCTAGTAAAAACCAGTTTTCTTTTTTCATCAGAAATGATGAATTTCGATCAACCTTTTTGCAACTACTATGAAAAATTCCTTTCATGACTGTTATACAAAAAGACGAAATGGAGGAGTAGTATGGGCAGAATATTTTTTAAAATGAGTGTTTCCCCCAAAGTTCTTGCATGTTCCAGTGTGAAGTTTTAAGTTCAAGCCAGTTCTGTAAGACATACACAGATGGAAGTAAAATGTTAAATGTTTCAGCCAGCAGGCTTGAAAGCTTTTGACCAAAGCATTGTATTTCTTTACTTCCAGCTGTGCGTGTCTAATAACATATTTCATGATGTTTAAATACCAACTGCATCACTCTACTCCTTGATATTGAGTGCAAGAAAAATGACTTAATTTGTTGATGAGCAGCATGTTACAGGCTGGCAGTAATGTCAGTGGTGATTTTCCTGGCTCAGTACTCCTACCCCTGCTGCACAATCCTTCCCCCCTCTCTGAACATGGATGCCTATAGCCCATAGCACACGGCTGTCTGTGTTCCCTGGTTCAGGTTTTCATTTCACTAGATCATAAGCTACTAACACAACCTTGTCATTGCAATTTGTCACACTTTTTTGTGTGCTCTATATCTGACTGAATTCTCATCTCCCCAGCCCATAGGCTACTAGTCTGGAACAAATCTCTGAAACATAATGGAAAAGGATGAAAAAAACCCTCCAAACCTCAAAAAAGGGACCCAGTTGACACCTCTTCTCCTGACAGAAGCAGACACATAATCATGGGCAATAGTTGTGTTTGCTGGCTCTCTCTGTTGTATCAGATCAGCCAACACTGGCTGTCACAAACATATCCTGGTCCTTACTGCCACCTTGCCATGTGCCAGGGCTGCTGTTCAGAGTGCCCTGGGGCCAGCATGATGCGCCTTATGAAGAGCAGCTTGGCTTCTCCAGGATTCAAAATTTTTTTGCTCTCTTTATCTTCTGGTCTTCCCTCTTAAGCAAATATGCAAAATGTTGTGGAGGAAATTCTTAGGGATCAACTGTGCCGCTTTTCAAGCTGAGCAGCATTTGGAAAGGGAGAAGGCACATACCTCCAGGCTTTGAAGAAAACAGAGGAAAAGGAACCAGCTGCCATAATCAATAGACAAGTGACCACAGGAGCAAAGTATTGTGGCCCTATTTTGACCCAAGTAGATACCTCAGGCTTTAGTGTTGGTGATGTGGTTTGAATTTGTTTTAAATAACATTGCTTGAGCTTGTTACTGTGACCTCAAGCAGGTCATTTTGACTCATATGTCACTTACTCATTGAAATTAATACATTTTCATCTGTTTCTGTCCACTGACAACCCCAGACTCAGAGGTTTAAAGGATTTCTGTGAGTGTGCATCAAGTACTTCAGCACTCACTGTAATTTCTGATAAGAAAATAAGGGTCTTTCCCTGACCAACCTTACAGAAATAGAGACCGTAAGAAAGTCAACTCTATAATAATGACACAGCTCAAATTTTTTTTTCATTTTTTTGATGACACAGATTTCAAATTTTAATTTATTCCTCTGGTACAACCTATTATGTCCATGCCCTTCATCCAATATATGACATCAGAAAAGGAGGACAAAAAAAGCTACATGTATGTGCAACATGACTCAGATAATGCTACTAGAAGAACCCTGCCTTGAAGTGGCTGCATTTGCATTAAATCTTGAATTAATTTTTTCCACTTGATATGTATTTTTGACACTACAGATTCACAACAACTATACAGTACATTCTGCTTTCTTTATGCTCAAGGAAAGTCATAGAAGAAAAGAAACAGTAGTGCTCTTAAGAAAATGTCTCCCTCCTGCTCTGTCTCTGCTTATCTTTACATTTACCATGTTTGTTTGCTGCTTTTTCTTTTTTTTTTCTTTTTTTTTTCCTTTTTTTTAAACATCTACAGCCTTGTTGACAGGATTGGATTCCCTATCAATGTGACATGCTATTTTGTCAAATGTCAGCTAGTCATATTCAGGTAATTAATTTACATGCTGTACATCTGACCTGATTTTCTTTGTTAATTGGTAGGTCAGACAACTCTATCACCCACAAGTAATTTACTTTTTCTATCATCTGATAAATATTTCTAAATAGACAGTTTCCAACATAAAAGAGAACTTGAGTTTAGTTGCTAACTGCTCTACATTTTTTCTAAGCTTGTCAATCACATTTGAAAATGTGCTGTATGCAATAAAAAAGACATCAGCTCCTCCTGTTTGTAAGTGAATCATGGCCATCAGATCTCATCAAGGGAGAGCCTTATGGTCCAAAATTCTATGTGTGTTTTGCTCTCTTATATTTTTACTGTAAAGGTATTTTTTAAATGAAAAAATCACATTGTAGCCCTGCACTGTATACTGCACATGAATTGTTGATAGTTTTTTTCTAGCAAGGGTTATCTCCAAGCCCAGCCATTTTTGCCATATTCAAACTGGGTAAGAGTAGAAAAAGTGTGTGTCCACATCACAGAGCTGCCTCACCCAAGTGAGTCATTCTCAAAAGTCTAGGACACACCAGGATTAGGTGGCTATAAGGACTCCAGGGACAGTTTCACAATCCTTTAGCACGTCCTGGGCAGTGAAATAGAGACCCTCACCAACCTCTAAAGAGGCCCTGTTCACAAAGCAAAAAAATATACTCAAAGAAACTTGTCATATGTCAGAATGATTTTTCACATGGGTGGAGATCACTCATTGTTTTGGACTTGCAAGGCTGCGCTAGTGTGTATTCACTAGAATGGATCCCAGCTACATAACTCACAGGTACATCGCTAGCATGTGGAGCTCAAATATGTTTTTATGCAAGAAAAACAGGCCCAATAGAGTGAAGATCTTTCAAAATTTAATTTTGGATATAGATCTTCAAGTTCAACCCTTTTTCCTATGTGATTTTTTAGCAAAAATTAAATTTGATATATTACTTTCAAATGTAATGCAGTGTACTGGTTTCCAGCTCACAGAGTGGTGTGTAAAAGGTGAATTCAAACTAACAAATATGTCAATAAATACTACTCTACTCATTTAAGAAGTTTCCAGCTAGAATGAAATTTTCACTTGATTTCACATATTTTGTGATAGATTTACTTCTCTGCTAAGAGGAAATGCTTTGAAATGAGAAAATCAACCTGCTCTACTAGAAAAAGTTTTGCATGGGGCACTGGCAGTTAACATAGCTAGTTTCTGTATTATCTTGAAACTGTGTATAATTTAGTGAAGAATTTATAGTTCATTTTTTGCTGTTGTTTTGATATGCAGGAAAGCAGTGTATGAGGGGTAAAGACACATTAATCTTCATATTCTTGCTGTTATATCTCACTGATTTTTATCAGGTGTGCTTTCTGACTTGTAGGAAAACTCTAAAGAAAACTCTGTGACACCATGTAGTAGGAGTGCTGAACTAGCATATTTGTGCTTTATTGATGTAAATTAAGTAAAGGTTAACAAAAGCTGAGATAAGTCTGGGAGATTTTTAATGAAGTTGCAATAAGATTGAGTATATGTTGTGCAATTAAACTGAATTAAACATTTATTTTTTCACCAGCCTGCTTAACCACCTTTTAAACAGAGGTACCACAGAGTGGTACAAGACCTGCCTCCTAGCTTTATTGCTGGTTAAAATTGCCTGAGAGAGATGCAGTATTCAAGGAATTTCCTGTGACATGAACATGACTGTAGAAATAATTTTCAACATTAAATTTGGTGAACTGCTGAACTTTGTTAATATTTTTTGCAGTGTTCAATTATTTTAATAAATTGCACAGCACTAGCAACGGAAAGAAGTCCAAAGTCTGAAGACAGAAAGCCTGAACAGGTCAAAGAAAAAAAAAGGTTGGCTTGCAATCTTGAGCCTGTTAAAATACTAACTAGAAAATTAGACAGGAAAAACAGTTACAAAAATATTGAGAGTATCTTTGATCAGCTGGCTGAAAAGAAGTAATATGACAAACAGGAAATTACAAAGAATAACTATTTTGACTATAGTGGAAATAGCGACTTAGGTAGCTGTAGTTCAAACTAGATACAGAATATTTTCCTGGAATTTAAAGGAAAGGTATCCAGATGTCTAAACATTCTGCTCAATGTGGCTTTTATTTCAAGTTTGGCAAGGCTTCAGAAAACTGGTAGACAAGTTTAGCTGGAAGACGTTTTCCAGTGTATTTACATAATTTCATACATATTTTATGCTTCTGCATTACATCTTTTAACAGTGGTCACATATAATTTTAGGATTCTTTTAAAAAATTACATATAATTATATGAATTAATTTATTATTGTACGTCAAAATGCTTTGCATATTAAACAAACCTTTAAACCTGTGAACAGCTATAGTAAACATAAGTGAAGATAAACTATGGAGAAAGACTACAGAGAATTCTGCAAAGCATCTCCAAGTAATTGCAACACACTTCAAGAATGAACTGTGGTGAGAGAAAATTGTTTCTGTTTTACACACAACCACATTTTTGGTACTGTGTATTTTAAAAGTAAAATCCCATATAAACATTCACTGCAGATTCAATAAAAATGGATGCAAAGCTTTCTGCTTGGAGTCTGGCACAGATAAATAATAAAATTTCACTAAGATATAGCACATCTAGGCCATTAACTACACAGAGATGTGAAATGTAACAGGTGGGATCAGCTGTGTGCTCCTGAAGGCTGCATCTCTTTGCAGCTGCTGTTTGATGAAGAAAAAGCACCATATAATACATTATAGCTAATCCTGCAAGATGCTGGGTGTCTTCTAATCACACCAGTATCAGGTTGTATAAGCATCAGCATCTCCCTGCTTGTGGTTACCATCTCATCTGAGGGCACTGGAGAGAACCTGCGGGAGATGCTTCCACTTAGAGGATGAGTGTTTCTCGTCCCAGTTTTAGCCATATTTTTATGTAACAGGACTGGGATGTCTGCTTTAGTTTTCGCTTTTGTTTCAGGAACATTTCTGTGGTTGAAGTCAAATTATATTGTCCTAAAGAAAATGAAAGTTTTTCAAACTGAGAAACTGAGAGCTTGTGTCTGATTCTGCATATGAAAGCAAAGACTTATATTTTTTGGGGAAATGTTTTTTCATTTTTTCGCATACAATGTTTTTAATTAAAAGTGTCGACAGAATTGTTTATACACTGTTTGTATATGCAATTAATGGGAAAAAGTTCCTTTCTAACACAATCAGCTGTGAGATAGCAAAATTATTATTTTGTATCCTATTCAGAATTAAAAACAACTCAGAAGAGTAAAACAAAAGATACAAATGAAAACAAACTCTCTTTTCTTTGTTTCTGAGAAATGGAAAAATCTGACATGTTTACACAGAAATAGTGATAACTTTTAATTACACGTCACTATGAAGGTACAATTCAGTGTACCACAGTGCTAGCCATTTGATTATTTCTGTATATTTTGTAAACACTAATTAACCTAATGTCATTAAAATATGTACTGTTTGCTTTGCTCATATAGGAAATCTGATGGGGCGGAGAGCTGAAGACCAGACTTTTCTTTTTCATTTTCCAACACTCCTTGGCTATTGGATGATCAGCATTTAGTATATCAGGCTCAAATTGGCTTAAGCCAATTAGGTTACAAAACCTATTGGGTATTAAACTTCAGTGACTGTGATTCAGAGCACATTTCTGTTGATTAGATGCAAAACCCAGTTCCTTTGGGGCAGCATTGTGGCCAAGCAATACAAACTAGCTCAGTTCTGGAAAGCATGTTGCGTTAGGATGACACCAACAGAAGGGCATGTCAGTTCAAGTTGGATGTGAATACAGCTAAATGTCTTCCAGACCATAGCTGACTCAGATCCAGAGTCCATGGTCAATGGAAAGGGCATGTGTAGACATGGAGTAATATGAAGCATTCACTTTCTTTTCTTTGCCTCTCCTTGTGCTTCACACTTTCTAGACAATCTTTTCTCTTTTAAAATAGGTTCATGCAAAATAATAATAAAACCTGATGTCCTCATAGATATATGAGAAGCAGAATATGTCCAAAAGTGTATTTGCTTCTGTTTTAGATGATAGAGCAATTTTGTGATACCATTCATTCACTGTCCCTTTTCTTACTGCTTAATGATGTAGAAAGATGTGCCCTCAGGTACAAAAGGGTTAAACATGATATATTGAAAATAATCACTGAAATGCTGGCATGGAGGTGACCTCCTAGAAGACAGGTAGTCCTTTTCTCGGCTTTGGGGGAAGACCAAGAGTGGCTAGATATAAACCTTAGACAAGATGTGTTCTGCAAAAAAGCAGATGTGCTGCAATGCCGCACATAAACTGGAGTAGATATCCAAAACGAAATGCTAGTCATTGGCTCTTAGAGCAGTCTGGAAACCCAAATGCATCACAAGTCATTAATTCTTTTGCTCTTATGCTGTGAAATGAATGTTCTATGTGTGCATTGCATTATGTCTCGGCATTGTCATGGCTATCCGCATTTTCCAGAATCCCTTTCAGAAAGATCAGCTCATTAAGATCATTCTTTGCATTTAAAACAAGCATGCTGTCAACAAGAAAATATAAAGAGAGTCTGTAACTATGAAAGAAATACATTCAAAAGCCTCCAGAGCAGGAAGTACAATTTCTCTCAAAGCTGTTTTGACTTGGAACTGTGATTGATGTTCACAAAACACCCTGAAAGGGAGAAATAGTATGTTAAAAGGGATAAATTAACTGAGTAATAAAAATTATCTTCCTTTAATTTCTGGCTTGGTATGAATTGTTAATTTTTCACCTAATTTAAAACAAAATACTGTATCTGTGTTTTACTTAAGAATGTTATCATTTTTTATCAGCCTGTAAACAAAACTTGGAAATTTGTACAAGAAGCAATAGGAATCAGTTATTCTCCTAATTCCTTGTCCATTTTTCCCAGGCTGCACAACACCTAGAAATGACTGAAGGCACAGGTATCCTTATTTCCCTTAATTTCAATGCAGGATGAGGATACTGCAGGTCTCACAGAAGTTTATAGTAATGAGTAACATAACCTTTTCTCCATACTATAGGCAACTAAACAAGCTGAAAAAAGGAAACTTTACAAATGGACAGACAGACATGCAAGCACAAGGAGTATGCTGTACACCTATGTGCATTCAAGGTCTATCATTCCTTAGTATTTCTTCTGGACAGAAATGTTTTTCCAGACATGAATCTTGTACCATTCAGGGTATGGTACTTGATAAAACTTCATGTCTAACCTGCAAGACCTACACCAGAATCCTATGCCTTTCTTCAAGTGCGGAAATCAGACACACATCCTCTCAGGAGTTCAAATCCTCTTGGTAAAATGATAAGAACACATCAAACATGCATAGACCCAAACGCACTATATTCATTTTTCGAAGAGATACTTGGAGCATGACTGCATCTTAGTAGACTATGAACACATTGACTGTCATTCAAGTAGCATCTGAGAGGGAAGACAGAAAATCCTTATGTTGAAGGTCTCTGTGCTTATATCTCTCTTGACTCCACTCTGAGAATAAGGACAAAATCTTCAGTATTATATGGTCTAGATTTTACCACTGAGAATTTTGAGTTCTTAGGCCCAATTATGCTACTGACTTTCGCTACTCTTGAACAACTAATCGGTGTGCCACGTGTGAACAGAGAAAAGAATGCTTGCTCATTGTGAAATGTTACTGTGAATGTCAATGAATGTCATTGTGGAATGCTGTTAATGGTCTGACATAAAGAGTATTATAAAATTATTATCATATTTCTTACTTCCTACATAGAACAATCTTTCTCTGAATCAAAGATCTGCAGTCTTTGCACAAGCTATGGTTTTTGGCCTTGTTTTATTCTTTTCATTTGCTCTCCTTACATAGATGATTTTTTTTTCCCTGACAGAAAGATCTGAAGGAACTTCTTAAAAACAATAAACTGTGATTAGATTTAGATAATTTATCTTTTAATTTTGCATGTAACTTCCATGTTTTGGAAAGATTTAATTTAACCATCCTGAAATTCAAAATGTAATTCCTCTGTGTCATTATAAGTCTTAACCTCTCCAGAGTCATATGGCAAGATCTGAGAATTGTTGATTGACTTGGGATTATTTTTTAAGTTTTTGGAACTCTTTTCAATAAAAATAAACACCTGAAAGTAAGATTCAAGGGTAAATAATATCTATATCCAAGGTCAAGAATCTCTGATGCAGTAGGCAGAATGGTGTCAACTTCTCCATTAGGCATAATTACAAAATACTGAACTACCACAGGAAAGGAGAGTGACAGAAAACTTCTCTGAAAAGCAGCAGTAGGGACCATCTGTCTCCCATTTGGAGGGGTCTCATGACGGGCTTTGGATAGCTTTCATTGAACCGTGGATACTGAATTAAGAAGGCCTTGTGCTCATGTTTCAAGGCAACTGAATAGAATTGAAATAAATTTTTGGTTTGAGAGTATAGTTCTCATCTGCCATAACAATTTATTTGAAGTAAGTACCTCCATTCCAAATTACATGCATTTTATTGTTGCAAAGGGCTATGGACTATGAATGGAAAGAAAATAATTATCCTGCAGTCTATATTTGTCTAAGTGGGTTTTTTTTCAAATCCCAATCTTGAATGCAATAATGAAGGAGAACTTTGTTGTGAGCTAAGTAGTTTTACAGTAAGGATTGTACAGAATTGTTGCAGACATATGTGAGTCAACAGATTGGAAAAAAACCCCATATGGTCATGTATGACTGTACTGAGTTTGTGAGGCTAGGTTTTGGTAGCAGGGAAGGTAATGGCTGGGGAGGAAGTGTGTTCCTCTGGGAGAAGTTATTACAAGCTTCCCCAGAGGGAAAGCCAGCTGATTCCAAGATGGAGCCGCCTCTGGCCAAGGTTGAGACCATGAGTGGCAGTGGCAGTACCTCTGGGATAACATATTTAAGAAGGGGAGTGTTTAACTGGTATAAGAGAGGAGTGAGATGTGTGAAAGAACTCTTCAGACAACAAAGTCAGTGAAGAAGAAGGAAGAGGAGATGCTTCAAGCACCAGAGCAGAGAGCCCTGCAGCCTGTGGCAGCCCACATGAAACAGATATTCACCTGCAAGCTGTGGAGGAACCACACTGGAAGAGGTGGATGCCCAAAGAAGGTTTTGACCCTGTGGGAAGCCCATTCTGGATCAGTCTGTTCCTGGAAGACTGTGTCCCTTGGGAGGGACCCTATCCTGGAGCCAGAGAAGAGAGTGAGGGGTCCTCCCCTGAGGAGGAAAGAGAAGCAAAGACAATGTGTGATGAACTGGCCACAAGCCCCATTCCTTGTACCTGTGTGCTGCAGAGGAAGAGGATGGACAGAATCCCAGAGTTAAGTTAAGCCCAGGAAGAAGGGAGGGGCAGAGAGAAGGTGCTTTTAAGATTTGTTTTTATTTCACATTATCCTACTCTGATTTGATTGTTAAGAAATTCAAGTTGAGACTGTTTTGCCCATGACTGTATGTGGTGAGTGATCCTCCCTCACTATATGGCACAACCCATGACTGTTTAGTTGTATTCATTTTCCCTGTTCAGCTGAGGAGCAGAGTAATATGGTGGCTTTGGTGCATGGCACATGGCATCCAGCCAGGAGCAACCCAGCACAATAACAGAGGCTGTTTAAGCTCCAAGCTTAAGTAGGATGATGCTATCATACTTCAACCCATTATATTAGTGACTAAAAATAGCCAATTATCTCTCCTTTATCTTCTACAAAGCTGGAGAAGGAAATAACATTTTCATGCATCATGAAAGAGCCCCAGAATTGGAAACTAAAAAAACATATTTAAAAACACTAAGCGTTATTTCATCTAAGAGTTGCTCCTGTAAAACAGTGATGTCCATAAAAATGGAAGTTTCTCTGCATTTTACAGGATCAATCGTTGAAATTCCTTCCACAATCCAAATTGACAGCATTTTAGAACAATTGTTTTTCATTATAGGTACTTTAATTCCCCTGCTCCTAAATGAAATCATTTTTGTTTATATACGAAGTGTCAACAGATACTGTACATATTGAACTCATAAAAGTCTTGTGTAACACACAGCTAAGTAAAGAGAAGAAAAGAACTGAGGCATATACCAAAATGCTAGTCAAAACTATTAGATTGTATTTTTAAGGGTCCCACTGCAGAGAAAAGCTTCCTGTTTACTCACTCAAAGTAGTGGCAGTTAAAATAAATGCATTAAAAAAAGATAAGTGATAACACTTCTAATCCTCATTTCTGCTTTTTGTCTGTGACCAGAAGCTATTTTGTCATGAAAGCTCCACGACTTCAGCAGTTTACATTTAAAAAAGCTCTTTTTCCCTTCTGAGCTTTTAGAATATGCAACAGCTATCCTAACTATCTGGAGATTTTGCTATAGAAGTAATTTTTTTCTTTTTTTTTCTTTTAATTTTTTTTTTCCTATTTTAGTCTTCAAGATCAGGAAAAATATGGGGGTTTTCTTTAATAAATTCCTTGAAAAGAAATCTCTTTGATTTTAATTTTTTTTGAGTACTACTGATGTAAGATCAAACCTTCTTTAAATGGTTAGGGATAAAATATTGAAGTAATACAATACAGCAGTTTTGGGACAAGAACTGCATAAATCAGCTAAAGGCTCTTTAAAGCACATAACTGGCTGGCAAATGCAGACCCATTTCAAAACTGTCATAACACCAGCTTGTTTTTCAGTTCTATAACTCAGAATGCCTGGATTTCAATAACTTTTTTTTTTTTCCTTCAGGGTGCAACGCAAATATTGTAACGAAAACCACGATACATTTTGAGTGGGTCTGATTATAGCCATTGTATACAGACCAGGTCATCTTTGTCTCTTTTCTATAGGCAGTGAGTATGTACAGCCGTTTAATATTTATTTCCCCTAGCAGTCAGAATGTACAAAGTAGCCACAAAACATAAAACACAGAGATTCTATCTCAGGTTGTTAAAATCTATGGCCTGACCCTGCCATGGGTTTAGGAAGAAGGGGCTGCTGTGGAGGCCCATCAGCTCCTGCCTGCCTGTGCAGAGCTCAGTGCAGGGTCACAGATTAAGTTGCTATTGTAAGATGTGGTGTTTCAGGCCCACTCACAAACACCTTAAGATGCATAAAAACTGTGCTTTTTAAACATGGATAGAGTGGGCTTATACAGTGCATAATAAATTGTGATCACTATAGCTGCAATCTAGCATCTATGTCACTGTATTTCCTCTACCCAGCAGACCTGGTCCCACATAGCCAGGAAACTCCTTTTAAATTAATTGGAATGTTAAACTCATGCACAAGATATAATTAATGAAAGTGTATTTTACTGATACTAAGGGTGTTTTTTCAAATGATGGTTGCCTTAGGATTTATCATGACAACCAGCTGAAACAAGGCCAAACTTTTCTCAGGGTCATTATGCAGAGCTAGGGTTGGAATAAGCATATGCATTAATATTATGTGCTCATAAAAATAAAACTTGTTAGGATTCCTCAATAATATGGTTATCCACACAGTCTCAAACAGCTCTGTATAATGTTAATGTATATCCTATAACAATTAGTGCACTGTGTTTGATTAACAAAAGGAGGAACTCAGTGGTCAAAGAAAAACAAATATCATGAAATCAGAAAAATTTCAAAATAAAATACTTTCTCGTTAAAATTAATGAATATCATGAATGTTAGCCTACACAGGGGAAAAGGTGCCAAGCATGACCTATTTACAAAACAAATTTTATGAAAAATATATTCTTCATAAATTTAGAATAAAATTTTTTGGAGCAACAATCCACTATAAATTTTTGAACAATATACAAATATCAAGATAATTATGAAGCAGTCACGAAAAATTCAGAAAAGGAGAGAAGACATTTGTCAGCTAGATTATTCATTGTAAAGATTTGCCTAGGTCCACTGATTATTTAATTAGTCATTTCATCAGCAAGTTTACCACCTGTAGGATTCCCTCCAGGAGCAGAAGTGGCAGCAGAGGCAGCAGGGCTCAGGGAGAAAGGTGTTCCTGCATTTTGCTATGGATCTGACCACCTGAGCTTGCATCCAACTGCAGGGCCCTGCTGAAGAGCCCAGTCCAGTCCTGCAGCAGTGCTCCACCATCTCCCTAAAGACACAAGTTCCGTGGATGAAATACTGGTTGCTGCAAGCCAGTGACCAGAGGTGCTGACAGGGCCTATTGAAACCAAAAAATGATAAATGAAAGATATAATGATAACAAACCAGCTCATATCTGATGGAAAAAAAATACCCACAAAATCTGAAAAATTGAGAAGTTCTTTTAATTAGTACTAAAACAATAAGATTTGCATGCTTATCTCACCTGCTGACCATATCTCTCTCAGCTGACTGACTGTAATTCTTTTTTTTTTTTTCAGTTCTGTCATGGTAAACATATTTACCTTACAAAAATCTATTTATTTGTCTTGTATGTATGTCAAATATTCTCCTGCTACTTTGATGCAACTTGCATTACAGGTATTGCAAGGGGAATTGTAGTGATATTACACAAGAGTTGGCTCAAGGTGATTACTTATTATATTTTCAGTGAAGAGAAATCTGGTCTTCAAGTTCTAATTATTCTGGTAAAAATTGTCACTGACACAGTGCCCAGGAATCCAGTTAAGTTACACCAGCGATTAATTTTTCTCATTATAATTTTTTAATTGTAAAAAGAAGCACAATAAACTTTATTTAAATTTTAAAGTCATTCCCCTTTAAAAGGTCAGTTTAATATTTAATTTGAAATTTGATAAAATTTGTGCATGTGTGTGTGGGTGACAAAGTAATGTTTAAACAATCAGACCTGACAGATGCTGACAGATACTCTCTAATATCCCTGCATGCAGATTGCATTGTGAGTCACAAGGCTCAAGGTCACGTATATATAACCACCCAGAAAGCTTTCTTCTCCACCTGATGCAAAAATTTAAGTTCCATTAAGGCTAATGTAAGATACAGATGCTTACTGCAAGGAGAATAGACCAATCTTCCAAAATACTATATAATCGGTAATGATATGATTCATAGCCATCATTCCTATTTGTGGTAAATTATTTTTCAGTGAGTAAATAAAACAGTCATGCAACAATAAACATGTTATCTTATCAAATATAAAAAAATCTCTTGGGGATCTCCTGGTTAGCAAAACCAGCCATAAAAATGGGGAAGGATTGTCTAGCTAGCTAGCCCCTGTATCCAAACAGAGGTAACACTTTTTTAATTTTTTAGACTCTATGAAAACATTGACTTTCCAGGAAAAAAATTTAGTCTAAGAACCCCCAGTATTTTGATTAGTATAGCAGTTGTAATATCATATGAGAGATTCAGTTCAGGTTTTTGTGTCCTTTAAGTACATCAAGAGTGCTACAGCTAATAGGACACTCCATGCTTCTTTCTCTTCACTCCCCAAGGATACCCATTTGGAAGGATATCAGCTGCTGATGTTCTTGGTATTCTGTGAAAAATTTTACTATGGTTTCCTTCCTTCCTGCCTGCCTGCCTGCCACCCCTCCCACCCCTCCCTCCCCTCCCACCCCTCCCTCCCTCCCTCCTTCCCTCCCTCCCTCCCTCCTTCCCTCCCTCCCTCCTTCCCTCCCACCCCTCCCTCCCTCCCTTCCCTCCCTTGCCTGCCTCCCTGCCCAGTAGCTACAGGACCGACCGCATTAATACCCAATTTGGTCTTAGAAGCAAAATGAACAAAGCACTGGAAATCTTTGTTCATATGGAAAGGTTCATCTCAGTACATGACCACTCTGCCTAGAACTAATACTTTCCACTTGGACAGCTCTTCAGATCCTCTCTTGGGATACACTGTAAAATCCTGAGAACCACTCCCATACAGAAGGATTTGTGGGATGACTTGGGGAAATATCCCAAGTCACCAACTGAGAAATACTAGGGAAAGCACATGACCTGATCTAACCATAGGTTTGAAAGAAGGCCTAGGTGTATTTCTGTTTCTGGAATACTAAACATATTTTTTCTTCTCTGATTGTTCACTGAAGTTTTTATTAGAGAAAGTTGAGTCTTGAAATCACTTTTTAATTACAGCCTTGATGAAATGGGTTTGGGTGGAATGTGTGGTATATTTATAAAAAACCCGGCCATATGTTTACAGAAATATTAATGCTATTTTGGAGTTTGTGGCTCTCTCCCTCCCTGTAACTGATCTTAGATTAGAATAACCACAAATTTTGAAAGATATTTGGTAGGGGCAGAAAGATGATTTTTTGAGAATCCCAGGCTTATTTTATGGTAAAAATCCCATGCACATCATACCTAATAATGTGAGCTTTCTGGATATTTCCATCTTTTTCTCCCTGCCCAAGGTGAATTTTGGCTGCCTGTCCCTTTTGACTTTGCTTGTCAGCTTATATCAACATTTCTATCTCATTTCTAGAAAGGGAAAAAAGGTAGTGACTTGATTTTATTTTTCACTCCATGAAAACAAAGTTTCTCTTTACATTTCAAGAGGGCCCCTTCAACTTAGTCTTTAAGGAATTCAAAGATCAACTCTTCCTCTAATCACAGAAAACACATCAGAGTAATCAGCATTCTGGGAAAGGAAAGGCAGAAAAATTATGGGACAATTTAATGGTGATTTATTGAAAATTGGTAACTGGCAGCATCACTTTATGGAAGAATCTCTGGATCAGCTCTACATTTTATGCCTACTGTGGTTATGAAAGAAGAAAATAAATGGAATCTGATCCCTAACTGAAATGTAAACCCCTTGTTACTTACTGCCTTTGGGACATTGGCTTTTCCCACAGCAAAACCTGCTATTTTCCTGAAACATACTACCAGATTTTTTAGGGGTGCATGGTATTTACAGGAAATAAGGACAGAGTGAAGGATTTATAGTAACCGCTGCTTTGTATCTTCAATTTGTGCACCGGTTTAGTGTTTGCAAATGAGGTGTCCTGGTCCACAACAAATGCTTTCAAAGACATTGTGCAGACATTTCTCATGTGGCTTGGCCAATGCACCTTAATCTTGACCTACAACAGCTCCACTATTTTAGTCTCAAAGCTCTTTTTAGCATAAATTGGAAATTATGTGAAATAATGCCATCATTTCTCCATGTGTTCAAATGGGGTCTAGGATGAAACCAACAAACTTGCTTTCAGGTGACCCAACCTAGTAAACTCTAGTGATGAGGGGGCAGAATATCTGCAGTTCCTAAGAAAAACGTAGTTGGGATAAGAAAATACTACAGTTAAAGAACAACTGTGCATTAGTGCTAATAATTCCCATCTAAAATGGCCTATTCAATATAAAATACATATTAGCAACACTACTGAAGACCTGAGCATATTGATAATGATGAGTAGGGTCAGGAGAAATGAGAAAACAAAGTATATAGAAGAAATTACAATCAGAAAGGGTATTAAAGGAAACCTTGCTTAATGAGGCTATTGGTATCAAACTACATTATTCATAGGGACTTCTGATTAAAGACAAATGTCAAATGTAACATACATTTCTGGGTGGCAAGTCTTCATTTGCATTTCAAATAAACACTGTTGGTTCCTGGTTTTAGTGCAGCAAATGGTACATTTAGTTCTGAGGAAGTTTTTCCATACTCACAAAACACCTTTAAATCAATATTGCAAAAGATAAAGTAGAGGTTTTGAACATAAAAATTCATTTAGACTTAGGAGTCATACAAAATTCCATGTGTTTAATGTTCACCAAGATTTCTAAGAACAGGACCAAGAAGAGGTATACAAGCCAGTACCAATTTCTCCATTCTCCAATTTTCTTACTCTCTTTCTTCCCAGTGTTTGTCTGTATTCCAACCAAAAGTGCCTTCATCCTTAAAACACTATGGCTCTACCACTTGAGGGCAGTGGATGGCTTTCTGTGCTGAATTAGAATAGACATTTTTCCTTTTATTTCAATACATATGTACTTCTTCTAATCTGGGAATCAGTTTTTTATTCTTCTCTACTCTTTCCCAAATCCTTCACCCTTTTGTGCTTTTTGTGCAGTATTTCAGTTTACCTGAAATACTTCACACAATGAACATTTCCCTTCATTTAAAATATTCCTTTCAACATGTACTTCTTAATCTCAGTGTACCAACAAAGAAAGAACCAAAAGAGAATTAAGTAAGATTGGGCTTTCGAGATTGGTATTTTTGTTTAATAAAACAAGTTGTTTTAAGCTACATTTTAGCAGCTTGTGATACAACTTCACAGAGATAACTTTGATGTTTTCATAAGTAGTCAGCAGAAATCTGTGCAATTTGTCAAAAATTATTCTTAGAACACCTCAGTGTATACAGTAAACAAAACCAGCATAAATCCTCCTTTTTGCAATGAATACTTAAAGCATGTCATCAGCACTATCAAAATTTGATTTAAATAAAAGTTTTGTGAAGAAGAGTTATATTAATTACTGCTGTAGTTTTAACTGAGCACTGTGTGTGTGTGATGTAATTTATTCAAGTTCTGATGAACTGCATGTCCTAAATGTTTGGCAACACTTTGTCAAAAGTGATATAATTACTGTTACTGTCTTTAGTAGTCATTGATGGAACATGAATGAAACAGAATTATTTTGATATTCATGTAGGTCAGAAATACTGCAATACTACAGATATACTATTGTAATTTCCCAAAACATTAATTAGTGTTACTATACAAATATGAGCAAATAAGTTACATAAGGAAACAGAAAGAACCCTGAATTTAACTACCTAATTAAAGAAATTTTCACTTCTGTTGCTTAAGAGTGGCTGCACATATGTAAGAAACATATCCAACATTTGCATTTTTCAGTAAGACAAATGGAAGAGCCTCTATTTGACTCTATTTACAGTTTGTACTGTAAGCACATGCTGAGGAATACATCTGGTGCACGTCACTCAGTTTGCAAGATGCAGATTTTGGTCTGGGTGGAATCCCAAGACAAGAGGCAGTGAACTGACAACCCTTTGGTTAACAATGGGCAGGAAGACCTGTGGTGCCAGCCAGGTGATCAATACTGGGAGATACAGCAGGAGTGGAAGACTCAGGAGGAAGAGCAATACTTGCACAGACTGTATGGGCATAAAATGCCAGGAATTCCTTTTTTGGGAGTCAGTATATGCATCAGCTAAAACTGTTTCTGTGTTGGATGAATAAATTGCTTTTATGGAACTTGGATATCTGAGACTCTGCCATGGGAGACCGGGGGTAGAACCAGTATGGAAGCCTGGTCTGAGTGCATGAGAGTGGGGTGTGTAGGGTGTCAAGCAGGGCATTTGTCCAGCTCACTGAGCTGTCCACTGTGGAAGGGCTTCGACCCCAGCAGTGAAAGTCCCTGGCACTGGGAGGGTGACAGCCAGAGAGTCATGCGAATGAGACATTTCCTTAATACACAAACTGTCAAATTACCTTTTGTCACACATTGTCCCAAATGTCAACTTGCTGGGCCCGGGGTTGCATTGCACATTATGATGCTGGCTCTCTCCTGGTGGCCAGAGTTCAGCTGAGATTGTCCTTCTGATCTTTCTTCCTACCTTTTAATGGATGTTTACTTAGAAGGTTGCAGAAAGGTGAAGACCTGCTCTGAGCATAGATGTCAGCAGATAAGGTATTAAAACGTAATTTTGACTCTTGCAACTGGGCAGCACCATGCCAGGATGGAGGTTCATTACCTGTCTGGGTTTTCTTTCCTTTATAGAAATTAGTATAAACCAAGAAATAGTTCTAACAAAAGGGATTCAATCTTTCCCCCTCACAAAAGGAGCTGGATCCCCATCCCTGTGGTTCATGCCTAAAATGAAGATTTTCCCAATTATCAAATGACTTCAACAACATTGGGTTTTTTGAAGTCCTCATTGAAACCTGCTAGTGATATTTAATTTTCAGGGATGGGAGTTCAGTTTGACAGACATTTCTCTAACATTTTTTCATCATGAACCTTGAATGAGACATACAAAAATAAGTGTCCTTTTTGAAATGGTGGTGCACATAGGAACTTACTTGGGAATTTAAGAACTTTGAAGTTTCATTAAAAGAATATTTTTTCTATGTTCTAAAGAAGGGGGAAAAGAGCACAGATATTAAAAAAAAAAAGGTCGAAAGAGACTCATCCTTAAATGACATTTTTATGCTTATAGCAATTTTTAATATCTGCAAATGAAGAATTATCCCTCATTTGATGTTTTTAAGACCATGATTAAGAGTAAAACTGTCAAATGTAGAAATATCTTAAAATGATGTTTTTAACAATCACACTGTTCTGACAAAAATGTCAGATGAACCAGCTTGTACATGGCTGTTTTTAAGTGTATAACTATAAATTTAAGTGTTAGATTACATCAGTATTGCTGTTTTTCAGATGTGCTTGTAAAGACATTTTAGTATAATCCCTCCTTTAATGCTTTTATGATCACTCTGACATTTAAGAATTGTGGAATTTAAGAAGTGAGGAATTTTTCTTCATCTGATGTCTGAAAGCATCTAGTTATATATGAAAATACTTTCAGTACTGTATTGTGTAGAAATGTATGAACCAATAAATATATAACTATACATACATAAAGTCAGCCAAACAGAAGTCTCGCAGACATTTTTGCCTAAGCAAATTTGAGCCTTCTGCAAAAGGACTCTTTTCCCCCCAGTTCTGACATTGTTACATCATTTGTGCAATTGTCATCTCTTGACTAGGGAGCCTTTACTGTTGCTGATGGTGTTTGCTTATCCTGAATCTGTGCACATTTCACAGTGCTGTGGTCCTTACCAGCACACCTTGTCTGCCTGCCTGTCCCTCCTGCACTTGGCCAGGTACATGAGCACACTCATGGCAGAGTCCTTCACTACCCAGATAAGAAGCTGTAACACAGGACCTCTCAAACAAAGCATTGCTGGACCTGTAATGGACATGGAACAGAGTGGTAAGACAGGAAGAATAGAAAAACAAAACATTCTCCAGAACCCTTAATCAAAAATCATGTCACAATGAGCAAGTACAAAACTTCAGACTGATAAAAAGTCACAGTTTCTCTTTGAGTTTCAGCATTTTTAAGTGCTTGACATCTCTGTGTCATTGAGTCCTTTAGCATTGTTTATCTTGATGTGTGCTTCTGTGCACAGTGAGCATGTGTGTGTGTATGTGTGAATGTATAAGAGTATAAAGGTACTTATTTTTGGAAATCTCATAATTTCATGCTTTTCTTGGACAATTGTGTATCTTCCTCAAAAAGAGTGGGAATGAGCAGCTGGTTTTGGTTGTTTGGGTTTTGTTTTTTTTTTGACCCAATGTTCTTCTACTTAAGCCTCTGCACATTTCAGGAAATTCTTTTTATTTAGAGAATGACAAAAGCACTGTCTGGATACTTTAAAGATGTAATTCAAGTTTCTTCATATGAATCACTGAACAATATTCAGTTTTGCTCTTCCATTTTTTCTGAAAAATCTCCTTGTTTAGAAGTCAACTTTTAGACAGCTTTTTTTTTTTTTTTTTTTTTTTCTCCTGTGGTGTCTTTAGGCATTGACCTCACTTTGGCTCTTTTTCTCACAGATTCTGCCATGAGATGGGCCCTTTATAAATTAATAAAGTAATAAAATGAATAAAGCTTGATGTAGCATTTCTCAATGATTGCTGTAATGTTAAAAACATCAAATGAAACATTAACTTCATTTGATGTTTTTATAGCTAGATATACTGAAAAAACATCAAATAAGGATATCCTGAATTTCACTTTTTCACTTGGGACAAGAATGTTTTATGTATACTGTCTGTCAGAAGACTGCAACGGAAACTTTGTAACACATACGTGTTATCCATCTGCATCGTTTTCCATCCTTTTTGGCCTTCTATCACATTTTACTTTGTTTTAACTTTTGCATACTTTCTCTTTGTGACCCAGTCTATTTTCAATCCTTCATCATTAAAAATTAAAAGCATTTCAGTGAGCCTGTGTGTTCTTCATACTCCTTTTAACATTCTTGAAGCTCTTGCAAGACTGGATCTTTTCAGGAGGACTAATCCCTGTGACTTTATCCCACCATTTGAAAATATTCCTACATGCTTATACAAGAAAATGAATCAGCAAAGGCCCACTTCCCAGCCTGTGATCCCCCACAGTGTTGAATGGCCAGTATATTTCCTGGCACAATTTTGGCCCGGCCCACTGAGAGCTCTCTGACAGTGTTTCAGCACGGTTCAGTTGGTTTCAGGTCTAGAAGCTATTCTTGATAAGGAGACCTTAAACTGAGGGGGAATAGGACAATTTAACTCTTTGGATAGATTTTGTTTAGCAGCTCTCCTTAGATCCACTGAAAAATCTTTGCCATCTTCATTATTAGTAAGGAAATAGTCAATGGATTTTCTCTAGTCAAAACACAGAACCACTTTTTTGTCACAGAACCACTGGCTAAATTTCTTAGATATAAAACGCTGATTTTATTGAGATTTTATCATAGCTCACAGTAGTTTTTGAAATAAACATATCCACATCTCTTACAGTAAGTCAAACCATTTTTGAAAAATCTTAAATATCATCAAAAATTTTTAAAATATTTTTGCATAGCTGCAATACGAAATATAAAATATAAAAATACTTAAAATTTCAAATGCTGAGGTTTTAATGAAAAAGTAGAAATACTAGAGGTTAGGTTATTTTTAAGAAAAAGAAAAATAGCTTTTGCTTCTTTTTCTCATGAACTTCCAAATTTTCCTATAGAATGCTAGAAGAATCAGATTAATAACCTTTTCTAGTTTCCAAATTTTTGATGAAAAAGAAATTGCTTCTGGTGAATAACTTTTCTTTGCCATCTCAAACTCCATGGAGTGGAGTGAAGGGAGTAGATAACTGTCTTACTTTAAAAGTTGCTCCCTTTGGCATTAAAATTGTATTGCCATCACTAAGGGTTCTGACTTATATTTCTCTCATATTTAGCAGCAAAATCTTACAGAATATTCAAATAGCTCTCCATTTCATCACATGTTCAGTTTACAAGCCTGTTTTTAAGGTCAGCTTAAAATGCTGGAGAGAAACAGTTTTGAGAAATGGGTATACTGTCTACATGTCTACATGAATTTAGATACATATGAGAGTGTGAAGAAGAGAGCTCAAGCTCATCAGGGGAATTGGAGTAACAGGTACTGATCTCTTCCATCTCATAACTATTGGCAGGATTTAAAGAAAAGGCATGAATCTGAGATAGGGGACGTTTAAGGCGGATAACCAGGAAACTGGTTTTTACCCAGAGGGTTTTTGAGCACTGAAACAGGCTCCCAGGGGAAGCAGTCACAGTACCCAGCCAAACTTAAATATGCATTTGGACAATGCTCTCAGGAACATGATGTGATTTTTGGGGTGCCCTGCATAGGACCAGGAGTTTGTCTTGATTAACCTGATGGGTCCCTCCCACCTCAACATATTCTATGATTCTGTGATTCTCTGGTAAGTACTGGTTCTGTGTTTGCCTGCACATATCAATGCTAAATGCGGCAGAACTATGGCCCATGTGAAATTGCAGTGTCTGAATTAATTAATACCAGGGTACAGTTTTTGTGGATAATGTGCACCAATACACAATATGGACAAGACCCTAACAGGTTATGCTTCCTTCACGCCATGTGTTCCTCCAGTACTATCCTGCAGGCTACGAACACTTCAGCACTCCAGAAGTCATGCTCTCAGTCACAAAACATAAAGCATTGTTTCTTTCATGCTTCCAACCATTCTGATGGCTGGAAACCTAATCCTCATGATTTCTGAAATGTTGGAAGCATATACATAAACATGCACAATCCCCACAATAAATGAAAGATTAGTTTGATTGTAGAACTAAAATGACCTAACAAGAAATCCAGAGAAAGGCCTTACAGACACATGCTTTGATGTGGACCTAGCCAGATTATGGCATTAATCTCTTAGTCAGATACTGACAGTAGATAAAGGAATACCAACAGATGTCATGTATCTAGACTTCTGCAAGGCCTTCAGCGTGGTCCCACATGATATCCTTATCTTCAAATTTGAGAGTTCTGGATTTCATGGATGGACTGCCAGTGGATAAGAAATTAGCTGGATGGTCATAGATAAAGAGCTGTGGTCAAAGGCTCTACATCTAGGTGGAGGCCTGTGACAAGTCGTGTCCCTCAGGACTCTGTCTTGAGACCAGAGCTCATCAATATCTTCAACGACACTTGCAGTGGGATCGAGGACACCCTCACCAAGTTTACAGATAGCAGGAGGCTAAGGAGTGCAGGTGACGCAAAAGAAAAGACAAGACGCCATGCAGAGGCATCTGGACAAACCTGAGAAGTGGCCCTCGTGGACCTTATGAAGTTTGACAAGTCCAAGTGCAAGGTACTGCACCTGGGTCAGAGCAATCTCAGATATGAGCAGAGGCTGGGAGAAGAAGTTATTGAGGGTGCCCTGTCCAGAAGATTTGGGGATTTTTGTGAATGAAGAACCTGGCATGAGCCACCATGAGCTCACAGGAGCCTTAGGAGGCCAAAAACACATCCTGGGCTGTATTAAAAGAAAAGCATCCAGCAGGTCAAGGGAGGTGATCCTGTCTCTCTACTCTGCCCTTGTGAGAATCCATGTGGAGCACTGCATGCAACTCTGGAGTTCAAGAAAGAACTCCATGTCAAGAAAGACATGGACCTGTTGGAGGAGGTCCAGAGGAGGGCTACAAAGATGATCAGAGGGCTGGAGCATATCTTCTACAGTAATAGGTTGAGAGAACAACCAGGTTTTTTCAGCATGGAAAAGAGAAAGCTTTGGGGAGACCTCATTATGGTCTTACAGTATTTGTAGAGGACTAATGAAAATTGAGGGAGAGGGGCTTTTTAATACAGGCAGATAATTACAGGACAAGGGACAATGGATTAAAACTGAAAGAGGGCAAGTTTAGGTTAGATGTTAGCAAGAAAGTCTTTTCGCGGAGAGTGATGAAGCACTACAATAGGTTATGCAGAAAGGCTGCAGAATCCCCATCCCTTGAAATGCTCAAGGCCACACTGGATTGAACTCTATCCGGTCTAGTGAAAGGTGTCCCTGCCTGTTGCAGGGAGATGTAAACTAGAGGATCTTTAAGGTTCCTTCCAACCCAAAACATTCTGTAACTAATATTTGCTCCTCATATTTTGGTGCATAATGTCTCTTTCATCACTTCCACTTTAAAGCAGTAGGATGGGAGGAAGAACAGCTACCTGTCATAATGTCTTCAGTCCCTACTATTTATCTAACATGACATATGTTGGACCCACCAGATAAATGTTCTTTTCATGCTCTTATAAAGGAAGATAATCTACCTTTGATAAAAAGAACCACTATTTCCTTGAAAATTAGAATTATTATTTTCTGTCTTGGTAGGTATTTGAATATAAAAAAATTATAAACATCTACCCATAGTCTTAAAAATCTTAATAAAGTTCAGAGAAAGCAAAATTATTAGAAGTTTTTTTGGTTAATATATCTATGCTTACATGTCTAATTGGAAAAATAAGCTCCTTTATGTGATTTACAAAGATCATAAAGAAATGAAAGCTTTTATATTTTTTACAGTAGTTGGCTCATGCTGGTGACTGAGGTACTTGTGTCAGTGCAGCACATCATGTTCTTTGAATCTAAATGTTTAGGAGCCTTACTTACCCAGACCATTTTTTAAGTAGTTTTGTCTCTTCTCAATTTCTCCTCTATTAAGCATCTGTTATGAGCAAATATTCAGCCACCATCACCACCATTATTGTCAAATGTTTTGGAAGCTAATCTCTCCTCTAGGAAAGCAAAATCAGTCAAGTTCTATTTTCACATCTTCCTTCAAGACCTTTTCATTTTATTGTGAATTCCTTCTACATCTAATCTAGCCTTGCAAGACATGACACTTTACATAACAGTTTTCAGGCTCTTGGCAAACTATGCTGGGTGTTCCTACCTTGGTTTCACTGAATTTGTGTTTTAAAGATTTACCTTGGAATCATCACAGCCAAAGGCTTAATTATTTAAGGAAAAACAGACTGAAGGACAATGTATAAGCCTTTCTTTTCCCTGAATATTCCTTGTGTGTTGTTCCAAGAGTTATGCTCATAAATACTGGGAAGCAACAAACAATATTTACATTCTCTATTTTTTATATATATATATACCCTTTTTTAAAAATTTGATGCCAGAATAGTAACCATCAATGCATAATGATGAACAAAGAAATTGTTCAACAAAGATTTTTAAATTCAGCTGAAGTTACCTTTTGGAAAGGTGTTCTCAAAGAAGATAAGAATTAACGAGAGTAATGAGAGTAATGTGAGGTTAATTCTTTGAGATTATCATAATTTCAAAGCTCTTTGGGAGTTTGGATGTGGATGGAACATTCAAGAAGACATGAAAAAGACAAAAAATCTCTCAGGGAAGCCAGAGGCTTTAATTCCTGTAAGAATTAATTTTCTCTATTTTGAGAAATAAATATTTGAATGTGAGTAAAATTGATTCAGATTGGCTTTATACAGATTCAATAGTGATAACTGCACACAACTGATGGCTGTCTGGATTTTCTCTATAGAACAAAAAACAGCACAGAGTGTAACACAATTCGAAGGCTCAAAAGAATCTGAAAACTGGAGAGTGTAAGGTCATGGACAGTTCATTATATCTGCAGTCATTACTCTCTTTTCTGCTTTTTTTTTTTTACCTTCTAACTTCTAATCCTTTTGCTGATCTTCCTTTCTTTTACTGTGTACTTTCTAGAAGTACTTATTACTGCTGTTTAATGTGTTAACAAATATTAATAGGTATCTCAATGGTAAACTACAAGGCAGGATATAGCACAGTCAAGTATGATTTACGCACCTCATTTATAGAAAAATATAATAGATAAGTGTAATAAAATTAATGAGTAGTGGTTGATTTTTCTGCCAGCATGTAGCTGAGTAATCATGCCACCCATGGGATCAAAAAGGTAGCTTGATTGTGAAATAATGCCTTCAGCCTTTGACTTTCTATTGCAATATATAATAATGTGTCCTTAGAGCACAGTACACAGTGTCTGTTTTCTCAGAGCATGTAGTACCCATTTTGTGCTAATCAGGACACAGTAAGGATCCTGTTGGTCTGTAGGGATTATGATGACCTGGGGAGTATCTGAATCAGGTATAGTGGGGGAGAAGGGAAGTTAAGTTTTCCTTTGGCAGAAACAGAGAAGGGAATTGCTAAATGCGTGCATTTGTACAACAGTTATAGTTTAGATGGTGTGCAACTCCACTTAAAATACTGTCTGTCACAAATATGGAAGAAAACAGGAAAGGTTAGGACTGTGTACACTGATGGAAACCTGGCATGCATCAAATGAGTTTTCAGGTTAAAGGAGGTAAGAGTGGAGAATGGTACAAGATGGAAAAGTTTAGAGATGTCTTTTAACATTGGCCTTGATTGCATAGGGATAATATATTGTGTCTCATCATTGCATATTTTTCCAAGGGACCTCTTTTATGTTGACAGTTTAGTTTCATAAGCATTCATACCGGTTGCCAGTCTTCTGGGAACATCTGGAACAAAGGGGGACAGCAAATGACTAAGGACATTTTTCTCAAATATGAAATAGTGCCTGGCTTCCCAGAACTCAGTGTCATTCTACTTCAAAGTGTTGTGGTTAAATACTGAGAAATGTTTCTAGTTTCCTGGAATGCTGCTATACATACAAAAAAATGCCACTTTGGCTGTCTCTCTCCTTGCTTGCTGTGGGCAGGGATATTACCATCACTTAACTGAGTCTCCGTGATGATTCCCACCCTTTCTGTTTTCTCTGATAAGGAATACAATTAGCCTTTCATGATCAAGAGGGTCCTGGGGCTCTCTTAAGGCATGTAAAAAGCCTTCTAAATGCCCTAAAAATTATGTCTTTTTGCACACAGTTTTTAGCAGCAGTGTAATTTTTCACTTGTCACAGCTTTCATAAAATCTTAGTGATCTCAGAGCACATAGAAACTAGGTGGATATGATAGGAATGTGTGTTCTCAGAAAAGTAAGCACTAATCTGTCTATTTCCAAAAGAAAATAAATTGGAGACCAGGGCTACTCTGCACATTAAGAGGCATCCTAAAACTTCAGTCATCATAGCTCTAGGATGATCTCCTTTCTTACGTGCTTATGAACTTATAAAAACAGTACCTTGCTTTCTTCTAGCAAATGTAGATAACCCTGTACTTTATAGAAACTGGTCACTGTTGCTCAGTTCTGCTTTCTATGTGGGTTTTTTCTGGGTTTGGTTTTGTTGGGTTTTTTTTTTGTTTTTTTTTTTTTTTGTATCTTTGCTTATTGTAGGTAATTTGAAGTTTATTTTATACAATGTTGATGTCTAAAAATTAAAAGGCCTTTTCATTTCCATAGTGTGTAAAGGTGCAGGTCCTTCTTTAAATAAGTGGGGTTTTTTTCCAAAAAATTATACATGGGAAAAAAGGTAGTATATTTCAATCTTTTCATTGACTTATAGAATTGTTCATATTGGAAAAGACCTTTAATATTGTTGAGTTCAACCATTAATCCAGAACTGCCCAGTTCACCACTGAACCATGTCCCCGAGTGCCACATCCACACATCTTTTAATACCTTTACAGATGGTGATTGTATCACTTCTCTGGGTAGCTTGTTCCAGTACTTGACCACCCTTTTGGTAAAGAAACTTTTCCTAACATCCAACCTAACCTCTTGCCCTGGTGCAACTTGAAGCCATTTCCTCTTTTCCCTTTTTGTTACTTGGGAGAAGAGGCTGATCCCCAGCTAGCTACAACCTTGTTTATGGTAGTTGTAGAGAGCAATAATGTCCCCCTTAGCCTCTTTTTCTCCAGGTTAAACAACCCAAGTTCACTCAGCTGCTCCTCAAAGGACTTGTGCTCTAGACTCTTCCCCATCTTTGCTGCCCTTCTCTGGACACCTTCACATCTCTCTTGTCCTGAAGGGCCCAGAACTGAACACAGGATTTGAGGTGCAGCCTCACCAGTACAGAGTACAGGGGACAATCCCTGCCCTGATCCTGCTGGCCACATTACTGCTGAAACAGCCCAGAATGTCGTTGGCCTTTTTGGCTGCCTGGGCCTCTCTTGGCTCATGCTCAGCCAATGCTGACCAGCACCCCCAGGTCCTTTTCCTCTGGGTAGCTTTCTAGCCTCTCTGTTCCAAGCCTGTAGTGCTTCAGGTGGTTGCTCCAAGCACAGGATCTGCCCTTTATCTTGTTGAACCTCATACAACTGGCCTCAGCCCATCAATCCAGCCTCCCCAAAACCCTCTGCAGAGCCTTCTTACGTCAGATCAACAATCCCACCTAACTTGCTGTCACCTGCAAACTGACTGTAGAGGGAGGGTGGGCTCAATGCCCTCATAAAATGCAATTATATGTCAATTACTTTGAAGACCCAAAGCTGTTGCTGTTGTTCTTTTAGCAATTTTCTACCTCTCCCCCCTCTCCCCCCACCCCAATATTCTTTTGCTTTCTGTATTTGCTTTCTGTACCTTCTCCTCCCTCTTTGTTGCAGAGATGGAAATTTTACCTGTTTTAGTCGAATTTTCCTGGACTTTACAGTATTTGCCTACCAATGGATCTCAGAAACAGAGGATATCACCCTTTTTAGTGACATTAAGTACCTAAAAGAAGTTTAAATCTTGGACCAATGTGAAAAATTGTGGCATGTTTTTTTCTTTTTTTTTTTTTTTTTAGTTGTGAGAATAATCCTTAGAAAATCTGAAGTTGCACCCCTTATTACAAATATAAGTACATTAAACATAAACTCCAACATTTAAAACAGCAAGATTGCACTTACATTGTATAATCGCTACACAAAGGGCCAATAATCACTTTGTTCAAAAGAGATAATGCAGCATAATATAAGTAGTAGTTTAAGCAATTATCTGGTAGAACAGTTAATCATCACCCTCAGTTCACAGCCTTTTGTTTCTCAGGAATACACATGTCAGATTGTAATTAAATGCATTCACAGTATTCAGTGCTGTGCAGGATGCCTGGATGAACAGTGGAACCAAGCTGGAAAACACAATGCAGACGAGTTTAGACACAGCTTTTACGGCTATGTCTGCCAGGCATGTGGTCCTTGCTCACAAATTTGTTATGTAAGGGTGAAACCAGTAAATTTTTTTATTAAAGAGCACATTTTCTGTTAAAAACAATAGCTACAGAAAGTTTATTTTCACTGTCTTTCTTACACTTTCAAAACATTTTGTTGCTGCATGGATTATTTGTCTGGAGTGAATACTCTTACTCTGAAATTAAAAGTGGACTGCTTCTGAAATGAAGGAGGTTAATTCAAATTTGGCCTTGAAAAAAGTTGCAACTTCAAGGGACATGCATCCACACTCAGAAAAGGAAAAGCCTCAACAACCCAAAACCAACAAGCAACACAACAATAATCTAGAGGCAGACATTTTTTCCAAAGTAGATCTGCAAATACAGTTGCAGTTTTTACAGTAGTCTGTGGCTGATTGAGAGAAGGGCAGATAGAAACAATTTGCATTGTATGCAGTGATCTGTGAGAGAAAAGAAGGGGAGGTGGGGAAGACAGTTTTCTTGTTCTGCATTGTGGTTATTCCAAGGCTTTCCTGAGACGCAATTCCAACCTCTAATGAAGACAGCTGAGACATCTGCAACACAGAGCAGTCCTCACCATTGGATGATTGTTATTATGGTTTCAAGAGATGGCAACAACTGATTCCCACAGACAGACAGAAGTGTTCTAGCCTTTCTGTGAGACAGCTGTGTTGTAGCTGTGTGCTCTAAGACACAGACCTTTGTGATTTTCCAGCCTGTATACGTGAAGCTGTCTTAGAGAGATGAGTACCAAACTTGCGCTTTTGCCTAGTCCACATTTCAATTCCAAATTTCAATTCCTGTATTAAATCTGATAACTCTAAATGATCTGTATGTACAATAGATCACTTGGTAACAGTAAAAAAAAACCCACCAAATTGTTCATCTTGTTGAAAACAAAAACAAAACCCTACTTGTAGTGCTTTAGTTGGGAGTTGTGTATATTTTAATGTCATGTATAAATTGATTTTATACATATACAATACATATATATATATATTATATATATTTTATACAGTCCGTCTAGGACTGATTCTATTGATGCTCTATTTCCTGCTATATTTCACACAATGTTAGTTATAGCTTTCTAATCCAATCATTTAATTATATCTAATTTAGTAGTATTTTGTAACAAAATGAAAATATTTGAAAGGTTTCATAACAATGAAAAGTACAGGTGAAGAAAAGAAAACCTAAAAAACCCTTAAACTCTTCCCTGCTCTCTATATTCAATCAAAATATATAAACATCTGAATTTTTTTTTTCAGTCTGCTCAGGCATATGCAATGTATCTGTACATCTGTTGCAATTTCCTCTGTTTCATAAAGCTCTTCTTTCAATCTTCGCTCTTCCCCATCCTCAACAAAAATATGCCATGAATGGCCATAGAAATACATGCTCAGGAACATACACTTTTCCATAGTCTATAGCAGTCCCATGATCAGGTAGATAAGTCAACAAACCAAGAAATCTCTCACAGGTACACAGTAAGGTATTAATGTAGGTACCAGATTCAACCATTTTGTATGGCAGATGTCATAGTATAGTCAGACTGTACAGGCATTTGCTGGCTTTTATAAAAATCTCTGAAACTCATGACAACCTCACCATTCCCTGGCACTAAATAGTGCTTAAAAAAAATATTACTTTAGCAGAATTTTTGTTTTAATTTTTTTTTAACCTGAGAACAAGATAGTCTGTGAATTAAATAAATTTTATTCTAGAATTTATTATTTCAGCAAATAGCCAAATGCAATTTTAGCAATTTGGAAAAAGTAAAATAAAATGCAAATTAATAATTGATGGTGAAATAAGGATGACAAGTTTCTTGGCAGAAAAATGTGATGAAACTGCAAAGGATCAGAGCCTGCAAATCTGCCTTGTTATATAAAATATTATGTTATACACACTGAACTTCTGTAGTCTATTTAAATATTAACCCTTCATATGTTTGCAAGTTTCCCAAGGGTCCAATCATCCCAAAGACTCATAGGTTTTGCTGGCTCATTAAACAACTTCTGTTTAACATCTTAGACATTGGCTCAGCTTGTCTCACTTCTCATTTGTGGCTTCTGCTTATCTTGGAATGAGGGAAGAGAGCATGAGCAGGAAGGAATATGATGGGTAGCTCAATGTGCTATGGTGGAATGCTGATGGAAAAGGATGAATGATGATGGATTCTTAAAACAGATACGGTAATTAAAATTAAACCAGTTGGAAAACTTAGGCTCCCATTTCCTTGAAAATTGCTTTATTTAGAAAGAAAATTGTAAAAGGTTTAGTGGGTTGTTGCTTTAACAGCCTGAGGGGCAAATGTAGCTTTTCCAATATATCAGTCGCTGCTTAGATACAGGGAGGCTGCCATATTTATATATTGTTCCTGTCCTATAAAAGGAAAGTTCATTCTGGTCTTCTAATAGCTAATCCCACGGCTGCTAATAATAGAATCATCCCACTAAATCTGAAGTTGTAGCAAAAACCTTGTAACTGTATTTTTATTGCATTTTGTATCCAAAACACAACATTGTACCAGCTACTAGGAAGAAAATTAACTCTATCCCAATCAAACCCAGGAAAATCCTCAATATAAAACCTCACATAGCCTGAAATTTTATGTGGTTTGTATACATTTTCAAAAGAAACATTTGCAATATATGTTTTCCAGGAAAGAAAAGCCCAAAGCGAGAGAGTATGGGGGCTACCTTCTCAGAAATAAAATCAGTTCGGTACCTCAGAGCTCAAGGGATTAATTATACAGGAAAATAAACTTTCCTGTACACGGATATTGAACAAGTTTCTTCCTGAAAATAGATCTGATTCTGGAAAGTGCTGAATGACTTTATCTCATCAAAGGACTGCATACTGTGGAGTGAATGTTTTATTCAAAAACAGCAGTGGTCCAGTATGAGCAAAATGCCCTTAGACCTAAAACATAAGAATTGGCAAAGGTATGCCAGAGGGTATTTAAAATTTCTACTCTGTCATAATTCTTCCTTCAATTATTTTATTCTTAATATTCAACTTATTTAAACAAATAGCTCCGTATGGTCATGAATACATCTATATCAGTCAGACTTTTGAAACGTTTCTGTCTGATTCCTTGAGAAGACTGCTTCATTGCCTGTATTTAAACAAGCTTGAATTTAAAAAGTGGTCTTGCTAGCTGATATCTTAAAGTATTTTTCAGTGCATCTATCAACATTATCTCATATTGCCAAAGACAAAGAGGGCTGCACGTACCCTTGAAGTCCACAGATCTCATACAACCCAGGCCTCATCACTTCACTCACACACATAGGCACACTCATTAAGCAAAACCAGGTTTTGGAACTACCACACCTAGCCATGTAATAGAAACATGATAAACCAACAACAATTTTTACTTCTTCCTTGATCTAACATATGCCTTATTAAATATCTGTTGCTTTTATAAATAACTCATGCATAAGGTTCTCCCTTCTCTCCTAACATTAGAGCTCATGTGCACATGACAGAGACTGTTGAACTGAATGATATACACTCTATTTATAAAACTCGAAGATCAAAAGTTGGCCTTAATGAGGCAAAGAAGCTATGCTTGCTTTTCTGTTCTTACTAAAGGTAACACTTGTATAAATTGTTTTCTTCAATCATTTAGAGAAGTTGTTTAAAGTAAGTACCATGCCAATAATACAGCCCTAGGTGATTGGGACATCTGAACATTTTAAAACGTTGATTAAATTAGTAAGGGGGAAAAGGAATTTTTAAGAATATGAGCTCATATTCATTACACTAAAGATTATTAAAAGATTGGGAGCTCACAAAGGTAAAAATCATTATCTTTGTGCGGCAAATTTAATTTGTAATAAACAATCTCTTGATCATTAATTCTCTCACTGTACTTGATTTTCTGCATTGCTCAAATTGGATATACTCTGTAATAAAGCCCACTGGAAAAAGAAAGTAAAAGACATTTTAATTTTTTTTTCTATACATTTCACCTTGTATTCTGTAGATAACTGGATAGCTACAGCAGGAAATAAAAGCAAAAATACTGAGCAAGGAATGTCTTAGTAAAATTGTTTTTTCTAAGAAACAGCTGAAGACAGATGACAGTGATGAGGGGAGGGTGTTATTGTTATTCTCACTGTTTTGATGTCATTACCATGTTATTTCCATTGTTCTGACATAATCACTTGTTTGTTCTAATTGCACCAATCTCAACAGGATGATATTTGTGGATATTTGTGTCATTCATCAGCATGAATAAATAACTTATGTTTTACTGTGTAATTCATACATGTCAAACATACATAGAGTAAAGCCTTTGCACATTATAGCATTAAATGTATGCATTATCCTATTGCAGAATTTTATTTTGTTTTTTTAAATATATTTGACAGATAGATACACTTGGGTGTAGATAATTAGGTATACATGAAAATAGTGAGTATTGCCAGTCATGGGATGAACCTTTTCTTATGAGTGGACTATGTTATTCTACTTTTGTCAAGGTTTTAACACACTCTTTACAGGGTGAAACATTACTTCTACTCATTTTCTATGGATCCTCAAGAGCAGCAGACCAGTGGGAAGTGCAAGGAGGGGGTGGGCATATGTGTAAAATTATTTTTTGTATGAATTCTTTTTCATGGAAGACATTTCTTGCTATTGTTATTCAAACTATGTATTTTGGGGTGCTGTGCTGTCAATTGAGAAGCCTGTTGGTCTGCTTAGATATATGCATGATCAGTTGGTGCCCTGAATTAAAAGGTTTGCATTTTTCTAGAATTGCTGCCATAAGGAGTAAACCCAAAACCTAAAATAGAGAGGAATATTTTTCATAAAATCTTCTCTGTAAATTTTCTACCTCTGCCTGCCAGACACATTAACTACTGAAAATAAAGTATCATGCACTATATCACAGCTATGTATCTTTCTGAGCATTCATGTGTGCATATACTTACATTTTTTATTCTCCCTGCCTACATATTTTCTGCATAGTTCATATACCTGAGTGTCAGTCTCTTTCTTCCTGTCAATATATATCAGAAAACAGGTATTCACATGCATTAGACCCATCATAAAATTTTATATTTCAATGATATTATTTCACTGATGGCACCTCTACTAAAAAAATTGCGATAAAATAAGCAAAACCAAAAAAGACAGCGCAGGATAGAGTGTATTTCAAGTACAGAAATCTCCAGCCACGAGGCGGGAAATGCAGTTTGAGTTTACAGTGGTCTTTTTAGTAGATGTATACTACCAATTAATTTGATCTACAGTCTAAGAGGCATTTTATAATTAATTTCTCAGCATTTACCATATACAAGCCATCACTTTAGACTGCTATGTCATTAACAAAATCCCATTTTTTCATAGAGAATAGGCATACTGATCTACATTTTCCCATGCCGCCTAGCCAGAATGGACTCGAGGGATATTATCTTATTCAGAAAGAACCTTTCAAGGTTGAATAAAAGAAATGGTGCAGGGTCCCTGGGAGAGGGAAGTGATCATCATTTTCACCTTCAACTCTTCTTTGATGTGGCAGAGTCAATTTTTAATCAGCAGCCATCAGACTGGGCTTCATTTCGCCTTACAAAGTCCTATTACTCTGCCACTTTCTGGAAGGAGGTGATAAGGACAATGCTCTTCTTTTTCTCTTCATAGAGCCCCGCATATGATGAGTCCCTTTGGAGAGGTTTGATAAAAAAAAAAAAAATGAGTGAGTACGTAGGGATAAAGGTCACCTCTCTGCCAGAATTAACTCTTCAAGACAACAAACTTTTGATTCTAGTGTATTTGTTTTTAGCAATTCTTCTGTATTCTTCTGTATGTAGTTTTTGTGGTCAGCAGTAACAAGACAAGGGTTAATCCCCATGAAGCTTTTGATCTAAATGCTACTTCACATTATTGGCCTCCACAGAGGAAAAAAAAAAAAAAAAAACCAAGAAAAAAACCCTTCACAAATAAACACACCTCCCCCCCTCCCCCACCAAATTCATATCACAGACTCTCAATTCCTCCAGTACTAAATGGATATTTTGAAATGAGCAGCACAAAGAAAATTATATAAATCTAAAATACACATATTTTTTCAAAGCATCTCAAAGTTATCCTTTATTGCAAGAATACACCATGGATCCTTACAGACAAATGACAGAAGAGATATTCCCTACAATCATTGAAATGGAAAAAAAAAAAATCCCCCCTCTGGAGGTGTTTTTTATGTTAAATAAACCTAAATTATTTTTTAAACTATGTATTCATGCAGAAAAAAACCCTCCATAATCTCTTAGTATCATTTATTGTAGTCAGCAGTCTTAATTGCCTCCCTGAAATGGATCAGAGTTCTGGGAATTACACACGAAAATGATGTTACCGCTCTCCAGTCTTCACATTCCTTGATATAATCTCATTAAAAATATCAAGCCTCTAGGTGAGGGAATACATATGGATGCTAAACGCATTTTAAGCAGGAGCACCTAAACTGATGACCTAGTTATTACAGAACAAAGCAGCTGAAGATGAATTTTAATGCCAAAGTAAAGCAGTTTTTCTTTTTTTGGTTATTACTCCAATTATTAACATGTTTTTGGACTGAATTTTCTTATTACCCTGGAAAAAAAAAATATAATTCTGAACAAATCAAAACAGTGAAATGACATTTTTGGCATAACATAAACTCTTATTTTCCAGTAGACCACACAAGTTAAAGCAAAAAAGAAAAAAAACAAAAAAAAAAAAAAACAACAAAAAAACCAACCCAGTAGAACTCAACAGTTTCATTAACTATAATTACCATAAAGAGATGGAAAAAGACGTATACCAAGTTGCAGTTTCAGCTTGAAAAATGTTAACTCTGTTAAAAATTAAAAAAAAAAAAGAGCACTAGAAGAAACAGGCTCATCTCCCAGCAAAATAAATGGCAAAAATGGGGGAAGTTATGCTGGATTCCACATATGAAATAAATCAGTTTTAGAGAGTTGGATTTCCTTTTATAAATTTCAAAGAATAATTCTGCAAGAACTGGGTATAGCGGCTGGAACATCACATGTGCTCTGTGATCTGATGTGTTGTAAGAAAGAATCATTTTGTCTTTGGAGCAGATTAATAGGGGCATTATATGGACTGGATTTCAAAACAAGTAGTTAAAAAATATCTGAAATATTTCAATATTTTTGGTATCAGTGTTATCAGGTCAGTTGTGTGTGAGTCCTGTGGATTACACCCAAGACACAGAGCAATATAAATTAATTTAATGAAGAGAATGACTGCTATGTGACACTGTGCTTTAGAAACAAATAGTCATAAACGCTTTCCAAGTAATTGAAATAGATTTAAAAAAAAAAAAAAAGAAGTGAAATAATCCTCCTGCATGTGAGGTAGCAGTGTTATTTTGTTTTTATAATAAAAAAATGTTTTTGTTTATATAATAAACTCAGATTTCAGTGGTTTATAAACAAAGTGCTGAAATTTGTTTTTCAGGAAAAAACCCACAAAAATAATAATAAAAAACCTTTTTCCCCCTTCTTTAGTAGTATCATTAGTCTATAGTCAGAAATGGCCTGCTTGGGGGATTGGTGACAGAAGATAGTGAATTTCATGTCATGGCTGCCAGTTCAGATCTGTCATGTGTACATGAGAATAATTATCCTCTGACGGGTGTTGAGTGACTTGTGTTATAAGTAGCAGTATCACAAGGAGTGATTGTGGGCACAGTAGTGGAAGTCTTGGCAGGGAAGGCTAAGGATTACATGAGAAAGAACACTGAATTTCCTTTTGGCTTTCAGGAGCTGTTCCTCACAGATAGGCTGTTAGTTTGCTTCCAGACTTACATCTTGGAGAGGATCTTTTAGTGTTATAACATTTCCACACCTGAGAACTTTTAATAGTCTTTCATTCCATCTAAAAAAAGGGTCAAACTTGAATTGGAAGGGTCAATTGAATGGATCAGAACTTATTATTCTGCCTAGACCTAATTAATATTTTGTTGCACCTTCACTGACACAGATCTCTTCTGTGCTTGGAAAAGTCATGGAATCACAAAATCGCAGAATCTCTGAGTTGGAAGAGACCTTCAAGATCATAGAGTCTAACCCATGACTTGACACCTCAACTAAACCATGGCACCAAGTGCCACATCCAGTCTTTCTTTAAGCACATCCAGGGATGGTGACTCCACCACCTCCCCTGGCAAATCATTCCAGTACTTTATCAGTACTTTTATAAAAATCTTTTCCCTAATATCCAACCTATATTTCCCTTGGCACAGCTTGAGACTGTGTCCTCTTGCTCTGTCAGCTGCTGCCAGGAGAAAGAGACCGACCCCCACCTGACCACAATGACCTCTCAGGAAGTTGTAGAGGGTGATAAGGTCACCTCTGAGTCTCCCTTTCTCCAGGCTGAACAACCCCAGCTCCCTCAGCTGTTCCTCATGGGGTTTGTGTTCCAAGCCCCTCACCAGCCTCGTTGCCTCCTCTGGATGCGCTCCAGGGTCTCAAGGTCCTTTCCAAACTGAGGCGCCCAGAACTGGACACAGCACTCCAGGTGTGGCCTCACCAGTGTCCAGTGCAGGGGCAGAATGACCTCCCTGCTCCTGCTGGCCACACCAGTCCTGATACAGGCCAGGATGCCATTGGCCTTCTTGGCCACCAGGGCACACTCTGGCTTGTGTTCAGCGGGCTGTCACCAGTACCCCCAGGTCCCTTTCTGCCTGGGCAATGTCCAGCCACACCATCCCCAGCCTATAATGTTGCAGGGGGTTTTTGTGGCCAAAGTGCAGGACTCAGAATTTGGACTTAGTAAACTTCATCCTGTTGGACTCTGCCCATCCATCCAGCCATTTCAGATCTCTCTGCAGAGCCCTCCTCCCTTCCAACAGATCAACACACTCTCCCAGCTTAGTGTCATCTGCAAATTTACTAATGAAAGACTCAATACCCTCATCCATGTGATCAATAAAAATATTGGACAGAGCTGGCCCCAGCACAGACCCCTGAGGGACACCACTGGTGACTGGCCCCAGCTGGATGCAGCCCCACTCACCACCACTCTCTGTGCCCGGCCATCCAGCCAGTTCCTAACCCAGCACAGAGTGCTCCTGTCCAAGCCGTGGGCAGCCAGGATTTCCAGGAGTGTTCTGTGGGAGACAGTGTCAAAGGCCTTGCTGAAGTCCAAATAGACAACATCCACAGTCTTTTCCATGTCCACCAGGTGGGTCACCTGGTCATAAAGGGAGATCAGGTTGATCAAACATACCTACCTCTCCTAAACCCATACTGGCTGGGTCTGATACCCTGGCCATCCTGTATGTGCTGCATGATGGCACTCAATGTAAATTGTTCTGTTACCTGTACAAACGGAATGTAAGGAAGGACAGCAGAGAGAACCACCTGAGGATTGGCTATGGCACTCATATGAGTTGTGATGATAATTTATTCCCAACACTTGGCTGTATGCACATTTTTTTCATCTTTTAGGGTTTATTTTTGTCCTATTTTTTAAGCTTTCGTTTAAAATTCCAAGAACTGCAAATACAGAGTATTGATAAAAAGTCTTCTTAAAGGATAATGTCACCAGACTTGCCAAAAGGCAGACTTTCGATATAACATTCCTCATATATAATCTCATGATTTTGAGTTTCCGTCCTGGTTTCCCCTCAGAAGTATAGGTGAGTATAGCTCAGTGGGATGGGATACTCAGGACAAGACTCGAGTATTCAGTAGGTGACGTGGAATTCAGAATAAACTAATTAGAGCTAACAAAGCTAATTTAGGCAGCTGCTTAAGTTTTGAAACCTCTAAAACTTCATTATCTCTGGTCATGAGCCTCAGACAGCATGGTGCAGATTGCCTCTAATACATGCCTTGTTCTTCAGGCTTGTTGCCTACTGCTGTGCCTGAAGATCGGATCTGCCTGTTTGCAGACACAAACATCTAAAGCACTCCTTACATGCTTAAAAGACATTGACCAGATGTAGGAGACAGAGGCAAATGCAATGGTCACTCAGCTGTTCTTCAGATTTCAGCTTTCTCACTAAATGTAAATTATTTTAATGCCCTACATAGGCACAATCTAAGTCTAAACCCAGTTTAATTTTTAGTCCAAGACTCCAGGCACAGCACAATCTTACTGCTTCTCCTGTATCACTGGAAGAGGCTCTGCTCTGGATTATTGACAGACAAACCATCTACATAGATGCTCACACATTTCCTTCACACATTTCTGTCAAAATTCAGCTGGTAAATTCTTCTAAATTAATTGGTTAATCTAAGAACATTTTGATTTAGATAGATGGGGCAGCTATTACAAGAACAATGGAGCTGGAAAACAATGTATGGTAAGGTAGAGTGAAGTAATAAATACTCAATAAATGATAAACTTTCTCAGATAGCACAGGTGCAACAAGAATCAACAAGAATTGTATATTTATCTACTATGGAAAAGACTTGAAGATCTGTTAGAAGAAAAGCAAGAACAACTGAGGTACCCAGTATTCTCTGGAAAGAGATAAACTTCTTAACTGCATATAGGGCTGTCATTTAAAGCTCCTTTAATATAAACTGGTAACCTTTGAGTATTAACAAAAGCATGAATGCTGCTTTCAGGAATATACAGTGAAGTGTCTATCGTGCAACTTTGAAACTGAAAATATTTTCAAAGAAAATTGATGTGAAAGTCAAGGCTTATGTTAAAAGAATGATGTTCAGTTTGAAGAATACTCAAAATTTATAAAAGTTATGTAACTTGTGCATATGTAGAACGTAGAATGTAGAACATGCAATCCCAAATGGTAGGATCACATACTTAAACCACCCTCATTGGCCTCATTTTATCTGTGTCCAAGACAATTCCTGGCAATGAGCCTCTTCAACATTTTTATTCCCACTGCTATTGACACTAGACCTTGTGAATGTACACTACCCCCGTTCTGTTCTGTGGTCACAAAGGTTGACTTCCACAAAATTTTTTCTGTGGCTACTCATTAATGTCGTGCACACCTAATTCAAAATGTTAGCCAATTTGCTTCCTGTGATCAGAAGTCATGGGAATTTCAGTACAGGGTGGCTTTATGTATTTTGGTCAAAAATAAATATACCAAATTATCTGAAGATTTGATCATAAGAAATTAAAGCCAGAAATACACAGTTATTTTAGAAGGCCAGTTTGAGAACTCGGAAGCTGAATTTTGAGGCTCTTTACTATTGCATTGCACTTTATAAATATGGTACACAAGCCCACCTGTTAATCAGCACTGCAGATTACTTATTAAGGTTTTTCCTCCTTGAAGTGAAGGATACATAACTTTTGATAACCTGAACACTTGGTTTCATGAACTTGGCTAACATTGCATAGCAACTTGAAGCTGTTTCTTCTTGTCCATAGCAACTTTGTGAGAGAAACAGGGCAAACACCAAACTCATGGCAGGATTCAGTTACTATTGCCATAGGTGAACACTTCCTTTCTTACAGGAGTTAATGGGGTTTATTTAAACACCAAATTGATTAGAGCTGTTATACCATTTGTTAGTCTTACACACTTGATAATGTACTCTGGCTCAATTATCTTATCAAGGTCTTGACTTCCTATCCTCACAGTGAGGTAGATGCTGGCTGTGTCAGTTTGTGCTCTGAAGCTTCTTACCATTCTGATCTTAGATGTCACCAATAAAGATCTTTTGGTGTCCCATGATGTCCATCTCCATCTCTGATCCATCTCTCTGAAATCTTACTCACTTACTGGATCTTACACAACTCCATGAATTTTTCTCCTACCAGGGCTTCCACTTTCATGTTCCCATCTCCTCTCTTGTTTGCTGCAGTTCTTCCTTTTCTTTTTTTCATATTTTTGATCCATGGCTTTTCCGGGCTAAATAGTTCACATGCAGTAGTGCAATGCATGATCATTCTTCTATCAGATAGTTCTGTCTCATGTCTCTTTATTAACTGGAGGATTTAGGACATGCTGTTTTGCTTCACCTTACAAGGTGCACTGTTTTCAATGTTTTTAAATCATCCCCTACCAGTTGCAGCTAATGAATAACAAGTTTCTGCAAAAGTGCCAAAGTTCATTTTGGGGCATTACCTGCCTCCTCCCTGTTCCCATGTGCCCAACTGTCTGCCACCTTTTAGCATTCAGTATTTTTTCACCCGTGACACACCGCATGCTAATTTTTCAGAGATTTGAAAATTTTTGAAATTTTGGGAAGACTTTTCTAGAGACAGTAATATCTAAATCCATGACTTAGTAGTGCCTTTCTATCAGATACAATATCTTTGTGGTAAATTATAGAAAATATTACAATATAAAACTTATAATTTTTTTTTAGCATCCAAAACAGTAGAACTGTTACACTGATATTCAAGCAGTCCAATATTGTCAGGATTTTACAGATGAAAAATCAAGCGACCATGCAGCCAAAACAGTAGATGTTTATGATGGGTCAATCTTAATGCCTCAGAGAGAAAACATGACTAAAATAAGGTCCCTTTCAGTAGATATGACAAATTTGAGACCTAAGGGACTACCTACTAAATATTAGCAGTAACAGATTTCCTGACACTCTCATGATTATCTCATGAAAGATATGTATCTCATGATTATTACCTTGAGACTTTCCTCACTTCTCTGTGATTCCAAACTTATGATTCCAATCTTCACAAAGTTTATGTAATTTCTGGCAGTGCAAAATAGTAGAAGTATTAGAAGTATTTATAAAGTAGGACCATAAATATTTCCAGAACATGTTTTACAAATACCTCGGCGTTGAAAGCAATCCATTAGTCGGTCAAAGACCTCAGATAGCCAAGGCCTCACAAAATATTTTGGAAAAATTAGCTGACTTCTGTAGTTTTAAAATAGTAGTGAATATTTATTTCTCTTGCTGTCAGGATCACCTCCCTAAGCAGCCAAGCACTATGTGAGTAAAGATTTAGTGGTAGAGAGGATCTCTCAGAGGCCAGCCTTTGGTTTTTACCTGATTGCTAATTCCAACTTACCCAGACACAAAGAAAAGTATTCGTTTGGTAGACTTTTCTTTTCTGAAAAGAAAAAGGAAAATAAATTCTTAATATTTGTTTGCCACCAGTGGATATTGAATGGATTCCATATTTAGACAATTTTCCCTTTAGTAATTTTATTGGCAAGATACCTACCTAGGTTTGAGGTATGCCAGAACTTAATTATAGCAGTTTCACACAGTACAGAGCTTGTTGCTTTTTACTTTTTGGAATACGTTACACTAACCTCAGATTTACAGTATCTTCAGTTCCCTGGGAAAATACCTCCCAGTACTGCACCAGAACATGTCTTTTTAAAACTGTTATTTTTCATACACATAGTTTTATTCATACTTAAATTATTTTTTTCATCCCTGTTCTAATATTTTCTAAAAGATTCCTCAGAAAATAAAATTTTACATATTTTGAAATCTTCTGATTCTTGAAAGTGTTCAAGGCTAGGCTAGATGGGGCCCTGAGCAACACTGTCTAATGGGTGACATCCTTGCAGGAGTTTTGGAGCTACAATCTTTATAGTGCTTTCCAACCTGAACCATACTATGATTCTATGATTTAAGATTTATTTCTCCACGATATCTTGCTGATTAAAATTTGGTGTCTGTTTTTGTGCTAGTTACCTTATCAAAGCTTTTTCTAACACTCTTCTCTGAACTACAAAATAAAAATTTATTTCAGCACAGATGTTACATACTAATTTAATTAGAATGACGTTGTCCCTTCTATTTTTACAATTTTAAGTTATTAATATATCAAAATGATCTTAAACTTGAAAACTCATTATGAAACAGATGCAAATACTCAAATGGTGCCTTATTTACATCAATGTCTCATATTGTGGATTGATTCTTTGATGAAAATGGGTCATTTTATAATGACAGAATTTGTATATCTCAAAGGTAAATCATGAAAAGACACTAATAAATCAATCTGAATCACACAAAAATATTATCAGTACTTTAATGACTTTGTAATTGTTAGAATTCTCTTATGCTACTAGTATTTGTTACTTGCAGACCTGAAGGAATATTTTTACCTACCCACCCACCTTTCCCCTAGGAAGAAGTGTGGGGTATAGGTCAAGGGTTAGTTATATTTCTATACAGTAAAAAAATCTTAGTACCTGATTTTCTTCCAACTCCTGACTATGCATAAACAACAGTAAAAGAAAATGAACCATAGCCTCTGTAGATATAGAAGACAGTTGTTAAGGGAGTGCAAAGGAGGCAGAGCCAGTCAGTAATGAACATTCAGCCAGGATGCTACCCTCAGAAGGCTAGAAAGTTAATAGTCAGACTGCCTCTCTGCCATGTATGAACTATGAAATGTCAGTCCTTAGCTGCATAAGAAGCTAATATTTATTTGAAAAGTACTTTATATAATAAAAAATAGTGGGTTTAGTTTATTGTTATGCTAAATATTTTAGGTTAAGATATCCCATTCCAATGCAAATATATGTAAATATATGTAATTCCTGTACAATAGCTTTTGCAAAGGCAGCTGATAGAGCCAAATAAGGTTCTGTGACTCGGCTTTGATGAAGACAGTCAGTCAGTCAACTTCTGCCTCTAGAAAACAGTATGGATGTCAGGTGGAGAGTTCCTTGGGTTCTTTGGTGACCTCCATGCTACTGAATAAAAGCCAATAGCTGCTGCAAGAACTACTTGTAAGGATGATGGACATTGATTAAACCCTACTGGGAAACTAGAGGATAAAAAGGCCTAGTGGAGTAACAGACCACCCTTGCCTCCAAAACCACTTAGAAATTCTTAACAGTGTTTAACTAGCTTGGTAGATGTGCTCTTCATTTAAGTAAACATATATATCCATATATATTTATGGTACATATTGCATCAATTGTTACAATTTTTAATTAAATATTATCGTATAATCTGTTTAAGTGTTAAGACCAAGCAGATGCCTGGTATAATTTAGAAAATAAGTGTACAATAAATGCAATGGTGCGAGTATATGCATTGACATATAATCTCCAAATCACTCTGTCATCCCAAAATAGTTCTATAAATGCATATCTGCGTTGATAAAACACAAGGAAGGATGTAATCAAGAATATTGCAGAGCTCTTTATGAAACAGAATGGCTTAGTCATTTATGAGACCTAGGAATTTTGGAGAAGTTCTATTGCTATAAAAACTAAAGCTTCTCTTAGATTTAAATAAGACCTGTAGTCAAGACTGTATACTGTGAAAGATGGACAGAGAAACAAAAAGGTCAGTACTGAAGACTGTATGAGGTATATTTTTTTTTTCCTTAATCCAACTAATATAGGTTTCTTGTGCTGTGATAAGAATGTTTGATCAGTGAAAGCATGTTTTAATGCCTTGAGGTGTCAGTGAAGTTTTCTAGACAGACACAAGACAACGAGGATGATAATTTGGACAAGATGTTTCTAAAGGACCAACTACCAGCAAAGTAATCAGCTGCTGGGCAAAGAAAACACTAGGGGAGGAATGACACAAAGTAAAGTGACAATATCAACAGAAGACAGCAGAGCTGGAGGAAATTCTGTATTACATTGTGCCATCCCACTAGTGATGTGTAGACAAAGATATAATCATACTACAATTTGATACAAAGCAAAATAATCATGTAGCACTTACTTGAGTGCTTAAGGCAATTATTGCTGATTACAGTAACTTATTAATATGTCTGTACTAGTAAGCACTTAATTGACATTTGATTGTCAATTTAAGGCCAAAACTCAGACTGTAACAAATAAACCTAAAATAAATAAACGTAATAGAAAGTTTATTAAAAGCAGACTCTATCAGTTTATAAATTACTTAATTCATACTGTGAACACAGAGCACTAAAATATTTACAGAAATATTGCAAATACATGAAAAAAAAACCCTGAATATTCAATTTAAATTCATATACAACTGCATATTTCAATAATAAAATCCAAACTTGAATAGAACAATACCAAAAGGAGTTTAGCCTTTGTTTTAAAACCATTATAATTCAAACATCTCTATCAACAATAGTGTGCATGATGTCTAATTTTTAATGAAAATGACATGATCTGCATGCATGGTCAACATAAAAGTCAATTTAGCCCTTTATGTTTATAAGAACACAGAATCACTGGCTGTGGGTGACAGCTAATTTCCTCTAGTCTCTTTATGCCCCGCAGCTATTAATGCACACTGATCTTCAAGAATTATTGGAAAAAATTAAACACAAACATAAAAAGAACAAAAAGAAAGCCATCAATTTAAGGCTAATTTCAACAAAATAATTTGAAATGCACTACTACTTTTAAAGAATATACAATATAATGCTGGACTAACAATTTTGTATGAAAAACAGTCTGGTATCACACACACACACACAAAACTATTATAAAGTACAGATGTTCTCTTAGATTGGGAAAAAAGGCTCTCTTTTAGTATATTTAAACAAACCATATGGGATTCATTTTAGTTATTTCAAAGCTTTTTTAGATATTTCTTGAACAAATACTTCAGGCGTATGATATGGGATGTGAAAAAACTCTCAAACATAGTTTTATTCCTTGGTATTAAAAAGGTACAAGGCAATAATTTAAGAACTTAATACCAAATGGATTAACTAGAAACCAAAAACCAGAAAAATAAGAAAGAACGAAGCAGAGTAAAATTTTCTTCTTGGTTTTACTGCCTTTGCCAAATCATTTCCTATTTTTTGTTAAAGTTAAATGAGTGTGGTATATTTCACATCTAAATTCATTCTCTTTTACCTTCCGGTAATCTGTGCCTTCCTCTAGCTGTGCAGAATGTTCTCCAGCATTTTATCCAGTCTGATTTATTTGTTTATCCTTGGTTGTTCAGCATTCCTTCTTAATAAAAGTTCCATTTTCCCTTTGAGGAAACTTTTTGGTTATTTGATTGCAGGATGTGTATGACAAAGTTGTGATTAGAAGAAAAAGTGTCAAGCAAGCTGATATCTTTTTGCCCTTGCTTCTCTTTGTATTGAGCTCAAATACATATATCTTGATCACAGCTAGCTACCTGCGGATTCAGATTGTTGACACTGATTTTGAGTATGAAATTGTGGTTTTGCCTGTGCAAGTTATTCATTGTCTCAAGATGTACACTGAAAATAAACATGAAAAAGATACATTGGATATATCTAATATAAATAATATAGGACATGTTGTTGATACAACATATTCCTATGGAACAATATGCAATTCTCTTAGAAGGTCTTCAGGATTCAAGAAGTTTTTGTACCTTATCCCTGGCTGAATGAGCCAGGATTGGTAGCCAGGAGAAAAGGAGACTCTGGGATCTTATCGCTGTCCACAGCTACCTGAAAGGAGGTTGTAGTGATGTGTGGGTCATTGACCTCCTCCCAAGGAAAAAGTGATGGGATGGGAGGAAATGGCAACAAATTGCACCAGGAGAGGTTTAGACAGAATATTAGGAAAAACTTCTTCAATGAAAGGTTGGTCAGGCATTCAAACAGACTGCCTGGGGAAGCAGTGGAATCACCATTTCTGGAAGCATTCAAAAGGTTTGTGGATGTGGCCCTTGGGAATATGATTTAGAGGTGAGCATGGTGGTGCTGGATTAAATGTTGGAGTCAAGGATCTTGGAAGTCTTTTTCAGCCTTAATGATTCCATAGTTCTATCATTCTATTGCAGTTTCCAATATTTTCTGTGAAACTCCAGTAAACTTCTCAATCATTGTGTGAGGTGACTTTACTAGATGGATATGTTTAGTCGAGAGTGTCATACAACAATACGTCATAAACTCTGTAGCAAATTTGAAAATAGTCTAAAGTCCAATATGTAGATTTTGAGGGGAAGTAACACAGTGATCTTTTCCACATCAAAGACAAAATAAATGCAGTATTTTACTGAAGAAACCACAGAAGAAAGGAATTGTTTGGTTTCGAAGATTGGTAACAGGAGATAGAGTTTATGCTTCCTAACCCAATCTTTTTTAACCCAAATCTTTTAACCCAAAGATTGCACCCAATCTTTTTTACATATCAAATAGTTATCTGAGATCTACATACAATTAGTGCTGCTTTTGGCATATTTTCTAGTGAAGAGTTGACCTCACCCCACAGTCCTTAATAATTTAACTGTTACTATCTGTCATTCCAAGTAGGATCTCATGATTAAATGACTCAGCAAACTCAAGGTGCCTTAACAAAAGATGATTGGTCATTTGCAAGTGGGATGAAAGGAGATGAAAACCTTATTTAGTATACTTATGAACATTATCAGAGTGGCAGTTTAATCAAGTATATGATTGGTAAGTGTTTGCATTCTATTCAGACTGAGTACTAACATAGGTGAATAATTCCCACTAATTTCACTGCAGATAATTGGAACTTGTCTGAAAGAATGTGGCTTACAAAAAGGAAGTAACAACATGGTAATGTGCTTAAGTTCTGAGGATGGGAATGCTTGGAGATTCAGATTTTATATGAATTGGGACACTCACTGATACTCTGCACTCTTACAATGGAAATATTTCATGTTGAAGAATTTAATTCCTTAATTTTCTTTTTTTAAGACTTAGTGGCACATTTTTTTCCAGTTCAATTTAATGTGAAACTTTGCTTGTTTGATCATATTCTAGATGAGCCTAGTATATATAATCTTTAATAGGCAACGGTATAGATTTCTGTGGGTTGGATTCTTTCTGTTAGCAGTCACTCAAATTACTACATGTAACATTGTCATTAGTGATAATTATGATTCATTTTGCTACATGAGGAAACTGGAATAGAATACGATGAATCACACCTTTGCAATGACATGACATAATCTGTTGGCAAAAAATACAGCATATAGTTTAAACTAGTTTAATTTTTACTCGTTGTGCTAATCCTCAACATTTCAATCAACTTAATAACAATAATTTTTGGCTCAGCCCACCTATTTCCAAAAATAAATACTTATATTAAAGCTTTGTAATCCCATTTCCAGAAACATTCATAGAATATCCATGTAACCATGCTGGTCAGAAAAGAGCAGTTCCTTCTCGCATTTAACTTAACAGATTCTATTTGCAAATAAGCATTGAAAATATGTCCTTTTTTACCACCTTTTTACATTTTTTTGTCCTGGCTGTGTTGTCTTGATTGCTGAGATTTTTTAAAGGAAAGAAAAAAAATTAAGTCACAGTACCATGGCCCCATCCAAAAACATATTGCTTTGCATTCAATTGCAATATTTCTCCTGAGGCCAAAACACTATTTTCACCAAGAATAATGGTATGCAAAATAACAGGAAACATACTGTGAATAATGTCTTACATATGGAACCCTTGGTACTGTTACTAAAACATTGGTTATGTGCATGCAAAATTAAATGGCCATGAAGAAGAGACAACATAATAGTTTGTGGATTTATGATGTATTAGTGAATCACTTTTTTATTTTATTTTAAACACTAATATTTCTACTTTAGAAATATTTCTTACATTATTGCATATACCCCTACTGTTACGCATGGCAAAATAAAAGTACATTCAAAAAAACTTCAATACTTAAGTAAAATTAATATAAGGAAGGGATAGATGAGCAGATACCAATTTGACAGAGATGCTGGACTTCACCCTGAGTAATTCCAAAAACCAGATAGGTCAAAATGATCAAGCTTTTTTTATTAACCTATCATAATGGATTATTAGTTTGGTTTGACTCAAAATCGTAAGAACTTACCCTTCATCCTGAAATTACTAGTGTTACGATATCTGACAGACCTTCCTGTTGCAGTGGTTTCTGTAAGGCCACTGCCAAAATGTGAGGCATTCTGCTTTCTGAATTCCCCTCCCTCACAAATTCTGGCTGAAGGATCATCAAATACTAGATTTTTGATCTCCATAACTCATCCTAAACACTAAGTCTTTAAATGGAAATAGAATAATCACTTCTGAAAACATTGGTGCTTCCAAGGTTCATCGTTGCTTCACTGCCTTTTGGACAGAAATAGCCTAGCTCCATGGAATCCACAAGTTTCTTTCTCAAAGACAAAGCTGTCTGGCTGTATATAACCTAAAAAAACTCACCTTTTCAGACTTTAGGAGAAGAGTTGAAAATTTTCTGGCAATCGAATACCCTAACAGCCATGGATTTATAAAACCAGGCAGTCATAGAATAGGTTGAGAGGGAATTTTAAAGGTACCTATCTAGTCCAATCCCTCTGCTGTAGGAAGTGACATCTATCACTAGATCAGGTTGGTCAGAGTCCTAATACTTCTGATTTTAATGCAATAAAATGTCCCTGGAGTCTTCTCCAGGCTGAACAACCCCAACACTTTCAACCTGTCTTCACAGCAGAGGAGTTCCAGCCCCCTGGTCATTTTCATCAACCTCATCAGGGCCCACTCTAACAGGTCTTTCATTTGTTTTGGGCCCCAGAACTTGATGCAATACTCCAGGTGAGATTTCATGAGAGATGGAAGAATCACCTCAATCAGCCTGCTGGCCATGACTTTTTTTGGTGCAGCCCAGGATACACTTGGTTTTCTGGGCTGCAAGAGCATACTGCCAGCTTATATCCACTTTTTCATGCACCAGGATCATCAAGTACTTCTCTGCAGGGCTGCTCACAATCAATTCAACCTCCAGACTCTATTGATATTCACTTACAGAAGCCCAGGTAGACAAACATCTGTAGTTCTTTCCTTATCCAGAGATGGAGTCACTCCATATTAGAAAGCCATCAGATTATTCTGGCTCATAGTGCCCACAGTGAAGCAATGTTGTCTGGCTCTATGCACCACCCTTTCACTTATATATTTTGACATAAATTTCAGGAGGGCTTCATAATTTTACCAGTGTACAGGTAAGACAGACTGGTTGCTCAGCCAGGGTGAACCTTTTTACCCTTTTTAAAAATGGGTGTGACCTTTCCCTTTTCTCCAGCTGCTTGGGACTTTCCCTGACTGTCACTTTTTTCTGATGATGAAGTCTGGCATCAGAAAGCCATCACAGCACCACTTAAGCAACACTATCTGACCACTATCACAGATCTCTTCACACTTTATAGACACCTACCTTTCTGGTATATGAACTGCAGATGCATGTGATTACCTTCCGATAAGGATTTTAGTATCAATAGCTAAACTATATCTAGAAAAAATATAATCAGAGAACTATACTGTGTTGACTGTCATATCAGACTGATTCTTGATATTTTTCCAAGATTCTTTTCTCACCACTCACACTAAAAAATTGCACAAAGTCACAGGTTTGTGCTTTATTGCTAAAATCAAAACAGTTATTTTCTTGAGACATCTTAACACTTTCTTGCAAAAACAGTGTAATCTCTTCTGGAAATAACACTCTGGAAAAGCTCACAGGTCTGCTTCCCTAAGGATGCATTTTATACATGTTACACCTTCTACACATTCTTTAACCATATTGGTCAATGCCTTGGGCATGATTGTTACTGGCTGCAGAAATAACTTCTGACAAATTTACATCAGAACTTATCATAATATCACCAGAGTTACACTGTTATCACAATTTGATACACACTCATTACAAGGAAGAATTTTTGACAAATAATCCAAATGTTCTAATTAAAGAAATATTCTGTGTTCCTTTTTTTTCCCCTCTTCACACAAGCCAATAAGATCACAATAACCTTTAGGTACTAAGGCTAACTTCCATATTTAAACAGATGAAAAATAACATCTACTTTTGTCAAGAAAACTTAAACATAAATGTTACTTTCTTGTATTTCTGTAGAGTACAAACCTTGAGAAATTAAATGACTGAATTAGAAATAAATTAATTCTAGACAGATTCTGGAAGCATCCTAGCTTGTGTATCTTTTCATTGTAATTCACATGCTGTTTCCTGGCACTATGAAACCTCAAATATATGAGACTATTCATCAAATAAGAGGTTACTCTTAAAGAGGAAAAAGCATCAAATGCACAGTCACAAAAATATTACTCACAAAAATACCCAAAACAATCAAGAGAACAGAGTCAGAAGACAAGATACTCACTCTTCAGTTTTCCGTTATCATCATGGTCTTTTATCATAAATAATAAAGTCAGAATATGCAGAGCTGAACCAATAAGAGCCCTATTTCACTTGTTTTTTTTTTTATGAAATGGCTAGGACCCTAGGAACATTTGCAGAAGAAGAGTTAATGTGATGGAGCTCTCAATTTTCAAATAGTTTTCAAATTAGACTTTTGCCTTTCTAGGTATGTGAAAGATGACAATAAATATTCAACTTTATGTAAATATAAATGATTATGTTTATTATTAAAATTTTATTACTATTTTGTTTAATTATTAACTTGTTCTTATCTGAACTTATGAGGTTTATCTCTTTACAATCTTCCTCTCCACAGGGGGAAAGTTGGGGGGGAGTGAGAGAGTGGCTATATGGTACTTAGTTGCTGGTTGGGGTTAAAACACAACAGGTAATTTGGCTGTGAAACAGAGGCAGTATTAGCCCTTGGACATCAAGGAGTTAAAGCTGCAAAGACTGACCATTTTACCTAATGCTTTAGACATGAAAAAAAGCATAGCTGTGATACAGGACTCTGTTTTGTCTTTTTGACAAATCTGATCCCAGGTCAATGCTGCAGTCATAAGGACATGAGGTATAAGAAAGGCTAGGTATCTGCCTCTTCTTTGTTTTACTAAGTACTTTAAATATTGGGCTAAATCATGTCTTCTTTCTTGGTCCCAGTGATTACTTTAATATGACTAAAAAAAGCCAACAATAAGAGGCCTAGCTGGGACTCTTAACCGATCTGGCTGAGAAAGAGACTCACACATCTGCTTTCTTACTCCCCCTCTCAGAGGAATGGGTAGGAGAAAATAGGAAAAAAAATGAGTAAGAGAGCTCATGAAAAGATAAAAAGACAGGGAGATAACTTTCCAAATACTGTTATGGGCAAACAAACCTGATCTGGGGAAAACTAATTAAAATAAATTAGTGTAGTGAGAGTCCTACAAAACAAACATGAAAACCAAATATTTTCTTTCACCTTCCAGACTCTTCTTTTTTACACTAAGTGGCATAGGGGGAGTGGGAAATAGGGGGTTGCAGTCAGTCCATAGCATCTCTGCTGCTTCTTTGTTTTCACTTTTCCTGTGCTCTATCATGGGGTCTCTATTAGCACCAACTCTTCGGGAATTAACACCTGTTCTGGCATGGGGTCCTCCACAGGCTGCAGAATGGATAGCTGCTCCACTATGAAAGTTCGTTTCTCCTCCTCTTTTTCTCACTTTGGTTTCATCTCTTCTGTTTCTTACTCTTTGTCTTCCCCCTTTTCTTGTACCTTTTTAAGATTTTTGCTCTTCCTTAAACAAGTACCAGCATCTCAGCTGAGGGGCTTAGCTGTGCCCCAGGGTGGGTGGATTGGAGCTGGCTGAATGTCCAGCACAGGACAAACCCTGAGTTCCCATCACAGAGGCCACCCCTGAACCCCTCTGCTGCAAACACCCTGACTCCTATACCCTACACAAATTTCAGCTCAAATCCCTGCAGACAGAATAGGAGTGCATTCTCTAAGAAACTAATGAACAAAATGGAGAAAAGGAAATGTTAAAAGGGGGAAGGTTCAAGGCTGTGAATTTTGATTGAGAAAAGATTTTCCTAGATCTACAAAGAGGTTACACACCAGAGTACTTTTTTTGTGAGTGGTTCCTGTCTCCAGGTACATCTTTTTTCTTATGCACTCTGAGCATGCTAGATCCACGTATATCACATGAACCTTAAAATGCATGTGATCCTGACCCTGGAAAGAGATCTATAAGGCAACATGACGATACAAATTCCAAGCAAATCTGATTGCAACTATTTGTCTGGAGAGCTTTTAAGATTCTTTGGGGCACTTCTCAGTTTTGTCAGGCTGGGAAGCAATGCATTTATATCCTGCCCCTCTTCATTTCAGAATAAGCATCTCATTATTTGCTCTGCAGTAGAATATGTCACATTCTGAATGCCATGTGCCAAGTTTCACTAGTGACGTTCATGCAGCAGCATGGAGTGAGACTGACAGCACTGCCTGCCCATGCAGGTTTGGTCTTTGCCCTCTCTGACATGATGACCTTTCCCTCTGCTTTGTTCAAGGTGGGATCTCATTCCTTGCTCTTAGAAGTCTAGTTCTCCAAGTTCACCCAGCAGGGATGTGACTGCAGCAGCACAACTCTGCTTCCACACCAGGGCTTTGGTGACCTTGAAACCTCCTCTCTTTTCCATACTGTTAGAGTGTTTCCTTTCCTGAGATCTCAAGAAGAAAATCAAAGCAGTATCTTTTCCCTGTCAGAGTGAGGAGGAACCTGTTCTGCTTTGAATTCATATATGCTTTCAAACTTAGCAGGTCACTATAATTTCAAACTTCATGCCATATTTTATGGGTGATGTATTTTGAAAATATTCCATGCATGAATATCTCAACTAACTTGAAAACAATATCCCGGTTTTCCTTCTTCAGAGAGACTAAACATGATCCTAAAAGTACATAACAGATCTGAGATCCTTTTGTTTATTTCAGTCTTGACACTTCTTTTGACACCTTTCTGAGTGTTAGGAAAATTTTTATGTACACATGTACACAGGTGTTTACAGTCCAGCTTATATTTATCCTGTTGATTGTGATTGTTGGTCACAACGTAGCTTTCACCATAGATTTCACATGGTTTTGTCTAGAAAATTGGAAGTTACATTCTAAACTTTTTAAAAGTATGTTGTCTCTGCACACTAGACCAGAGGATCTAATTTGGAGAAGTGGGTATGTCTTT